>NC_083870.1:7358666-7678500 GCF_032452875.1 Bos javanicus
CTTCACTGAGAGCTCTTTTGACTACACAGTGCTGCCTTCCTGAGGAATCTAAAAAGTGCAATGATAGGGAATGGTATTAGTATTTGGGAACAAAGGCCTTGAAAATTATGCTAAATATTTGGCCACCAGATTCACCTATTCACACAGCAGACCCAATGGTGCAAAGTCAGTAGCCTGATTTCAGTATGACCAGCCACTGTTCAACTTTGAACCATTAACCTCCAAGCAAGCGATCCCATTGCGCCAGACCAACTGTGGGCTCACAGAACTTCTCTGAACTTTGTGAGTCATTCTAAGTTGTGCAATTTTTTTTAAAGTCATACCCCCTCTTCCATTGTTGTCTTTGTCCAGCTGGCATCTTCTCAGACCTCTGGATCCTTGGTAGACAAAGAGCAGGGCTTCCCAAGTGGCACAGTGGTAAAGAATCCCTCTAATGCAGGAGATACAGGTTCAATCACTGGGTCAGGAAGATCCCCTGCAGAAGGACATGGCAACCCACTCCAGTATTCTTGCCTGGAGAATCCCATGGACAGAGGAGCCTGGTGGGCTACAGTCCACAGAATCACAAAGAGTCAAACACGACTGAACATCTGAGCAGACAAAGAGCAGGAGAATCATCCAGCGCTTCCAGGGAATATCTCTTAAGCTTCCTCCCTACCTGGGTCATCACTGAGATCAGAGGAGAACATGTGGTCAGCCTAATGTGAGGCAGTGGGTAAAGTACGTGATTGGACATTAGAGGGCCTGTTGGTTTGGTCTGGCCTCCATCACTTAGCGTATCCTATTTGGTAGACAGCAGACAAGTCAGGTGTGGTAGGTGGAATGACGGGCCCCCCAAAGGTGTCCGTATCCCAGTGCCTGGAACCTGTGACCGTGTTATTTTACATGGCAAAAGGACTTTGAAGAAGTCATTTAAGAACTGTGAGATGGGACGATTATCCTGAATTCTCCATACAGGCCCAATGTCATCTAAAGGATCTTGATAAGGAGGAGGTAAGAGGGTCACAGTCAAAGAAGGGGACATGGTGATGGAAGGAGAGTTTAGAGTGACGAGGCTACAAGCCAAGCAACACAGGTGGCCTCGAGAAGCTGAAAGAGACAAGGAACAGATTCTTTCCTAGACCCTCCATAAGGAACACAGCCCTGCTGATGCAATTTTATTTTAGTCCCATAAGACTCACTTCTGATCTCTAGAACTGTAAGATAATAAGCTTGCCTTGTTTTACACCAGTCAGACGGCGTTGATTTGTTTCAGCAGCAACAGTAACCTAATACAGAAAAGAACAGAAACTGAAGATTTCTTACGAATACAACAAACAGGGGAACAGACCATGGTCTTTGTGTGTCAAGGGTCTCAGCCTTGGGGAACGTGCCAAATCCTGAAAAAGGAAACAACCAAAAAGTAGGTTCAAAAGGGAGACACAGACGTAAAGAACAGGCTTTTGGACTCAGTGAGAGAAGAAGAGGGTGGGATGATTTGAGAGGATAGCACTGAAACATACCCATCACCATATGTAAAATGATAGCCAGTGGGAGTTTGACGTGTGACACAGGGCACCCAAAGTCGGTGCTCTGCGACAGCCTGGAGGGATGGGGTGGGGACGGAGGTGGCAGGGGGTTCAGGAGGGAGGGGACACATGTATGCCTATGGCTGATTCATGTTGATGTATGGCGAAAACCATAATACCGTAATTATCCTCCAATTAAAAAAAAAAAAAACTGCTACTACCCACAGCTGCAGTTCATTCCAACTCAGTTTGACAAAGTGTCCCCAAATCCATCCCAACTCCCAATTAATCAATGGAAATTCCTAGAAGCCATCCAAAGAAAACAAGGAACCAAAAAATGTGCAGTGAATTTCCACTGGCCTCACTCTGCAGTGGAAAGCATACTGGGCTGGGCATCAGAAGATCTGGGTCTTCCTCCTGTGTGACCTTGGGCCTCTGTAAAATCTGATGGACAAACTGATAAACTGCAATTACAGTCACATCAAACAATGAATGGTGTGTTATGATTCTGTGTATTTGAAGTACACAATAGACTGAGTTTAATCAAGTACATTTTATTGAGGAAAACATTTAAGTCACTCATTCATTCACAAAACACTACTGTGTTCTAATGGTCAGGCATTAAGCCAGGAAGCTGAGGTTCAAAGACAGTACAGTGTGATGTGGCCACCTCCCCTCAGGAGATGCAAGTCCTCCCTGAGCCACAATAGTCTCGTCTCTGGGGTCATTTGGCTGCAGTATCTACTGATCATTGATTCCAACCCTCAGTAACCCAGGGGCCTTCCCTGTCTCCCCCAAGTTGGGTAATACCTCCCAGTTACACACTTGCTTAGCCTCTTACCCTTTTACTAATAATATATTCATGTGTCTAGTTTGCCCTTTGCTGAATAGCAGCACCCAACAGAATACTGAATCATCAGCACAGCATGTGCCTGTGCCAAGGGTCCCCTTCCTTCCTTCCTCCCTGTCCCATCTTTCTGCCTCTCATCAAACAGCAGTAAGAAGATTATTCCCTTCTCCAGGGGATCTTCCTGACCCAAGGACAGATCTTCCTGACCCAGGTCTCCTGCACTGCAAGCAGATGTTTTACCATCTGAGCCACCAGGGAAGCCCCAAATGATATAACATATGTGAAAGAAGGTTAAAAGTTGTAAGTGTACAAGGTACAAATACACACGAATAATCGCTATTAGCCACAGAGCAAGAGGAAGTGCTGACCACCCTCCCCAGCTGGGCAGGGCTGGCTCTCCTGTTCCTTACTTCTTCCTCCACCGCCTCCCAGGTCCTAGGCTCTCACCTGCGTGGTCTCCACTCTAAGTGGGCTCCACACATGTAAACCGGGAACACGCCACGCTGGTCACCAGAGCCTGACCAACAGTTGTGCAGCCAAGCAGAGGGCCTGGGTGACCAGGGCAGGGCCTGGCAGGGCCAGAAGTGGTTCTGCCTGGAGTGTTAGAGAAGCAGAAGGTGAAGGTGCTCAATTCAGGGGAGGCCTTCTAAGAAATGCTGATGAATTCATCCATTTATGTGCCAACTCATACCATGCCACCTGTGCTAAGGCTGCACTTACAACCATTCACACCCCCAGATCCTGCCCTCAGAAGAACAGTATAAGGAACTCCCACACTCTGGCATAGGGTAGTTCAGCCAGGGGGTCCCTGTGACAGCAAGCAGCCTGTCAATCCATTATGAATCCATGTTCTGCTCCCTGAAACCACCCATGAACACTCCAACTGCTTAACGGCTCCCATCCCAACAAATCCTTACCAGAAAAAAGAAAACTCACCTATTGAAAAGCCACTACCCAATCAGACACACATGTTACTGAGGAAAAAAAAAAATTATACTGCTGGGGGATCAAAAATGGTGCAACCATTATAGAATACAGTACAGAGAGGCCTCAGAAAGTTTTAAAAAAGAATTACCATATAACCCAGTAATCCCACTTCTGAATATACATCAGAGGAATTCAAAACAGGATCTCAAAGAAAAATTTGCATATTCAAGTTCACTGAAGCATTATTCACACTAGCCACAATAGCCAAAAGTTAGAAGAAGCCCAAGCGTACAATAGATAAACAGATAAAGAAAATGTGCTATACACATTCAACTGTATACACCCCTGGTAGCTCAGTCAGAAAAGAATCGGCCTGTAGTGCAGGAGACCTGAGTTCAATCCCTGGGTTCGGAAGATCCCCTGGACAAGGAAATGGCAACCCACTCCAGCATCCTTGCCTGGAATATCCCATGGGCAGAGGAGCCTGGCAGGTTGCAGTTCATGGGGTCGCAAAGAGTTGAGCACAACTGAATACTATGCAGCCAAAAAAGGTAGGAAATGTCAGGTGCTACAACATGGATGGACATTATGAACACTGTGCCAGGTAAAATAAGCCAGGCCAGAATGGTAAATACAGTATGATTCCATATATATGAGGTACCTGAACAGTCAAATTGTACACACAGAAAATATAAAGGTGGTGGCCAAGGGCTGTGGGAAGAGGAAGGGAGAATTAGTGTTTAATGGGTACAGTCTGTTTCGCAAAAATTTCAGAGTGACCTGTTACACAGTGTAAATATACTTAACACTATTGAATTATACACTTTTTTAAATGGTCAAAATGTCATGTGTTTTTAATCTCCACAAAAAAAAAAAATCTTCACAAGCACATGAAAAATAAAAAGATGCCGAAGACAGATAACATAAATTTTAAAAGAAAATCTATATGGTGAGAGTACCTTGAGAAATGGGGAAAAAGGAAAAGCATCAGTCAAATCAACAGTCCACCTAGTCAGCTTGGAGTCGGCACTGCAGGTGTGACACGGGGGCAGGAACAGGACTCCAAATGGCCGCTGAAGCCCCAGCTCGGAAGGTGAGTCTGGTCACCCCAGGACAAGCCCTCCACTGAGTGCTTCCCTCTCTGGGAAATGCAGACAATCTGCACTGCTTCATCCACTGTCCTGTCCAGGAAGACTGGCATCTAAAGGAGCTGCTAAGTTGCTTCAGTCGTGTCCGACTCTGTGTGACCCCATAGATGGCAGCCCATGAGGCTGCCCCGTCCCTGGGATTCTTCAGGCAAGAACACTGGAGTGGGTTGCCATTTCCTTCTCCAATGCATGAAAATGAAAAGTGAAAGTGAAGTCGCTCAGTCGTGTCTGACTCTTAGCAACCCCATGGACTGCGGCCCACCAGGCTCCTCCATCCATGGGATTTTCCAGGCAAGAGTGCTGGAGTGGGGTGCCATTGCCTTCTCCGTCTAAAGGGCCTGGCATGGCACAACTCATTTCACAGACGTAAGGCACCAAGGTCCTCAGAGTAACTGCTTTCCTCTGAGGATGGGCCGCTGCTTGGGACCAAGCTGGAGGCCTGCATCTTGAGAGTCCACAAGAGCACCCAGGAACCAAACTCCGCAGTGTCCTGCCCAACGTTAGCCTGGCACCATTCAACAGAAAAGGACCAAGTCAGGAATAGTCCTTTGCACGGAAATCACATGCTCTGGTTCTTGACAACTGTAATTACAGCCAAAACAGCTTCTAAAAGGGAGGGAAGAAAAGAAAATAGCACCCCGGACCTAGCGGTGAATTGGGGGGTTCAGGGTAAAACACACACCCAGAGTTCTCATTGGTGGCCAGACTAAACAAGTGACCGGACAGCCAGACCAAACAGCTTTCTGGCCAATTAATTCCTCCCTCTAATTTAATGAGCTGCTCATTAAGTACTGGAAGCAGGTCATAGGGAACAGAGCTGCTGGCACATGGCCCGCTGGGCTGACAGGTGCTGAGGGAGAGGAGACGGGGCCACACTCCAGCCCCAAGGGCTCCAGATCCCGTGTATGGCCAGCGCCACCAGACACCACGGCCCACCTCTGCTTCAAGATGCTGTTTGCCGGTACCTTCATTCCTTCTACAAAGTTGGATTTCTGCCACTGACTCCCTCAATGGGGATGTTCCAAGTCCCGACCTTTCAGTTCTCCAGCGGGAGTCATCACCCAAAGCAGGGAGCAGCACAGTTCTGGGTGTGGATGCCAGCTCAAACTACTGACACCAACTTGATCTAGAATTAATTACCCCAGGCTTCCATGTCCTCATCTACAAAATATAAAAACAATACTCTCACTTCATCTAGAGTAGCTACAAATAATAAATAACGTTTCCATATTAAAAGGCCTAGTAAAGCACCTGTCATACAGTAAGTGCTGAATAGTAGCTATTATTCTGATAGCTACTATTAATTACTCTAATAATGATAGTAATAGTAGAAGCAACATAGTCACTGTGTCCTAGTCGAGTATGAAGAAAAGAGGGACTCTTTTGGTTGAAACCCCAAGGTCACATCTGTGGTGAGAGCGATAACCCTTCCTCACAAGGGTAACACCCCAGATACACCCAGCCAGGCCTCAGCAGTCTCTACCTGAGTGGGAAGGTGAAGGAAGAGAAGAGGTCTGGGAATACTGAGTGCCAGGCCTGAAGTCAAAGGCATGTTCTCATGAAACCAAGTGGAGGGCTGCATGCAGGCTGCATGCCCACCATTCAAGACCTCTGTGACTCTCTGAGCCTCAGTTTAATCCAGATAATGAAGGTAACATGATCCCATTTCACAGTTTGTTGTGAACATTAAATGAACTCATGTGAAAGTGACTCATTCCTGCATCCAAGAAAAACAGTATTGATGTATTTAAAAATACTTTCAACAAATTCAACTTAACAATAAAAAATGCTGAAGAACTGGGAGGGTCAAAGCAGTGAACAGCCTAAAATAAGTAGGCTGATGAACTGCTTAGAGAAAACACAATGAATTGAGGTTTCTGTTGTTCAGATGAACTAACTAAAAAAAAACTGACAAAAAGCAAAATGAGGCTCCCAACATCTATATGTTTTCCACTGAAGTGAGCAGATTCTTCTAGAAGACAAAGAGCTCAAACCAGGCTGCATTCAGTGACCAATCTAGCCACTTCCAATACCAATTCTCTCCAAAAAATCAATCCAATTCATTTGCCCAATGCCAGATCCACCCTCAAACTGCATAAATCTGATCTCTTCTGTTTCACAACAGAGTACATGGGGAAATTCCTTCACAGTGGTCAGAAGACAAAATTAATTTTTATTCCATCTCTGATCCATGTACCACAGACTCTGGTCCTAAAACAATAGGTTGGAAAGTTGACCAAACTCTTTTAGAATATCCAAAATAGCAGAAGAGAATGCACACACATGTCCAGAGCCTAAAGCAACTGACCAAGGAAATTCTGTTGAAATCCCACATTTGTTCTTAAAAATTTACGTAAATTTTCTTTATGCACCACAAAAATGCTTTACTTTTTAAAAAGTGCTTTGAGACAAGTATCAGCTAATTACTAAACCTTTTCACTAAAAGCTGAATGACTTCACCAGTCTCCCTCTCACTCCCTGGCAGACCCCACATCCTCAGGGGTAGCATGCTTCTCAGTTTGAGAAGCGGTAGTTTACAAGACAGAGAGGGCGGTAGCCCTCCAGCCATCGATATGTCCATTTTAACCTTGACCTTTAAGCAACATCAACCACCTAGCTCAGAATAGCTCCCCTGGACAGTATAGGTGTCTTACACAGAGTGCAGCCATCCATTCTGGCACCCTGAGCACTTTCTAAAAGGGCAAGCAGGTAGGATGCCTGGGTTCCAGGCCCACACAGCCCCATCTCCAGCCACTCACCCGGATCCGGCGCATGGCAGCCACAATCTCCACTCTGCTGTTGGGCCTCGGTACGTCCAGACTTCCAACGTACTGTGGGGAGAGAAGCAAACACTCGCTGAGAAGAGGGATGCAAGAGTCCCTAATCACAGAAAGTTAGGGCTGGAAGGATCTCCGCAGGTCATCAAGTTCATCTTCCCATTCTACAGATAAGGAAATTAAGAGCCAAAAGGATGTTTCCTGACTACTTCTAACTTTATAAAAAGCAACATGAGAGACTGCTTCCTTTTCTCATTTGTTTTTAATCAGAGAGGCAGGCAAGGACTGTGTTAAACAAGTAGGCTTCTGAAACAGAAAGGGTTGGGTATGAAGATTCTCCCACCATCTTCATGGCAAGCTAGCTTGCCTTTGTCTCAGTTTCATCATCTGTACAATGGGATTTCAGTAAAGATAAAGTGGGATAAGGTATAAACCTCTTACAGAAATCCGGTCTTCATGCATTAAAGCAATCTAAAAGAATAAAAAAGAATAATATCTACTTCTTTTTTAATTAATGAAACTTCACTGAGTTTGCCCTGGATGTTACAGAGACCTCAGACGTTTGAGCAATTTCCTGAATAGAGAAAAGGAATGGACTAGTTATGCATTTAAAAATTTAACCTGATTAAACCAAATGACATACAGGTTGTTTAATATCGTATATAATTTTTTGCTACACATGACTCAAATAATGCAGATATATGCAGAGCACTGTCAATGGTCTCAAGCACATCTCTCTTTTGTATATTAATGGACATACAGATTCATAGACACGCAGAAGAATTTCTTTTATGTGAAAAGGTTAATACTACTCACATTGTTCTGCAACTTGATTTTTTAACTTTAAAGATTACTTGGATATCTTTCTCCACCAATAGATACAAGTCTATCACATTACTTATGATGACTCCGCTACTGGTGGACACCTCCCCAGGGCACTCTTACAAAATTGCTTCCACAAACCTCCTTATCTGCACACGGCTGAGCTCATCCAGGTAGCCCTTCAGGCTAGATTCCTACAAGTGGGACTACTGGATCAAAATTATAGATAATTTCTAGATATCATTACTTAGGATGAAACAAGAGGACAGCCCCACCCTATTCCACACTGACCCACTGGATTTGCCTTTTCCTTTTTAAAAGCACCTATAAAACAGCCCAGAGGATATCCCAGAAATTAATAGCCCCAGGATAATTTAAGTCTATGCAACCCAGGACCACATTAACAGAAGTGCAGGACAGTCATCGTACTTCCTGTGGTTACGAGAACAGAAGGTACTTCCTAAAATTTGGAGCGAGGCTGGCCCCAGTGAAAAGGGTTTTGAAAACTAAATACTGGGAAAGGATGTCCCCTCGTATTGATCCACAGTATGTGGTAATACACTGGAGACAGTGATTCCCCGCCCCCTGTAGGAAGTCTGGGCCCCACATGGACGGCCTCACCATTGTAGGTAAACAAGCCCCCTCACCCTGAGGATCTAAGCACACTGTCAGCTTCAACCATGGCTGGCAGAGCTCCCCTCTGAGCTCTGCGGGACCCCATGGTTTGCCAGCATGTCAGTGACCCACACAGCCAGGAATGACATGATGCCAGGTTTGTGACGGCCCAAGTTCAAAGCAACCCCCCCTCCCGCAGCTGGGGGCAGTCTCCACACCCCCCTCCCGAGCGCTGCATGCCTGGCGGCTCCTGCCCTGAACCCTGAACAGTCAAGACTGACCTGGCAATCAGTCTGAACACAGATGCCGAAACGGATCCCTGCCCTCTCCTTTCTCAGAAAGGGGCGGTGCTGAGAACCCCAAACGAGCCGGGGGGAAGGAGAGAGGAGAAGTGGCTTTCTAGCTCTGGACGAGGTTTCCTAACCAGGGAATAGCATTCTGCACGTGAAGGCACTCACATGAGGACACCCAACATCGTCATGCTGTCAGTGCCTCCTTCACGCCATTAGCCAGCCAGCACGTGTGCGTGTACTCACCACACACCTTCACACACATCAGTGCACACATGCTCACACATGTGGCACGTGCATACACATGACTCACCACACACTCATCTCACACAGCCCACATGAAGCATGCACGCGGTCATCCCACGCTCACTAACACATCCCACTTGCAGTCACACCACACGCTCATCTTCCTTCTCAGCCATCTGAAGAAAATCACAAATCTGCCTTTCTGAGAGAGAGTATGGAGCAGACACCCATCTCTACCAGAGCTAGGCCTTATGGTTATTGGAGGAGATTAAAAGGAGACATGAAGCAGGGATCAAAAACTAAACATCCACACTAATGATGAACCAAAAAGCAGAGCAACAATTTCAGGGAAGCAGAGGCGGGGTCAGAAATCAGAGGCTACGATAAGTGATTACTGCCATTATGTATGTGTATAACTCCATAACAAAAAAGTACCTCCATACCTAACCATTACCAACACCACAGCTAATCTCAGTCCACCCTGAGGCTCCATTTTGGGCAAAATACAAGACAGTCTTAGACCAGACAGATCAGGAAGCTCACGCAACCACTTAAGTTTAAAAATATCAGGGCTTGCTTCCTTTTCACTGCTGCTGCTGCTGCTAAGTCGCTTCAGTCGTGTCCGACTCTGTGCGACCCCATACACGGCAGCCCACCAGGCTCCCCCGTCCCTGGGATTCTCCAAGCAAGAACACTGGAGTGGGTTGCCATTTCCTTCTCCAATGCATGAAAGTGCAAAATGAAAGTGAAGTCGCTCAGTCGTGTCCGACTTGTAGCAACCCCATGGAGTGCAGCCTACCAGGCTCCTCCATCCATGGGATTTTCCAGGCAAGAGTACTACCATCTAGAAAAGAAAAGAAAAAAAAAAAAAATAGAAGGAAGATGCAAATTGTACTAAGTAATCAACATACAAGATTTATGAGTCAGTTTTATCTGTGGCTTCATCTTCCAGATAAGGAGGAGTTAAGTGCAAATAAGGTTAACCAAAGGACTTCAAATATTCTTTGTAAGTTTCCAGAGAAACCTCAGCCTTGGTGCTAGGTTAATACCTCAGGAAGTTTTTTTTGGGGGGTGGGGGGTGCTTTTTCTTCATTTACTTGCTTCCACCCTATTTTCTAGAGATTAATTTCTGAAGACTGTGATAAACTGAACTGTAGTGTTTCCTGGTGAATCACACTAAAAGCTGCAAGACATAACAGCTTAACACAGTCACGAATATTATCACCACCCATTGACTTGTGAGACTTTCTGCCCTTACCCTCCTCAAGGAACAGCCCTTTATTTAAAAGGTTTCTGTCAAGTGTTTTCAGAGATCAGGAAAAAGCTTACGTATGAATCAAAAATAAACACATCAAATGATCGGCTTGTGATGATGC
This sequence comes from Bos javanicus, assembly GCF_032452875.1. NCBI lineage: Eukaryota > Metazoa > Chordata > Mammalia > Artiodactyla > Bovidae > Bos > Bos javanicus. Next base: position 7,369,226 of record NC_083870.1, read on the forward strand.
TGATATTCTCAACTGGTATCCTAGACTTGGCCTCTGGACAAGATACAAAGAAATAACTGCATAAAATGTACAAAGAGGGAACTATGGATATATATAAACTATATATATTAGTTAATAATAAATATCAATACTGGCTTATTAATTGTACCAAATGTACACGCTAATGCAAGATATTAATAACAGGAGACTGAGCAGGGGGGTTGAAGGGGTATGTGGGAACCCTCCTTGCTACCCAATTTTTCTGTAATCTTAAAACCACTCTAAAACATTAAGTCTATTACTTGAAATAATAAAAATAACTTTGAAGGCACTGGAGAGAGACCAAAAGCAGGCAGAGATTGGTGGGGAATCAACCCTTGAAAGTAGGGAACCACACGAGATAAAACCTGGTTGGTGCAGTTTTGCCCAACAGCACAATCCCACAAGTGCACCACCAACTGCCTGGAGCTTAGGCTAAAATGCTCACTCAGAGGGCCTGGGAAGTTGGTCACCAAAGATGTGAACAACCAGAGAGCCTGAAAGAGAGCAGAAATTGCTGACAGAAAAGGAGCCCCAGTCACGTATAAATGCTACTCAGATCTGGATGACCCCCAGCTGCCCATGTGCAAAGCAGGCTCCAAGGAGTCTGGCAGAAGGTGGCAGTTGCTCACCTCATGTAATCGTGTAAATCACTCAGTCATGTCCGACTCTGTGACCCCATGGACTGTAGGCCCCCAGGCTCCTCTGTCCATGGAATTCTCCATTCCAGAATGGAAGAATAAAGGAGTGAGTTGCCATTCTCTTCTCCAGGGGATCTTCCCCACCCAGGGATTGAACCCAGGTCTCCTGCATTGCAGGCAGATCCTTTACCATCTGAGCCACCGATCTGCTTGTACTGCTCACGTCAGCAGAGGCGAATTTAGGATTTAAGACCTGTTGCGTTAACTGTCCTTAAGAACAAAAATCTACACTGTTCAGAAAAAGACAGAAGAATCTTTCGTCAGTGAAGGCAAGACCACAGGGAAAGACCACAGTGCCACATTCTCCTAGGTAAAAGGACAAGGCCCCCCCAAATGGGCACAATGTAATGGTCCCTGGATCTCCGCATTCCCAACTCACATCTTCTCTCTGAAAACCACTCAGTGCTACAGCCTCAGCTCCCAGCACAACCGTGTGAGGTTCAGGAGGAGGCACCTCCTATAACAGAGGTTGACAATGAGGCCTAAAGCAGTTGGCAGATGGCAGACAAGCCGCCAGCCCCCACCCCCCAGCTCCTGGCCCCCAGTCCAGGACTCTCTCCGCTGTCGGCATTCTTATTAACTCGCTTCCTTCAGGTCCCAAACCTGGCCAGGTTTGAATTCCAACACCGTGCCTACCTTCTTATACCCTTCAAGTCTGCTGGCCGCACTGTGTCCTCTCTCTGAAGATACACACAAGCAGTAGGAATCTGGTGCATGCTAAGTGGCTTCAGCCGTGCCTGACTCTGTGTGACCCCATGGACTGTAGCCCTCCAGGCTCCTCTGTCCACAGGGGTTCTCCAGGCAAGAATACTGGAGAGGGTTGTCATGGCCTCCTCCAGGGGATCATCCTGACCCAGGGATTGAACCCACATCTCCTATGTCTCCTGCACTGGCTAGTTCTTTACCACTATTGCCACATGGGAAATCCGGTATTCTGCTTGCATCTAGAAATCAGCAGCTGTGATGGCCCATCTGAGTTAGTCCCTTAACCAACCCTCTATCAGTTGCTAAAACCTTGGAATCATAGGAGCAGACCATTCCAAATCCAAAGAAACCTTAGGAACCATGTCCAAGGTTATGTCACAAAAGGAAGATTAAGAAAGAACATATGAAAAGCATTTAGCACAGCTGGGTATCCTGCCAATGCTTAGTAAATATTCACCATTATGACTTCATCTAAAGTTACATTTTTTTCACATCACTCTATATCTTTCCCAGCAGTGAACATGATTTGCACTTAGGCTTCTGCCTCATTTACATGGTCACCATCTGCCATGCCCACTAGAATGGAAGCTCCTTGACAGTTGGGACCCGCCCTCATATTTCTGCATTCCCAGCCCTTTGAGCCTGGCAGAGTAAGACTCAAGTATCTGCTGAATGAGTGGGGGCAACTGCAGCCCACAGAGGTTATAGGTGACCTGCCCAAGGATGCAGCTCATGGCAGAAGTGGCATGAAAAGCCTGTTCTCCCAGGTGGCACTAGTGGTAAAGAACCCGCTTGCCATTGCAGGAGACATAAGAGACGGGGGTTCGATCCCTGGGTCAGAAAGACACCCTGGAGGAGAGCATGGCAACCCATTCCAGTATTCTCGCTTGGAAAACCTCAAGGACAGAGAATCCTGGAGGGCTACAGTCCAAAGGCCGACACAACTAAAGCAAGTTGGCACACACGCACCCACCCCGGGTCAGCGCAACAACTCCAACGGGAAAGTTCCTCCTTGCCTGCAGAAACCGCTCTCCGTGCGCAGCTGAGCGTCCTGCTGAGCAGGATTATGAATGTGACCTGGGTGAAAGTTCTCGCCTCATTTAGCACTGAACAAAGCAGCATTAACTGCAGCGGCAGCAGCGGGCCCAGATTCCAGGGCACACACTCAGCCGATGACCTTCTAATAAGCGCTCTGGGGAACGGGACGAAAAAGCAAAGTGGCCTCGGGGTGTCCCACTCCCCACTTGTGTAGTCTGCTCCATTCTCCAGGTGGTTCCGTGCGCAGGAGGGGCAGTGGGGACTGAGAAGTGCCCAAACGGACATTTGCCAGTGTTCTCACCGCCCCCTGCAACAAGACAGAAGCCTCAGTGGAGGTTCTCCTCTCCCCCCTTTCCCTACCCCCCAACACCCACACACCAGAAAAGCTTCCAAAATGCTTGAAACGCAGCTGCACACCACGTCTTTATTTATTTGTAGTCTAAGAGGAATGAAACACTTATATTTCTTCCTCTCTCTCTCAGCCCATCTGAAAAAGGAAGTACTATTTGAAGGCCATCTGATGCTACTGTGTCACTATTGATCAGGGGCTCAGCGGGGGCCGATGAATGTGCCGGAGATCACAGCAGAATCCTTCCTGCTCCTCAACATTAAGGGACTGGGTGCAAAATAAATAATTGTGGTGACTTGTCTTTATGCTAATGGCTTGCCACTCTATAAAAGGCACAGAGGATGAGGCTGAACCATGCAATGTGCCCATGGGTTCTTTTAGTCTCCATTAGCACAAGCTTAGATGGGTTGGTTTAATTATTTTTCTTTATTATGAGGACTCTGAATGATACAGCAAAGAGAAGAAAGCAGTAAGACAGAAACCTGTTCTAGTCTTTCAACTATTAGCTCTTGAATGGAAAGCTTCAGCTCTGCAATTAAGAGCTCTGGTTGCATCACAGATGCAGGCATAGGGCAGGGGCTGGCCTACATCCTGGTCAGGGAGTATTTTCCAGCCCTTACACCTGAGATGCTTACTCAGCCAGCAGGTTATTTCTCCTACAGAAAAAAAGAAAATGGGGGAAGCCCGAGGCACAGTGAGAGGCTGAGAATCATTGACAACACTAACATATGATGATGAAATCATCACCTGTAAAACAACCAGGTAAGCCAGGCAGAGAGAGACAAAGAACATGATAAAATCATTAGGGAAGTCAGACCCAACAGCAGAGCTTAGGTGGTCTTACAGGTCATTTGATCCAACCCTTCATTTTACAGAAGGGAAAACTGAGGTTCAAAGAGAACAGAATACAGTTTGTGAGTGGCAGAACCAGAAGCAAAGTGAGTCTCCCTACCTTGCACTGAAACACTGATACTTCAGTAGAAAAGAAGCAACCAGGATGAACACAAGCCAGCACCTCAATAAGGCCTCAGTTCAGTTCAGTCGCTCAGTTGTGTCCGACTCTTTGTGACCCCATGAATCGCAACACACCAGGCCTCCCTGTCCATCACCAACTCCCGGAGTTCACTCAGACTCACGTCCATCGAGTTGGTGATGCCATCCAGCCATCTCATCCTCTGTCGTCCCCTTCTCCTCCTGCCCCCAATCCCTCCCAGCATCAGGGTCTTTTCCAGTGAGTCAACTCTTTGCATGAGGTGGCCAAAGTACTGGAGTTTCAGCTTAGCATCATTCCTTCCAAAGAACACCCAGGGCTGATCTCTTTCAGAATGGACTGGTTGGATCTCCTTGCAGTCCAAGGGTCTCTCAAGAGTCTTCTCCAACACCACAGTTCAATAAGGCCTAGTCCACTGCATTAAACTCAAACTGAGCTGGACAAGTAAGCCTGTATATGGACACCAAAATGATCATGACGTCAAAAGCAAACCAATTACAAATGTCAGGGCAGGAAGATTTTAGAAAAAAGCAAATGGATCATCATTTGACTCATTGAATGTCTTAAGTTATGGAACTGAAGATATTCATTATGAAAATGTTTCTGAAGGAGAGAAACCTAATCCCACCACTGGAGAGAAGCAGGGAAAGGAAGAAACACAGAGATGAGGAGACCGCAGGATGATGCTAGAGAGGATCTCCCAGCACCAACACTCTGTACCTCTCCTGAGAGATTCTAAGTATTTAAACTCTCCAAACCTGTCTGTTGCATAGAATACAGTATACCTGAACTATCTAGAAGTCAAGGTTGTCATAAGAACCAAATTAGATAATGCAGGTGGAAGTGTTAGTTTTTTAAAAATCATACAATCATAAAGAGATCCTGTTCTTTACATCATTATGCTCTTGTTTTGTGGGCATGTAAGACCCTGAAAATGAACAACCTGTAGCTCTACTGTAATCTCATATTGGATTCTCAAAGACTAACGACTCTGCACAAAATGAGGTGATTCAAAATGCCACAGAGTTAATGGGAGGATGGAATCAAGAATTCAACCCCAGCAGGCTCAAAGAGAAAGGACGGGATAAACAGTATGAGCAGAGAGTGTCACCAGTGACCAAGTCACACAGACACAGACAGACTCCCCTTTCCCCACAACCGCTCCCAGCAGGCAGGAGCTAACTATGACAGCACTCACAGGGCCTCACAGGACAGGCTCAGTTTGCGGTGAACACTTGGCCATATTCCCTCTAGATGAACAGGCTGTCACCAGGAAAAACCTGCTTGGAGTTGGAGATGCAGGATCTCTCGTACAACAGTCATTTATCACTGAGCAAAGCCCCACAACTGAGTAAAATTTCCAGATAACTGGCCTGTACCTCCATTTAAAAACCAATCTTTTCTCTATTTTCTCTTTCTTGACTAGAAATGGCCCTAAAATATATTATCCTCTTCCTTAATAATTGAGACTCTGAGCTAGAATCCAACATACTTCTTCAAGATTCAGAATAACCATTATAAACATCACTTAACAGATAAGCTAATATCAGCAATGACTCCATGAGAAACGTTTCCAGATTACTGCTAAGACTTTTGAGTTCTTGAGGCTGACTTTTAGAATTTTTCTAACACTTCCTACCGTTAGCAGCAAGGATGATAACAAAATGCCATATATGCGTCTGCCTTTAACAACTGTCCCCAAATCCTCAAGTACCAGCAACACAAATCCAACAGCATATAAAAAGGATTATATGACCAAGAAGAATTTATCCCAAGAATGCAAGGTTGGTTCAATACATGAAAATCGATTAATGCATATACCATATTAATAGAATAAAGGACAAAGACCAAATGATCTTCCCAATAGACAAAAAGCATTTGACAAAAATCCAATATCCTTTCATGATGAAAACACTCAAACTATCAATGAAAGGGAACTTCCTCAATCCAATAAGGAACATCTTCAAAAAACCCAGGGCCAACATCATACTTAATGGTAAAAGACTAAAATTTTTTCTCTAAGGTCATGACCAAGCCAAAGACGTTCACTCTCACGACTTCTATTCAACATTGATCTAGAAGTCCTAGTCAGGGTAATTAGGCAAGAAAAGAAATAAAAGGCATCCAGACTGAAAAAAAAAAAAAAAAGAAGAAAAGCTGTATCTATTTACAGATAACATGATCTTTATATAGAAAATAAGGAATACACACACAAAAAAAACTCTATTAGAACCAATGAATGAGCTAAAAATGAAGGAAACAATTCTATTCACAATAGCATACTGTAATATTCAAAAAAAGTAAAATGGGTAGGAATAAAATTAAGTATTATATAAGATGTACACTGAAAATTATAAATAATAACTGAAAGACAGCATAAAGATAGCAAAAAATATAAATCATAATTCAAAACAGCATAAATCAATGGAAAGACTCACCATGTTCATTGTTCAAAAGACTTAATACTGTAAAGAGGCAATACTACCCAAACTGAGCTACAAATTCAATGCTATTTCTACTAAAACCTAGAAACTTTTTATTATCAGTGATTCTGATATCGAATGTGTCGATTTTTCACACCAAGTAATTCTTTACTGCCGCTGCTGCTGCTAAGTCGCTTCAGTTGTGTCCGACTCTGTGCAAACCCATAGACGGCAGCCCACCAGGCTCCCCTGTCCCTGGGATTCTCCAGGCAAGAACACTGGAGTGGGTTGCCATTTCCTTCTCCAATGCGTGAAAGTGAAAAGTGAACGTGAAGTCGCTCAGTCGTGTCCGACCCTTACCGACCCCATAGACTGCAGCCCACCAGGCTCCTCTGTCCATGGGATTTTCCATGGACGTGGGGCGCCATTGCCTTCTCTGGAGTGGGGTGCCATTGCCTTCTCCTATGAGTAATTCTCTACTTCTCTGCAAACATCAACTGGGTATCCTACAATTTAATTCAATTCTGATCCCAACAATTCAGAATTAGCACAGAACCTACAGTTTCAGGCTCAGTTCCATAAGTCTGCCCTTCCAATTCAGATGCCAATCATGAGTCTTGGGTCTCCTGTATTTCTGGCCAACCAGCTATAAATTATGGGTTCTCATGACCCCCCTCTCAGGTTTGATAACAGCTAACAGAACTCAGGAAAACACTTTCCTTACTAGTACTGAATTATTATCAAGGATACAAATGAACAGCCAGATGAAGAGATGCATAAGCCAAAGTATGTGGGAAGAGGAGCAAAGCTCTGGTAAGCCTCTCCGGGCACATCACCCTCCCAACATCAATCTGGAAGTTCCCCAAATCTCACTGTTCATGATTTTCATGAACATTCTATTATATAGGCATAGTTGATTAAGTCACTGGCCATTGAGGTTGGACTTAATCTCCAGCCCCTCTCCCTTGCCCTGAGGTTGGGAGATGGCTGCAAGCCCCAAACCTCTAACCATAAGATTGGTTCATCTGTCACCCTGCCCCCATCTCAAAGCTATTAGGGTCCCACTAAGAGTCACCTTATTGGCATCAATTCAGGTAAGTTTGAAAGGGACTGCATATGAGTAACAACAGATGCTCCCCTCACCCCTATTATTCAGGGAATTCTAAGAGTTTTAGTTCTGTGCCAGAAACCAGGGGTCAAATATACATTTATTGTACCACAAAATCATAGAATCCCATCTTCCTTTCCTGTATAAATTGACAAGTCAATCCTAAAATTTATGCAAAAGTGCAAGGGACCCAGACTTGCCAAATCAATCAAAAAGGAAAAAGCTGTAGGACCCAGACTTCTCAATTTCAACTACATAACTACAGTAATAGAAACTGTATGATACTGGCATAAAGCTGGACATACAGATCAATGGAACAAAACTGAGAGTCCAGAAATAAACCCTTACATTTACAGCCAACTGATTTTTGACAGCAATGGCATGATAATTCACTGGAAGAAAAGGGTCTTTCTAACAATGGTGCTGGGACAACTAAATAGTCACATGCAAAAGAATGAAATGAGACTCCTACCACATATCCCTTAGACAGCAAGGAGATCAAACCAGTCAATCTTAAAGGAAATCAACCCTGAATATTCACTGGAAGGGTTGATGCTCAAGCTGAAGCTCCAATACTTTGGCCACCTGATACAGAAAGCCGACTCTTTGGAAAAGACCCTGATGCTGGGAAAGACTGAAGGCAGGAAGAAAGGGTGAGATAAAGGATGAGATGGTTGGATGGCATCACTGACTCAATGTACATGAACTTGAGCAAACTCTGGGAGACAGTGATGCATGCTGCAGTTCATGGGGTCACAAAGAGTCAGACACAACTTAGCGAATGAACAACCACCACATATCATATGTGAAAATTAACTCAAAATTTATCATACAGCTCAAAATAAGAGCTAAAACTATGAAACTCTTAGAATAGATTAAAGGAGTATGTCCTCATGACATACTTAGAATGGACATGCTGCAGTTCATGGGGTCACAAAGAGTCAGACACAACTTAGCGAATGAACAACCACCACATATCATATGTGAAAATTAACTCAAAATTTATCATACAGCTCAAAATAAGAGCTAAAACTATGAAACTCTTAGAATAGATTAAAGGAGTATGTCCTCATGACATACTTAGAATGGACATGCTGCAGTTCATGGGGTCACAAAGAGTCAGACACAACTTAGCGAATGAACAACCACCACATATCATATGTGAAAATTAACTCAAAATTTATCATACAGCTCAAAATAAGAGCTAAAACTATGAAACTCTTAGAATAGATTAAAGGAGTATGTCCTCATGACATACTTAGAATGGACATGTCCTTAGAGTAGACAACAGTTTCTTAGATATGGCACAAACCAAAGAAAGAAAATAAATTGGATTTAAAAGTAAAATTACTTGTGCTTCAAAGCATATCATCAAGAAAATTAAAATACAATTCACAGAATGGGAAAAAAAAGATTCATAAATCATACCTGATAAAGGAGTTTAATCCAGAATAACTCGTAGAACAATAGGAGACAAACAACCCAAAGGAAAAATGGGCCAAGAATGTGAATAGACATTTCTCCAAAGAAGACAAGAAAATGGCCAATACGAACTTGAAAAGATGTTCAATCATTAGTCACGAGGGAAATGCAAATCAAAACCACAACCACATACTTCATACTTACTAGGACCACTGAAATAAGAAAGACAATCACAACTGCCAACAAGGATATGGAGAAACTGCAGGAGGAAATAATGCAGCCACTTTGGAAAAGTTTGGCAGTTCCCCTAAAAGTTAAACAGAGCTAACGTATAAACCAGCAATTCCACTGATAAGTTTAAACCCGAGAGAAATGAAGGTATGACTATGGTATTTCCTTGGTGGTTCAATGGTTAAGACTCTGTGCTTCCACTGCAGTGGGCCTGAGTTCAATCCCTGGTCAAGGAAAGAAGATCCCACACTCCATACAGAATCCCCACCCCCCTCTGCAAAAAAGTCATATGGCTATGCAACAACTTATACATGGACGTCTGTAGCAGCATTATTTAACAGCAACCCACTCCAGCATTCTTGCCGGAAGAACTCCATGGACAGAGGAGCCTGGCAGGGGCTCCATGGGATCATAAAGAGTCGGACATGACTGAGTGACTAACCCTTTCACTTTTTCACTTTACGCATAAAAGCCAAAAAATGGAAGCAACACCAATGTACATCAATGGACGCATGGATATAGAAAAGATGGCACATCCACACAATACCCTTTGGCAACAAAAAGGAATGAAATATTGATACATGCTACGGTATAGATGAATCTTGAAAACATTATGGTAACTAAGAATAGCTAGTCACAAAAGGCTACATATATGATTCTATTTCTAGGAATGTCCAGAATAGGCAAATTCATAGAAACAGGAAGTGGAATTAACGGCTGCCAGGGATTGGGGAAATGAGTGCTAATGGTACAGGTTTTCCTTGGAGATGATGAAAATATTCTGCAACTAGATACCAGTTCCACAACTGTGAATATACTAAAAAGCACTGGATTGCACAGGCTTATTAGGGTGAATTATTATATCTCGCTAAAGTTGTTATTAAAAAACAATGCCATAACTCTCCCCCTTTCGGCATGCTGTAAAAACAAAGAACCGCTGCAGCCAAATTCGATTCTGGGCGCTCTCCTTCAACACGAGGCTGTGAGACCCACCATCCTTCTTGGCTGCTCACATCTCTCTTCTCTGCCTTTCTGCATTGCTGTCTGTCATCAAGATGTTTGAGTTCACCAAGCAGACAATCCCTGGGGAAAAAGGAGCTCTAACTGTACTAGATTTTAGCTTCAGTTGCAGAAGAAACATTTCCCTCCCCCAAAGAAAATGAATTTTTTCCATATTGTAAGAGTTTAGCAATCCCATTTCACATTCCTACTCTCCAGTGCAGGAAAACTGAACAGCACCTCACGAAGTAGATTATTTCTATATCATGCTGAAGTTTCCAGAGCACAGAGCCAAACACCACACCATTTCTGGGACTACCCAAGTAAATCAGGCTTACTGAAGTGACCTCCAAACAGTACCAAACAAACTTCCAGACAGGAAAATATTTTTAAAGACACACCCCAAAAAAGGTAAAACAATACATTACACATTTTCCAACTTAAAAATCTCAACATTCAAAGACTGTGATTAAAATGGAAAAATGAAAAAGTTGTGTTATCACATTAAGGAAGTAGAATTTCAAGGTCAGAAGGGACAATAAACGCAGATCACATTGTCTGACAGCCCTCCCTCTCCACACATACACCTGACATTTTCTCTCTTCTATAAATCCCTGCCAGGTTGCTAACCAGCCTGTGCTTAAACACCACCACTGACGAAGTTCTTATCTCAGACAATAGCTTTAACTGTTGGAAAGTTCTGCCCACAGCAAGCTAAAACTGCTCTCCATGCAGATTCAGACTCTACTCCCCCCTCAAACACGGAAAGATAGTTCTCATCACGCTGCACCCATGGACTGTCTCTTCTGTACATTATAGCTCTTCTCATCTTTAGAGCTCAAAGGCTTCACTACTCTCAAAAAGGTGTCTCAAGTCCTCCCAGCTCTGCCAAACAGTGCCCTGAGAAGCTGAGGCATAAGGAGGGGACAGTTTAAAAGATAAATGATCAGGAGTAGGGAGACAGCAAGAGAGAGAAGCTAAAGCGGTGCTCATGAGGACCAGCTGCTGAGAGGTAAGCCTAACAGGCTGGCCTTTCACCCTGATGCCATCTAAACCCTGAGCAGCAGCAGGTTCAAGAACTCCAGATAGAGATATGAGTCAACCAACTCTTGGCTCAGCCACTAGGCTGCACAGGTTTCTGATCTGTGTGAAACGGGCAATAAATACCAGCTCACATAAGAGCTGGCAAAAAAAATAAAATGATGCGCTTTGTATCTCAAAAGGGTGAACTGATGTAGAGAGATAAACATGGTATCAAGACCAGCAGAGAAAAGTTTATCTCTAATGACCTTTCACCTCTCACTTGTGGTCCCATCCTTCATCTTTACAGGTATCCTGTTTCTAGCCCTCCTCCCAGTGCAGAACCAACCATCCAGGCAATTTCTTTCCCGCCCCCACCCTTTCCCCACCAAAACTTAGCTGTCCTGGCGCCAAGTCCCCTGTCTCCATGTATTCCACACACAGCTAGCTAGGTAGACAAACTAGGGCAACACTAGTCAACTAGACTAGGCATCAGCAAATGTCCCGATTTACTATCCCAGCCAGATGACACACTCATATCTTAAGAGCATCTCATGGAAGCCAAATATCCTCAAAGGCGATTCACTGGCCAGAGTTCTAGCACTGAGCATCAGATCAGTAGAGCGTGCATTTGAAGACAGAGATGCCTTTTAACTATAGCCTTCAAATCACAACATAAGAGGTTGTATCTCTTCTGCCCACGGAAGTGATGGCCTTGCACAGAGAATTACAGAGGCTAGGATTAAAGGCTCTCATTTTTCACTTTCATGCATTGGAGAAGGAAATGGCAACCCACTCCAGTGTTCTTGCCTGGAGAATCCCAGGGATGGGGGAGCCTCGTGGGCTGCTGTCTATGAGGTCGCACAGAGTCGGACACGACTGAAGCGACTTAGCAGCTGCAGCAGTATAAAACCTGGCCCATCAAACCAAAACAATTAGTAGCTTTTCCAGTTGTTAAGGAAGAACCTTTAAGATGTTATTTAATTCTTTACCTACTTTCAGGCTGTCCAAGACTGTTGAGGATATTATCCAACACGCTATGATGATCTACCTAACTGTCCCCATAGCACAGCAATTAATCATCATCACCACCACGACAAAACAGTAAATACTTATGCAATGATTTTTCAGGTATGGTAATCCAGGTAAACGACAGGAAGCACAATGTCTGAGGAATCCAAAGTCACAGAAACAATTCCTCTCCCAAAAAGTGGAAAAGCAGCAAGGGGGAGGAAGGTGAAATGACTACACGTGGACTGTGAAGACTGAATTTCCCAGAGAGAAGAAATGATGGAAGAGATACACGTTAGCACTGGAAGGTACCCGCTCTGGGCTAGTCTTTTAGTCCCAGCTTTTGTTTTACTCCAACAAAGCAGGACACTGATGTCCTTTGGTCAATTGCTTCCTCAAGGACATCCAGTTAGTTACGGAGTCCAGACGAGACTATGACCCAGGTGTTGGGGCTTCCAAGCTAATGTTCTAAAACGAACAGTATGGTAGAATCTAATGAAAAGGCGTGGGCAGTCCCCATCCCAGTTCTACCACTTTTAAGCTGGTCTATGAATTTCAGCCAGCTGGTCATCCTCCCTGTGCCTCCTCTTCTTCATCTGTGGAACACGGAACCCCACAGGGTTATCATGGGAATTAAGTCAGACTACACAGAAAAAGCACACCCTATCTTAGAGCTCTATTCCTTTCTTTCTGAAAAATCACAGAGCATTTTTTATTTGCCAAAAATCAGCAAGGTGGGGAAAAAATGAGATTTTAAGGGGAAACACTGATAACAAGGAATGACCAACGTCTATTGTAATAAAGAAGGTTTGGAAATAATTGTCTGAATGACTCTGAATGAATACAAGTACCAAGTTAGGGAAAAGTTAGTGGTCCAGGGCCAGGACGAAAGAGGTTGCAGGCAAAGGTCTTCTTTGGGACACACTAGAGATGTTTCGGACAAGGCAATGGCACCCCACTCCGGTACTCTTGCCTGGAAAATCCCATAGACGGAGGAGCCTGGTGGGCTGCAGTCCATGGGGCCGCTAAGAGTCGGACACGACTGAGTGACTTCACTTTCACTTTTCACTTTCATGCATTGGAGAAGGAAATGGCAACCCACTCCAGTGTTCTTGCCTGGAAAATCCCATGGATGGAGGAGCCTGGTGGGCTGCCGTCTATGGGGTCGCACAGAGTCGGACACGACTGAAGCGACTTAGCAGCAGTAGCAGCAGCAGAGATGTTTCAGAAAACAAAATTAAGTCTCTGCCACATCTACCCTAAAAGTTTAACCTCAAATCACACGGCTTGCATCCCATTCCAATATGCCAACAAAGCACTGCAAAGGTTCAGATTTGTCTGACCAAGGTTTTTTAAGGCGAAATTTATTTTTTAATAAAGATTTTTGTGGAGAGGCTCCTTATACACCACAGAGCTAAACAAATGGTTTAAATGTTGCTGTGAAAGGTCCACGCCATCCTTGGAGGCTAGAAGGAGAAAAGAACTAGGGAGGAAGCGAGGCAGAAAGCCAGAATGGGAGAAGCAGCCACTGGGGTAGAGGGAAATGCTGTGTCCTGAACCAGGGCCCTCAGCCACAAGGAAGCCTCCTGCCAGATGCTCACCTGTCATGAGCCACAAGATTCCCTGGGTTCAAAAGCAGGGGCAAGCGTAGTAGGGGTGAAGGCCAACCAGAATGATTAACCATCCTGTTCTGCCAGGAGCTGTCCTGGCTTTAGTAGTGCAAGTTCCACATCCTGGGCACACTTCCATCCTAGCTGTCTGCAGTGTCTCTCTCCTCCATCCTGGTTTCCCTAGCAAGAGAGTAAAATACTCCAGACCTACCAAGAGGGATACAGGTACCAGCAGCCTTGCCAGCTAAGCACACAACCTCTCAAAGAGGGGTCTTCTTAATGCCTCCACCTAGATAAAGTTACAGAAAAGGAAAAAATAGGTGCTGAAAAATAAGACCCGTCCCCTGCGATGTCTCCCAGGTAGGCAGGATGCCAAGCCTCAGGCCTCATCTTGCCAGAGTTATAAGGATGCTCTCGGAAAAGTGACACTCAGCCATGCTTGTGTCAGCTCCTCCATGCTTCCTCTGTCATTTTCCCAGCATGAATTTGGGAGTGGGGAGCAAACAGACAAAATGCTACTCAAGGGTATAACAATTATTAATAACCAAACATTAATATACAAATCCCAAGAACTATTTATTACTACAAAGTCTTATCCTCTAGGGCCACTTCTGCATTTACAAAACCAAACCAAAGGAAAACCACATACCCATTATCACCACTGCCCCATTGACAGAAGGATACATTAAACTCTCTGGGTTTCAGCCTCTCTAAACATGAGTAAGAATACCTGTTCTTCCTACGTTATAGAGTGCTTATGAGGTCAATGTAAACATATCCTTTTTTTTAATTGAGGCATAGCCAATTAGCAATGTTGTGACAGTTTCAGGTAAATAGCAAAGGGGCTCAGACATACATATACACTGTGAATATATCTTGAAAAAGTATGAGATCCTACAAGAGCAAGAGGTGACACTGTTACCAGATAGGAGTGATGTGGCACCAGGTCCCTGCCCACTAAGACAGGAGCAGGAGGCACAATCAGAGGGAAGAAGAGGGGTGAGCCAAGCCAAAGCACCAGACTTCCTGGTCTGGGGCCCACAGACGCTCCTGCACCTTTCTACAGCCCTACCTGCCCCCAGGACGCAGAGCAATGTACTCTGGTTGGGGGATTGTCTTTGGACATCACCTCTCTCCTGGACAGGAAGAGGCCATTCTCAAGATGCCATGGCCAAAACTGCCACGAGAGCATCACTAGACTGTTATGTTGATGGTTTCCACTTACACATAGCTCAGAGGCAGCAGAGTGAAGTACTGAAAGAAAGGGTTTAAACTTTAACACCACCACATACTGACTGCTGGGGGGTGGGACGCGATTCTCAAGAGAGTTACTTGCCCTTATGAACCTCCGTATCCTCAACTATCAAGTGGAGACAATACCTAGCAGAGGGTTTCATGGAAAAATTAAATAACATGTAAAGCACACAGACTGCACCTCACTAAGTGGAAGCTCTTCTACGAAAAGCTAAAAATGCTCAAGATACCATAGCTCTTGATCACTCCTTGGACCACTGCCCAGCTGCCCCATCAGAGGCAGCCCAGTGGTGCTGGGTATGAAAAACACCCCCAGGAAGCATGAGGATTTGGTGACTGTGGGTGCCCTAGACACCACCAGTCTACCTGGTTGATATAAGACCTTCTTGAATGACACAGAGCCTTTACCATAGCTTTTATAATTTGGTGGAATATGGCAGAAATCACTAAGCCAACATCCGTGTTCTCCTCACTTTACTGAAATCACAGAATTTGGCAACGTTTTCCAACCTCCCTCATGAGATCTGGTGAGTTCTGGCCAATGAAACGTGAACAGAAATGATGCTCACCACCTCCAAAGCCGGTGATTAAAAACAACTCCCATAGGAAATCCTTGCATCCTTCTCATTCTCAGATGAACACAGGGCACTCTGGCCCTCGAGGAAGGTAGGACAAGATGGAAAGGATCTGCGTCCCCAGATGACTCACATAACACAGTGCCCTTTCCAGACCAGACTGTGAAGTAGGAAACGCTGACATAGGCCACAGAGACTTTGTTATGTGGTAGCCAGCGTGACTCTTGCCTTCCAGTATTCACACCCTTGTACAGTCCTCACCAAGTGTGAACAGGCTGACCCGAGGAACCAATAAGATGCTGTGGGCATGAGACCTGTGGCTAGGTTTTAAATACACTCAGCTCCCACCACTCCACCTCTCTCTCAGTTCTCTTGCTCTCGGGGAAACCAACCGCCGTGCTCTGAAGGCACCCAAACAGCTCTATGGGCGGGTCCACATTGTAAGCACTGAGGCCTCCTGCCAACAGCCAGCTCCAATTTGCCAGCCATGCAAGTGAACCATCTTGAAATCAGACCCTCCAGCCAAGTCAGATCTCCAAATGACCACATCCCCAGCCAGCATCTTGACTGCAAATTTCTAAGATACTCTGAGCAAGAACTACCAGCTAAGCTGCTCCTGAAAACTGGACCCACAGAATCTATGATATAATTAATGATTATGGTTAGTTTAAGCTGCTAAATTTTGAGGTAACTGGCTATGAATACACAGAATATACTTGTTCTACTAGCTTATAATCAATACATTATGTGTCCAAAGAAAACTCAAAGGAGTTGTCCAGTGTATTCTGTCCCCTCAGGTTACATGTAACATTTAACGTAAGGAACAGATAATGGATCCCCTGACCATGCCAGGCCTTCCTCTTTACACACTTATATATTCTCTGTCTCACACAGACCTAAAGATGCTCAGATACATGCCCCAGGCCAATCCACAGCTGTATACCTTTCTTTCCAGTAAGGAGGGTGTTCTATCTGTGGATTCACAGATGGGAAGGAACCTGAGGGACCCTAAGAGAATGTGCAGTCTGTACATGTTAACACCACACAGCAAGACAGAATTGCGTGTCTGTGTGTACGCATGTGCTACGCTAAGGCAGAGGAGAGAGGCTAAGCAGCCATATGGGGAGAAAGCATAGGGTATGGACAGCATAGGACAGCAGAATGAGGGGCAGGCGGCTGAATAAGGGACAGAATGGACTTAGAAATAAAGCAGAGAAAGGGCAGGAAAGGTCCTCATACACAGACGTTTAAAAAGAAAACAGAGCTATTCACTTTACCTCTCATGTCTCTGAGTCACCGGACCACCTTGGCTTTAAAGCAAAAAATAGTTCCCAACACTCCATGTGGCTCCTAGAAACCGTGGTGACGGTACCATTAGATCAGATCAATAGATAGAAAAGCATCTAGAAGCACACACCAATCCAAATTCGGGTAAGCTGCACACAAATGGCAAATCGATAGCGCTGCAGAAGTGCAGAGGGACAGACAAATGGCCCTGGGGGCAGCAGGAGTGGCCCAGAATCTGAACGCGCTTCTCAGTGTGGCTGAGGGACTGAGGCTGACCAAGGGGAGACACACAGATAGAAAACATCAAGAAGCCACACTGCCGTAAGAGACTGTGCGAACTGTGCCCTGCCTCCTTCTCTGGGCAGAGCATCTATCAGTGCCAAAGTCAGAGAGGCAAAGGAAGAGGGACTCCAGCTCCCAGCCTCCCCTCTGTCTCCAAAGCCAAGGCCAGCGAGCACCAAAGGTTAAAACAGAGATTCAGAGATCAAGTCCCAAGTTGCCCAGGATCTCAGACAATAACTCCAGGGTGCTTCCACATGAGTCACTGATTCCTCCACCGTAACTCAGAGCTGCTCTACTGCGACCTGCACTCCAGTTGGCCTGACACAATCTGCCTCTTCCTCGAGTTCCAGCGCATGTTTAGAAGCGCAGTACCAGCCCAGAAAGGCCAAGAGGCACTTCTATCTGCTCAGAGGCAGCCCCCTTCATGATCCGCCAGCTGAGAAACAATGGAAGAAAAACACACACACACAATCCTCTTACTACGGTTCTTCCAACCAACTTGTCTCCTTGCACAAATCACCTGCTGTCAAGTTTGCCATCTATAAAGGGTAAGGAATAACCATTTACTGACCTCCGTAGCATGGAAGACAAGAAATGGATCTGGAAAGCAGTGAGAGAATGAGACAGCAAGCCCGGAGCGTCACACAAGGAAGACTGAATCCGTCACTCTAATTTGACACTTTTCATTTAAAAAACTGCTGTCAGTTCTATGTTTTCCAGTAGGTTGAGGTAATTTATAAGACTGAAGCTCCATAAGGAAAAGGTACTGTCTTGCATTCATATCCAGCCCAGCCTGGGTACATGACAGATATTCAAAGAATCAGAAGAGGTTATTTAAAAATAAGAGTAAAGGAGTGAGGTGGATGAACCTAGAGCCTAATACACCGAGTAAAGTAAGTCAGAAAGACAAATAGTGTATATTAACGCATACGTATGGAATCTAGAAAGATGGTACCAATGATCCTACATATAGGCAAGCAATGGAGACAGAGACATACAGAACAGGCTTTTGGACTCAGTGGGAGAAGGAGAGAGTGGGATGATTTAAGAGAACAGCATTAAAACATACACATCACCATATGTAGAACAGACAGCCAGTGTGAGTTCAATGCATGGAGCAGGGCGTCCAAAGCCCATGCTCGGCGACAACCTAGAGAGAGGGAGGCAGGAGGGGCTACAGGATGGAGGGGACACATGCGTACCCATGGCCAATCCATATTGATGTGTGGCAAAAACCATCACAATACTGTCCAGGAATTACCCTCCCTCCTAGGGACATCATGAGCCAGATTTCTATAATTAACACCTAGTCAAATCAACACTATAAATCTTAAAAATACTGAATAAAGGATTCCCTTCTGGTTGGCTTTGTGAATGCTGTTTTCCTACCCTGAAATCATCTCCCTCCTCCATTACACATTTTCGAATTTCACTCACCTTCAGGATAAAGCTCAGATCTCATTTTCCCCCCTGTGCAGTATTTCCTGGCCACTTCAGCTCAGAACAGTACCCACCCTCCTCTGAAGATCTGTAGCATGTGTTGAATCCATTTTTATAGTTCACACCTGGGTTGTTTCAATGTTTCTCACTTGCTCGTAAAACAGAACTTTCACTAGACTCTCAGAATCTTACAGTCCCAGATTGTATTATATACCTAAATCACATCTCCTACAACACTTAACAATAGTCATGTGTACACACCAGAGATGAATACAAAAGTTAATAAATAAATGTTCAGAGTTGCCACTTCAAATGAATCAATTCATAACATTTCACTTCCTAGAAAACCTTAAGAAACAGACATTTCAAATGACATGCAGTCCTACGTACAGTTTTTAGGACGAGGCCTTTGGTGTTCTAGAAAGCAAGTCTGCCTTTTTGCTCTGTTGATCCTGAAATGCAGCTACTCTCCCTGAGTTTCCACAGAGGTCAGAAGTGCCCCAGCCCCACCCTCATGCTTTAAGGCAGATTCCCAGATGGTGACAGTAATTACCACGTTACAAAGTAAACCGGGGTCAGCCACCTCCCTGCACAGACCTGGCATTCCCCTTGGGAGATGTGGAAGCCTGCCACTACTCAGCGTGCAAAGCAAATGCCAGCTCTGTAGATAAAACAGGTGTCCCCCCCATCACGATCATATCAACAAATTCAGGACGTTTGTACCAACTGTTCTTGTCCTCTAGTACTGGAAATCCTCCAGGAGGAGAAAGAAATTCATCTTCCCACCATTCCAAGAGCCTGTCTTTTCCCCTTGCAATATAGGAAAGACAAAAGCCTTTGCAGAGAGAGACTCAGCATGAATACCATCCTTGAGGAGCTTACAGCCCAATGTGACCCAGGCAGCCCTGCCAATAGCCAGCAGCCATCCCCACTGAGGCCAGAAAAACTAAGAGACGTGACGCCTGTCTTCTAAAAACCAAGAGCACACCAGAAGACAGACAATGTGCAAAATAAGGTCACTGCTGTGAAGAGGTTCTGTCTACAAAACACAGCAGAAGCACAGAGGGACAAACACCGAAGTGGACCGGGTTCAGGTCAGAGGTCTCCACAGAAGAAACGGAATTTGAGGAGCCGCCGTCAGATGTAGACTGAGGAGGGTCTGCTCCTGACAGGAGCACCGGCGCACACAGAGACGGAGGGAAGTCGGCATGGCCCGCGCACTCGCTCAATGCCACAGGTCCTCCAGCCCCAGAATCCACTGCAAACTTCCGTCGGGTTTGCAGGGCAGCTTCCTGGGTGGTGGATGGGAGAGGGCAAGAGGAGGGACCACAGAGATGAGGAGGACCAGAACCAGGGCAACGGAAGTGCGGACAGGCTGAGAGGAGGCTGAGAGGCAGGAGAGAGAGACCTGGGAAATGACTCAGATGTGGCCATTAGGGTGGAGCTGAACCAGGATGATTTCCACGGTTCCTTTCACCTTCCTTCAACCTCTTACCGACTCTATCTCCACTTTTTACCCACTCTCTCCCTCTCACACCCCTAGTTTTGCTTTGAGATATGTTATCCATTATACCTATGCTTGCTATGACTCACTCCTCAGATCTGTGTAATTTAGCATAAATTCTGACTTGATGGCTGTCATCTGTGTCTCTTCCCACTCAACTGAATTCCAAAGGTGTCCTTTTGAACTGAATTTATTTTCCCTCCCCTTTAGAATAGATAAAATTTTGTGGAAATATCTTCTTTTCCTTTCCTCCTCCCTGCCCATCAAGTTCATTTCCCATCAAGTTCACGGGACAGGAACTAGATCTGATTCTATGTTCTACTTCACGCCAAGCATGTTCTTGGCACTCGATGAATGCTGATTACTTTGACCACAAAAAGAATAACAACCTACAAATACCCTGGCTTCCTGCAATTGAAAGGAATTAACCGTACTGCAATTAAGAGAAAGCTGGAGAAAATATTTAGTTAGCAACTTCTCAAAGCAGACAATAAGACTGCGGCAATAAATACCACTCCCAACATATTTCTTTGGTAGTGTTTTATGTAACAGTCCAATAAAATGCTAAAGACCACCCAATGCCACAGCAGAATGTTAACAACATGAGTCACTCAATAGCTAAAATTGAAGAGATTAATCTATCACATAAGAGACAGAACAATAAACGTCAGTAATTTATACTGATGTCAGATTATAAAAAGAGATTGTTTTAAAATTCAGTTTATATAAAATATCACACTGTTAGAATAAAATAGGAAGACAGTATGACCCCATTTGCAGACATTTAGAGAAAACTATAAATCGTCTCTAGGTTCAGGCACAATGGTAACCAAGAGGGATATGGAATCTGCTAGAACTGGTTCTATCAAGAATAGATAAGACAAGTAAGGGATAACTGCAGGCCAAATGTCTGGTGCTACAAGGTCTATTGTGGCAAGCTAGGAAGTGTGACCAAATATAGGGCATCTGGTAAAACAGTGGTTTGCTTTTTGCAGTTAGACTTTAATTCAAAGTGTCTAAGCTTCAACATAAAGGACATAGGCAAACGAAGTAGACTAACATAAGAAGCCCACATCTGGAGACTATTTTAAGCAAATCACTGCCAGAGAACAAACTCAGATGGAACTGAAACAATGGACCCTGAAATCTCAGATAACCTGTGACATCGTGATATTTCATCAACCTCTATCCCGGGGTCTTGTTGACATCAAGCTTTAAATTAGGTGCCAAGTCAACAGAGACCAAAAGGAAAAGACAAAAAAAAAAAAAAGTCTACAACTCAGAGAGATCAGCTAGTGCAAACAAGGAGAACCAGGGCACGTTCAGATAAAGCTGGGAATCTTAACAAGAAGAGAGCCCTGGTTTCAGAAAGCAGCTCTTCCCCCCATCCTGGCACCCCGAGCACTGTAACCGAAGGGTCCAGAACCCAGGAGAGACCACTCACAACCCATAGGGCTGACAGAATCGGCATCCATCCACGCTCATCTCTTAGCGTGAGGTTCCCATGGGTTTCCTTGTTTGGGCATGCACTTTCTCCAATGTGACTTGCACTTTCTCCAATATACTTCACTCTCCCAGAAAGTTTGTGTATGCCATCAGTCTGCTCAAAAGAGCAGGGTGTTTGCTGTAGCACACTCAGGACTTGACTTTGACTCAGGTGTCCTGCAACATTCTCCCTCCCAGGATACATTTAAACCTCTCACAGTCTTCCACCGTGATCAGCAAGTTTCCACCCACCTTTCCATGCACACCCTGGGGTCAATGTGTCTGGGACACACACTCATGCCACTGCCGCCAAATTTGATTTCTCAATAGCCCCAAAGGATTACACTGCACAGCTTACAGTTTTCAAAACATTTTCACACATTATCTCATTTGATCCCAGTAATAATCCTACAATACTGTGTGGATCATAATAAACTGTGGAAAATTCTGAAAGAGATGGGAATACCAGACCACATGATCTGCCTCTTGAGAAACCTATATGCAGGTCAGGAAGCAACAGTTAGAACTGGACATGGAACAACAGACTGGTTCCAAATAGGAAAAGGAGTACGTCAAGGCTGTATATTGTCACCCTGCTTATTTAACTTCTATGCAGTGTACATCATGAGAAACACTGGGCTGGAAGAAGCACAAGCTGGAATCAAGATTGGTGGGAGAAATATCAATAACCTCAGATATGCAGATGATGCCACCCTTATGGCAGAAAGTGAAGAGGAACTCAAAAGCCTCTTGATGAAAGTGAAAGTGGAGAGTGAAAAAGTTGGCTTAAAGCTCAACATTCAGAAAACTAAGATCATGGCATCTGGTCCCATCACTTCATGGCAAATAGATGGGGAAACAGTGGAAACAGTGTCAGACTTTATTTTGGGGGGCTCCAAAATCACTGCAGATGGTGACTGCAGCCATGAAATTAAAAGACGCTTACTCCTTGGAAGGAAAGTTATGACCAACCTAGATAGCATATTCAAAAGCAGAGACGTTACTTTGCCAACAAAGGTTCGTCTAGTCAAGGCTATGGTTTTTCCTGTGGTCATGTATGGATGTGAGAGTTGGACTGTGAAGAAGGCTGAGTGCCAAAGAATTGATGCTTTTGAACTGTGGTGTTGGAGAAGACTCTTGAGAGTCCCTTGGACTGCAAGGAGATCCAACCAGTCCATTCTAAAGGAGATCAGCCCTGGGATTTCTTTGGAAGGAATGATGCTAAAGCTGAAACTCCAGTACTTTGGCCACCTCATGCGAAGAGTTGACTCACTGGAAAAGACCCTGATGCTGGGAGGGATTGGGGGCAGGAGGAGAAGGGGACGACAGAGGATGAGATGGCTGGATGGCATCACTGACTTGATGGACGTGAGTCTGAGTGAACTCCGGGAGTTGGTGATGGACAGGGAGTCCTGGTGTGCTGCGATTCACGGGGTCGCAAAGAGTCGGACTCGACTGAGCGACTGAACTGAACTGAACAAGCAGACAGCACCGCTCTTCTGTGTCTCAGGTGAGAAGACTGAGGATTGGAGAGATGTGAATAGCTGCCCAAAGTTTTACAGCAATACAAGAATTAAAAGAGATTCTAACTCCCTTCCTGGTGTTTTGTCTGCCCTTATCTTAATTACAATCAAAAAAAGATGCCACTGGGTAATACCAGAGCCCACAGGATAGCCCAAGAGGCCCATAAAAACCACTGTTCTGCTGAGCTTGGAAAGCAACTAAATCAAATCACCTCTGAGAACTTCCCAGACTCCCAGGGAAATGTCCTCACAAGGACATTGATTAAACAGGTTGACCTCAAGTAAAATCTAAATTAGAAGCCTCCTTCCATGGAAAATCACAGATTTACTTGTTTCTGGCAGGTGATATAATGAAGACCATAATAAATCCTACTGTGCTCCTTTTTAAGCCCTGCTGTGCCCTGTCACTTGTCAGAGAATCAGCAACATTTTAAGAAAGTTATTTGCTTATAGATCTGCTTCCTCATTGCATTGAGAGCCCCCAAAGACCTCTCCAATCCCCACATCTAGCATACTGCAAGCATCAAACATTCAACCAAATACAAAATACACGTAAGTCCTGGTGGGCCATGCTTCCCAATGTACTCACTGAGCCCCACCACAGAGACTGAAGGGGAAACTCCTCTGGGTGCAGAAAAACGGTAAAAAAATTTGGGAAGCATGGCTTCACTCGTGACTAACTCTTTTTTCCAAATCCATTTCAATTTTCTATTTTCTAAAGTTTTTATCTGTTAGGCTCGGGGTGGGTCCTGAGACCCAACGTTTTTTTTTTTTAATTCCTTAAGTGATTCTAATGATCAGTAAACCATTCATCCAACAAATGTTATGGCACCCCGGGCACTGCATAAGGTGCTGGGTTTACACCAATAAAATCAATGTGGTACCACCCTTGTTAAGTTGACCTCAGAGCCTGGTTTGAAGATCCTAGGCTAGATGATCTCTCATACCCAACAAAAAAGAAGCCTCTAGAAAGACCTCTTTCCTGCCTTGGACAATGCCATACCCTGATGCAAACCATGGAGAGACAGCCTAATGGTCTATTCTTCCTATTCTTGTAAAGAACAGAGCTTCCAGCAAGTGCCAGAAGTCACATGCATCTTGCTTGAGAAATACTCATCAGGGACAGCTTCAGATGACGTAGCATTTGAGCTGAGCCTATTAGCGAATCCCATGGACAGAGGAGCCTAGCGGGCTACAGTCCATGGGGTTGCAAAGACGGACATGACTAAGCGGCTAACTCACTCATTAGGATAACCAGATACACAGAAGTGGAAAGAGAAGACAGTCCAGGCAGGGAACATGAGACATGGCACAGAGGTAGGAAGGCATACGGCATATCTGCGGCAGTAACAGGACTGGCTGAGCAGAGTACAGAGTACACACTGTGGACTGCTGCTGCTGCTGCTAAGTCGCTTCAGTCGTGTCTGACTCCGCTAGTGAGCAATAATGGCTAATCATTTTAAAAAAAATGAAATCAGGTGGCAAACAGCACAGCTTATTCAACTAGGGGGAGAAGATCTAGAGAAAACAGTTATACAATAACTCAAGGCATGTGTGACCATGGGCCAAATGAGGAGACAGAATCTGAGGAAAGAGCACAGAGAGCTAGAATGGTCAAATTACCGGTGAAACTGAGCCTGAAGGAAGTACACATACATGAAAAACACAACACAGAGAAATGCTTAGATTAAGACCCAAAACTTCACCTTGGCGTGAGATGACCAGAACATGCATTCAGGGCTCCCCTGGTGGCTCAGCAGTAAAGCACCCGCCTCCCAGTGCAGGAGACGTGGGTTGGATCCCTCATCTGGGACGATCCCACATGCTGCGGAGCAACCCAGCCCGTGCACCCTAGAGCCCATGCTCCACGACAAGAGAAGCCACGGCAAAGAGGAGCCCGCACGCTGTAACCAGAGTGGCTCTCGCTTGGCACAATGAGAGAAAAAGGCCACTCAGAAACGAAGGCCCAGCACAGACAAAAACACGTAAATAAAAATTTAAAAAGGATATCCATAAAAATCAGTACATTTAGCACCTCCACAACCTCATGAATCCCTGTGTGCAGAGTAAAGGGTAAAGTTAAGCCAGGGGTTATCAGGGCCAAAGAAGAACCTCCTAAGACTGGGAAAGAGAACCACTGACTTCATCAGCACCCACCCTTAGATGACTAGACAGCCACCCACCAAATAACCAGGTGACAGGGAAACCCCAGGCTGGCATCACAGACTGGCAGCTGATCCCCAGTACTTCAGCAAGTATTCAGTTTAAAATGATTTCTTCAAATAATAAAGAGAAGCATGAGTTGAATGTGGAGTAAGTTTTTCCCTGTTTGTACAATTTATACACTATTAGTTAAATGACCTTATAAACAGAAGATACGCAAATATCTATATTGTAAAGAAGGAGAAAAAGAATTTTTAAAATGGTGAAAAATTAGGAAAACCTGCAATGCATCTTTTAAAGGAAGATTACAAATAAGAAGCTACAAATAAACTTTGCTTTGGAAGACAAATATTTTTGAGGATTTTCATTCAGTGATATTGTATAATGAGGAAGAAAATTATCAGTATTTAGAAGAACACTGAATATTTCATTCTGGTATGATAAACATTTTGTAAATATGTACAAGAAATGAATACTTCATGATTAGAATGAAACCATATGAGAATAGATCACCGAATGAACTGAAATAACAATTCAACTAAATGAATATATTCCCAAAGACAGACAATGAAAAATAATACAGACTACAAAAAATTCCCAAGGGCATAGAGAAATGAGGTGCAGAATAAAGGCAGTATTTTCATGGTGGAGGGATATTTACTTACTAATAAATAGTGTTGGGACAACCAGAATGCACTTAGAAAAATATAAAATTAGATTTGTATTTCATTCTATATACTAGGATAAATACCAAATGAAATAGAGATCTGAAGTAAATTAAAAAAATAAAACCACCCAATGAAGTACTGAAAGAAAACATGGGTAAATTTCTTCACATTCCTCAAGAAAAATCTTCAGTTCAGTTCAGCCACTCATTCGTGTCCGACTCTTTGCGACCCCATGAATCACAGCACGCCAGGCCTCCCTGTCCATCACCAACTCCCGGAGTTCACTCAAACTCACGTCCATCAAGTCGGTGATGCCATCCAGCCATCTCATCCTCTGTCGTCTCCTTCTCCTCCTGCCCCCAATCCCTCTCAGCATCAGAGTCTTTTCCAATGAGCCAACTCTTCGCATGAGGTGGCCAAAGTACTGGAGTTTCAGCTTTAGCATCATTCCTTCCAAAGAAATCCCAGGGCTAATCTCCTTTAGAAGAACTGGTTGGATCTCCTTGCAGTCCAAGGGACTCTCAAGAGTCTTCTCCAACACCACACTTCAAAAGCATCAATTCTTCGGTGCTCAGCTTTCTTCACAGTCCAACTCTCACATCCATACATGACCACTGGAAAAACCATAGCCTTGACTAGACGGACCTTTGTTGGCAAAGTAATGTCTTTGCTTTTGAATATGCTATCTAGGTTGGTCATAACTTTCCTTCCAAGGAGTAAACGTCTTTTAATTTCATGGCTGCAATCACCATCTGCAGTGATTTTGGAGCCCCCAAAAATAAAGTCTGACACTGTTTCCACTGTTTGCCCATCTATTTGCCATGAAGTGATGGGACCAGATGCCATGATCTTAGTTTTCTGAATGTTGAGCTTTAAGCCAACTTTTTCACTCTCCACTTTCACTTTCATCAAGAGGCTTTTGAGTTCCTCTTCACTTTCTGCCATAAGGGTGGTGTCATCTGCATATCTGAGGTTATTGATATTTCTCCCGGCAATCTTGATTCCAGCTTGTGCTTCTTCCAGTCCAGCGTTTCTCATGATGTACACTGCATAGAAGTTAAATAAGCAGGGTGACAATATACAGCCTTGACGTATTCCTTTTCCTATTTGGAACCAGTCTGTTGTTCCATGTCCAGTTCTAACTGTTGATTCCTGACCTGCATATAGGTTTCTCAAGAGGCAGATCATGTGGTCTGGTATTCCCATCTCTTTCAGAATTTTCCACAGTTTATTGTGATCCACACATTCAAAGGCTTTGGCATAGTCAATAAAGCAGAAATAGATGTTTTTCTGGAACTCTCTTGCTTTTTTCCATGATCCAGCAGATGCTGGCAATTTGATCTCTGGTTCCTCTGCCTTTTCTATATCCAGCTTGAACATCAGGAAGTTCACGGTTGACGTATTGCTGAAGCCTGGCTTGGAGAATTTTGAGCCTTACTTTACTAGCATGTGAGCTGAGTGCAATTGTGCAGTAGTATGAGCATTCTTTGGCATTGGCTTTGGGAATGGAATGAAAACTGACCTTTTCCAGTCCTGTGGCCACTGCTGAGTTTTCCAAATTTGTTGGCACATTGAGTGCTGCACTTTCACAGCATCATCTTTCAAAATTTGAAATAGCTCCACTGGAATTCATCACCTCCACTAGCTTTGTTCATAGTGATGCTTCCTAAGGCCCACTTGACTTCACATTCCAGGATGTCTGGCTCTAGGTGAGTGATCACACCATCGTGATTATCTGGGTTGTGAATATCTTTTTTGTATAGTTCTTCTGTGTATTCTTGCCACCTCTTCTTAATATCTTCTGCTTCTGTTAGGTCCATACCATTTCTGTCCTTTATCGAGCCCATCTTTGCATGAAATGTTTCCTTGGTATCTCTAATTTTCTTGAAGAGAACTCTAGTCTTTCCCATTCTGTTGTTTTCCTCTATTTCTCTGCATTGATTGCTGAGGAAGGCTTTCTTATCTCTCCTTGCTATTCTTTGGAACTCTGCATTCAGATGCTTATATCTTTTCTTTTCTCCTTTGCTTTTCGCTTCTCTTCTTTTCACAGCTATTTGTAAGGCCTCCCCAGACAGCCATTTTGCTTTTATGAATTTCTTTTCCATGGGGATGATCTTGATCCCTGTCTCCTGTACAATGCCACGAACCTCCATCCATAGTTCATCAGGCACTCTATCTATCAGATCTAGTCCCTTAAATTTATTTCTCACTTCCACTGTATAATCGTAAGGGATTTGGTTTAGGTCATACCTGAATGGTCTAGTGGTTTTCCCTACTTTCTTCAATTTAAGTCTGAATTTGGCAATAAGGAGTTCATGATCTGAGCCACAGTCAGCTCCTGGTCTTGTTTCTGTATACTAGGATAAATACCAAATAAAAGAGAGATCTGAAGTAAATTAAAAAAATAAAACCATCCAATGAAGTACTAAAAGAAAACATGGGTAAATTCCTTCACATTCCTCAAGGAAAATCTTACTCTGCTTCAAAATCCAGAAGCATTAAAATAGAAGACTGATAAATTTAACTAAGGCATATAAACTATATAATAAGCTATATAAAAGCATAGCAAAAATAAAAACTACCATAAACAAACTATTGCTCATTTTTTTCCACATGATAATGTTGTTGCAGTTTATCCTTATTCTTGGGACATGTATCTTAAGTATTTAGTGACAAAGTGTCCATTTCTACAACTTACTTTCAAACGAAACAACAAAACTGTGTATGTAAAGATATAAAAAATGGCAAAATTATTAAAAACTGATGAACTTAGGTATAGAGTATAGTACTATTATACTATACTGTATTATATATTGTACTATATATTATATATAATTATACATTATAATTATATACATTATACTATACTATATTATAAATAGTAGCATATACAGAGTATAATACTGTACATTCTTTCAACTTTTTAAAAATTTTTCAAACATAAAAAGTTGTATGTGGTTAGGTAGGGCAGGGGAGAGCAATATAAAGTCAAATGACAAAGTAGAAAAAAATACTTGCAATGGATCACAAAGAGATCATATCTCTAATAGACAACGAGTTCCTAAGTGTTGAGAAGAAAGACCAAAACCCTGATAGAAACATGGTGAAAGATATGAATAGTTCATTGAGAAACAAATGCCAGTGACCCTTATACAAACAGAAAGATGCTCAACCTCACTCATAATAAAAAGAAATTCAAATTAAAACTATATAGTGATACTATTTCTCACTTATCAGATTAGCAGAAATCCAAGCTTGACTATATATTGTTCCATATATATATGGAAACAATTATTGCTGATGGGAATGTAAAATGGTACAAACTTTATGGAGAAAAGCCTGGCAAAACTCATCAACAATGCATATGCATTTACTTTTTGAGTCAAATCCCACTTCAAGGAATTCACCCTTCTCCCCACCCCTTGCTCTGCTGTCAGAAAAAAAAAGTGGCCAAATTATTAAATTACTTATGCCTAAGGTTATACATTCTGACACCACAAAAATTATCCAAGTCAAATAAACAATGTTCATCAGGACAGAAACTACACAGCTGTAAAATGTGTACATTGGAATATTACTCAGCCATAAAAAGAGATGCCTTTGAGTCAGTTCCAGTGAGGTGGATGAACCTAGAGTCTGTTACACAGAGTGAAGTAAGTCAGAAAAAGAAAAATGAATATATTAATGCATGTATATGGAATCTATAAAAATGGTACTGATAAACCTACTTGCAGGACAGGAACAGAGAACAGATTTTTGGACCTGGTCAGGGAAGGAGAAGGCAGGACGAATTGACACATTAAAACATATACCTGCTGCTGCTGCTGCTAAGTCACTTCAGTCATGTCCGACTCTGTGCAACCCCATAGATGGCAGCCCACCAGGCTCCGCCACCCCTGGGATTCTCCAGGCAAGAACACTGGAGTGGGTTGCCATTTCCTTCTCCAGTGCATGAAAGTGAAAAGTGAAAGTGAAGTTGCTCAGTCATGCCCAACTCTTAGCGACCCCATGGACTGCGGCCCACCAGGCTCCTCCGTACCATGTATAAAATAGATAGCTAATAAGAACTCGCTCCCTCTTCTCACAGGGAGCTCAACACAGTACTCTGTGACACAGCCTAGAGGGGTGGGATGGGGTGGTGAGGGGAGCGGGGAGGTTTAAGAGGGTGGGGACATAAGTACACTTATGGCTGATTCACACCAGAGGCAGAAGCCAACACAATATCGTAAAGCAATTCTCGGCCAATTAAAAATATAATTAAAAAAAAAAGAATAAGAATACTTGCAGATACTTACATAGATGATTTATCCACATAATTACATAAATGATTTCAAAGATATATTGCTGAATGAACAAAAAAGATGAAGAAAAAATAAAAACGTAACCAAGTGATTACGGTCAACATCACAAGTGATGAAAAAACCAACACCTGTGCCTCCTTGTATGCTGCACTTCCGTGGTGCTCCTGTCCCAAAGGCTAACCCTGAATCTAATCATGAGCAAACAATCAGGCAAACCTCAAATAAAAGACATCTGCAAAGCAGTCTGTAGTCTCAAAAAATGTCAAGATCATGAAAGACAAAGAAAAACTGAGGAACTATTCCAGATTAAAGAAGACTAAAGAGATAACAACTTAAATATACTAAACCATCCTGGATTAGATCCTAGACTAGAAAATATTTTTTTCATTTCACTGTAAAAGATATTAGTGGTAAAATGTGAATAAAATCTGTAGACAGGATAATGTGGATATGGATGGATGGATGGGTGGATGGATGGGAGGGGAAAAGGGGAGGAGGGAGAAGCTAAGTGAAGGGTAAGTTGGACTTCTTTGTCCTATTTTTGCAGTTATTCTGTTTGACATTAATTCAAAATAAAAACCAATATGCAAAATAGTGAATATAATATGCCTCTTTCAGGTATGGATTTAGGGAAAAGATAAAAATGCTTTTACACGTGTAAAAAAGAAACACTGAAGATTACCAAAATCTAACAAAAATGCTTACATACAGGATGAGGGAGCACAAAAGGTAGAATGTAGGATCTCTGAATATACCATGTTAATAGCTTTGAATTTGGAATCATATGTTTTACCTACTCAGAAAAAATACAATTTTTTAATTGAACCAACTGAAACAAACAAACCTAATATCTCAAGTTGGCAATACAAACATACAGAGAAAATCAATATTTCAATGGCTTTTAGAACACTACCTCAACAAACACTTGATGGAATATATTCTAAGGAAAAGAAAACCGTGATGAATCAAACCTTATTCAGTACTATTATCAATAGCAATGTTGATTTTTTAAACTATTCTATATATATGCTCTAAGAAAAGACAAAAGAGGAACCAAGATTTTCAATGAAAAGAAAAATATGCAAGTATAAAATTAAAGAAGTTAAAAGTTTGTAATGTTCATTATCAATGGAAAGAATAGCATTTTTTCAAAAATAAAAAAGCTTCCTAATTCTAACATTGAAAAAGCCTCAAAGCCAACAATGAGTACCCCCAATACCCAAACCACGGTCTCTAAGTTTCTCCTCTATTAAAAGGAATAGAGCTCCTCAAAGGCAGGGCTGATTCTGGGTCTAGGCTAAGAAATACATAGATCAGCTTAGGATATCTTGATGTACCACTACGTATGGAGGCTATAAAAACTAAAGCAGGGAGGCATGGAGAGAAAAAAAAACAAACGGGGTCAAGTCAAAAGGACACAGGCACCGCTTTGCAGAGCACATCCCTATTAAAATGATACAATATGAGCGCCGAAATAAAAGACTATACATTTATTTAACACACTGAATATAGCAATATCCCCTAAAGATTGTCAAAAACATTCCAGTACGTGGGACATGCTACCACACAACTGAGCCAGTTTCTTCAAAGTCACAGGGAAAAGAAGCAGGGGCACCACCCTAGACAGGAGCCCTGAGCCGCAACAACCCACTGCAACACGTGCCCCGCACTTGGTCCTGATTCCAACAAGAGTAAAAAGACATATTTGAAGACAAGTGGAGAAAGCAAACAAAGGGCCAGGTATAAGGATTTATTTGGCTAACTGTCTTGAATGCGTAAGAAAAGTCTGCTTCTTGTGGAGATTTACATTCAAGTATTCACTCATGCAGTGGTGAAACAATGTGATCTCACGATTTCCATTAAACTACTTCAAAATGAGGGAAGCAGGTTATAGATAAAGCAAATATGGCAAGATGCTAAAAATGATTGAATCTGGGCAATAAGTATTGGGGATTCATTATAGTATCCTATTTTTGCATATTTGGGGCTTTTTTCATAATAAAACATAATTCCCAAAGACATGCAGAATGCAATATGATCTTGGTTTCTAGAGAGTTCTCTACTGTTACCATTAATTCAAGATTTATTGACAATCTGTGTGGAATAAAAATTAAAATAATTTCCACTGTTATATGCCCACCAGATGGTTCACTGCACTTCTCAGCACTAGGATTTCTAAACACTGATGACACCTGAAAGCGTTGTTTCTGAACATTTCTCGTGTTATTAGAAGAGAATTTTATCTCAACAACAGATTGCATATGTCTTGCTTTACAGAGTTTTCATTTTGCTTATCATTGTTTGAGTGGAAATTGTCAATGAATAATCTTATAATACTCAATAGGAGCTTCTCTACTTAAATATACTTTGAAATTAATTCTTCTATAAAGTGAAGGAGTCATTTGTAATCCCTGTAATCATCCTAACTTATCTGTTGATACATATCAGCTTTTAGGCTATTCTACAATAAAGGTTCACCGTTCACCTGCATTCTAATGTGTTCATTTCAAACGGACTTAGAAGTGAATTATTCCACCTTAACTGCAAACAGTCAATATTGCTTTATGTCCCCCATGTGGGGACATTATTCAAACAATTATCTCACATCTCTAAGGAGGTGAGGATTATAATTTCTAAGAACGCCCAAACAATAAGAGAAGAGTCCTCTCTCTTACATAATAACAATAAAAAGTAATGATTACTGACTTCCCCTGTCATTCATGTTTTTCTTTTGTATAATGGTTAACGTTTACTGAGCCCTTGGTATATGACAGTGTGCTGTGCGCTCAGTCACTTCAGTCGTGTCCAACTCTTTGCGACCCTGTGGGTTGCAGCCCACCAGGCTCCTCTGTCCATGTAATTCTCCAGGCAAGAATACTGGAGTAGGTTGCACTTCCTACTCCAGGGGATCTTCCCAGCCCAGGGATGGAACCCATGTCTCCTGCAATTGGATTTTTACCTACTGAGCCACCTGGGAAGCCCTGGTGGCTCAGTATATGGCAGACATGGTGCTAAACACCTCATACAATCTCAGTTTACAAATGCACCCACTGAGACTCAGCTTTTTCGTCCAAAGTCACACAGCAAATAAACAGGAAAGTCACTGTCCTCCACAGCCTGCTCTGTAAAGGGGGATGCCACTCCTATCACTAGCAGCTGTGAGATCTGGGGCATCTTACTTGGCCTATGTTTTCCCATCCGCAAAATAAGGAGATGGGGCTAAATAGTCTCTCAGACTCAGAACTGATCAGTCTAGCCCTCTCAGATGCGATTTTCCAAATGAATATCTAACGTTCCAAGTTCTTCGGCAGAAGAACCTTACCCCCTGACACGGCTTTGCAATGACCATCTGGCCGAACTCCTCATGAAAAATCCTGCTCTACACAGATGTGGGTAGATGGGAGATCACAGCGCAGGGGGCCTTTTCAGAACCAGCGTCCAAAAGAGAGAAACACCAGGATGAGAAGACAGCACCAACCCCTTCACAAGCGTCTGAGGGGCAACAGACGGCCAAGGGCCGCACTTGGCAGTGAGAAAGGATAAGAAACACTTCTGGGAAGAATTACACACGAAGAACGTGAAGAAACACACGTTAAAGGGATATATGTGTATGCACAGCTGATTCACTTTGGTGTACAGCAGAAACCAGCACAACACTGTAAAGCGAAAAAGGTATAGGAAAAGATGGAAGCGGTTCTCTCCCTGCCTCCTGCATCGGAGGCTCAACTTTTTCTGTGCTTCCTTATTCATAAACAAGCTTAATGGCTGTACAAATTTCCATCATTTGAATGAGCTGTCACTTGCCTAGCAATTCCTCAATTGTGAGCACTTAAGCTGTCTTTCCACTTTTCACTATTACAAATAAAACTGCAGTGAATATAAAAATGTACTGCCTAAAAGATTTTACTATACTTATGCTATTTCTTTAGGACAGATCTCCAGAAGCAGGATTATTTGGTTAAAGGGTATGAAATGTTGAAGCACTGTAATATATATATACAAACACATATGTGTATGTATCATATACAGATATATAATCAAATTGCTTTCTTCAAAAGTTTACAATCCCACTGGCAGCACAGGAGACATCCTATTTATTACTCACAGGCTAGGTTCACATTTGTCACTCTGGCCATATGCCCATTATTACCATCTCTCTGCCTCCCCCACGCCATCCGTTTTCCTTTCAACAAGCCAAGGCTCCCCAATATGTTTCACTCTTCAGGTCTTCCGAGGGCAAATCTAGGCAATTCCAAGGGTCTCCATAAACCCCCTCATCTGACATGAATACCTTTTGCTACCCTTCAATATTTCATAAAGACAAGACAGAGATTCCTTTGCTCCAGCTGTTGAGTACTCCAGGATCCAAGAGCAAGCTATAGCTGCATAAGGGATTAGGAAGACTCTCATATAAATTTTAATAAAGGCAGAAAACAAAAGTCATCCAAGTAGGTTCCTACTACTTCTCCTAAACTGACTGAACTCCCATCATGTTGGCATTTTTTAAATAAAAATGAACACAGAAGTACACCTCTGCTTATTTTCTGCCATGCGTTGCTTTTTGTTTCTTGGCTCTTGTGGAGTATGGAGTAAACCCAGCAGAGAGCTCAGCTTTAGTGAAACAGGCCAAAGCAGGGGCATCCCAACACCATTCCCAGGGACACGCAGACACACGGGCTTGCTGCCTGCACAGTTATGCTGCAGAGTAAATGCTTCCCAGTTAGCCAGGCTCCTCATTGCCTGTGCCAGACATGGAGCCCCCAGACCCCACACCAGGATGGAGGCAGGTGAAGACCTCTCTGGAACGCCAGGATGACCTGCTCCCTACCTCTCAATGCTCTTCCTCACAGGCTACTGGAATAAGTTCCGTCCATGGTCCCAAGCAGACCCTCGTCAGCTTATTATGACTGTGAAATGATCCAGTTTCTTTTAAAAAGAACACACACTATGAAGGTCCAGAAATTAGTACCTCTACCTCCCAAAATGCACATGATGACGAATCTGATGACAAATCTCTTAAGTGGCCTGTCATATCATCAGGACAGGTGGCTCTTATGCTGCGGTTGTAGGAATCTCATGAACTTTCTCATGGATTCCATGGGCCCCCTGAAGTACTATGCTAAGGCGTCTGCTTATGAGCAGTTTTCTGAGAGAAGCCAAAACTTTCATTAGATTTCACAGGATCCACAACTCAAAAGAACCAAGGGTCCTCCCGGAGCAAAGTTTTGACTCTTCCCCAGTGAAAAGACAGTCACCCCCACTTTGACCCCAATCTCTTGTACAGCCCTGGACACACAGTGAGTGCTTAGTACATAGGGAGCAAATTGAAAACTATCAATTGACTAGCATATCTATTCAAATAATGATGGGTACACATAAGGGCTCTACAAACACTGGTTAATCATGAAAGAAAAAGCATGGAGGCTAGAGAGGTTTTTCTTAAAGAAAAAAAATTGTAATATCACAGCACCTGCTAAGCAACTGGTATTGAGGAAACATCTCACAATCTTTTTAGCCATTATCTTCTCCTAACAATTTTATGAAGAACGAGATGTGTCTGGTGCCCAGGAGATAAAACAAGTGTTCACTGGCTGATGTGTTAGAAAGTAGAGACAAAAATGCCAAAAGAAAAAGGAGGGCTTCTCCGTCATCAGATGGCAAGAAGCCGTGACGGGTCTCTAAGGTCCCCAGGAGATGATGGAAGGCCCTCAGTATTTGTGCACACACGCAGGCACGTGTGCCAGGCAGCTTTTCTGGCACAGACCTTCCTGGAGGGGTGGAAAGATACAGCCTCAACAAGTACTCACAGTGGGACCCTTAGTAGGAAGAGAACTAAAAGGTCTCCAAGCTGCAGCCAGACAAGGTGCATTCAGGGCACCAGTCCCTCTTTACTCCAGGAGCACAGGGCACATTCACTCACCAGTGGGCTCAACAACATGCCTGGAAGGCCAGGAGGCCCAAGGTGGGCAGTCTCGGTGGAGAGTCTTAGCTGGCGTTCCAACAAGGTGCAAGGCTCTGAGCAGATATGTCCCTGGGCTTCCCTTTGTCTCCCTCCTTTCCTCTCAAACAAAAAGGACAAACGCTAGAGTGCATGAGTTCATGCCTCCCTGTCTACAGAAAGAAAAATTCATGGTAAATTACCTGGCAAGAATTCAGTTTAAAAAAAATAGCTACCAAGAAGTCAGCAGTCAAGCGTCAGACACAGACTACAATCCATTAAGCAATAACAGATGAATCCACATGCATCTAGTCACTACTGCCTGACATTAATCTGATAAAGAGGACCGATGCATGGAAACCTGCAGGATCTGAAGACACAGCCAATGCAAACAGAACAAAATGCATAAAATGAGCTCCTATCCCCAGGACACCAAAGCCGGCATTTTCTGATTATTAGATTATACCCTAGAAAATGAATTAACTTCATTCAAGAGGCACTTTTAACTCTGTTCTTACTCCCTCAGTATATGTATCTGCAAGAAGCTTCATGAGAGCTCAAATAACTTAAAAAATGAAATGGGCTTAACTCTGATTCAGGCTGAACAAAGGCTGCCTCTTGTTTCAAAGCTGATGGAACAAGCTCTTTTGGGGCTCTCCCAAAAAGAGCCCACAGATCTATGTAGAAGCATCAAAAACTATAGAGGGAAATGTCACTGAGGAAATTCCACTTGTTAAAGAGGATGCTAGAGGAAAGGGGCAGGTGGAGCTGTGTTTGCATCATCCACGGTCACTTCTAAGACACCCACTTATCCTGAATTGGTAAAGTCAACAAATCATAATGCTAAGATGTTCAATCAGAAACTGTACCTGTCCTCTGCCTGCCGCGTTGTCTTTTCCGCATATGTCATCTCTGGAACACACTATTTTTGAAAGACAACCTCACAGCATTCACAATTGTCCCTAACTAGGACTGATTCCAAGGTGACATAATACAAATCTATCATATTAAGTTACCAGCTCAGCCAAGATCTTTTCTGAATTGTAGGTGCAGTAAATACAGAACATGAACAACGCCCAATACAAAGCAAGTGTTGAATGATGTAAACACCCTTAGAGTGATGGATTCCAGGAAAGACAAAAGAAGAAACCTGAGGAGGAAAGATTCATCCTCTGGGGGATAAAGTACACAAGAATGTCAATCGCGTGAATGGATAGCTGTCCATACAATTTTACTAGGGAGCAACCTGTGCTGGAAACACTGAAGAGATAGGATCACGGAGTCTCCCACAGGGCATCAAGAAGCAGCCAACCTGCAAAAGGATTAGCACACAACAGTCCTAGGAGTCACAACTAAACAGGAAGACAGTGACGCAGTGACCTGCACACAAAGGGGAACCATCACCTAGCTTCTGGAGACGGTGACAGAGGCTGTGACCCAGAGCACACACTTCAGAGGCCAGGGCGCAACAGCCCAAAGTCTGGGACTAGATTTGTAAAGGCAACATTCCTGAAGCAGCAGACTGACACATCCAGCAACGGTAACTTGAACATCCTTTATGATAAAGGCCGATTCCAACTTCTTTCCAAACAACCTGCTACCTTGTATATTTGACATCTGGAAGGGATTTGGGACCCAGGAAGAAACGTCCTATATGTAGAGTCCAGTTCAAGTGCTCAGTATTTTAAACCTCATGGCATCTGGTCCCATCAATTCATGGGAAATAGATGGGGAAATAGTGGAAACAGTGTCAGACTTTATTTTTGGGGGCTCCAAAATCACTGCAGATGGTGACTGCAGCCATGAAATTAAAAGAGGCTTACTCCTTGGAAGGAAAGTTATGACCAATCTAGATAGCATATTCAAAAGCAAAGACATTACTTTGCCAAAAAAGGTCCATCTAGTCAAGGCTATGGTTTTTCCAGTGGTCATGTATGGATGTGAGAGTTGGACTGTGAAGAAAGCTGAGCGCCGAAGAATTGATGCTTTTGAACTGTGGTGTTGGAGAAGACTCTTGAGAGTCCCTTGGACTGCAAGGAGATCCAACCAGTCCATTCTGAAGGAGATCAGCCCTGGGATTTCTTTGGAAGGAATGATGCTAAAGCTGAAACTCCAGTACTTTGGCCGCCTCATGCGAAGAGTTGACTCACTGGAAAAGACTCTGATGCTGGGAGGGATTGGGGGCATGAGGAGAAGGGGATGTCAGAGGATGAGATGGCTGGATAGCATCACTGACTCGATGGACATGAGTCTGAGTGAACTCCAGGAGTTGGTGATGGACAGGGAGGCCTGGCGTGCTGCGATTCATGGGGTTGCAAAGAGTCGGACACAACTGAGCGACTGAACTGAACTGAACCTCCCAGTATTGGCAATTTTGGTAATAAGTCCATTTCTTAAAGGTCAATTCTTCACAGAAGGACCTCACCCAGGATAAAATCAGCCAAAATAACCTGCTGAATTCATTTTCTTTTTTCCTCTCCATTTCTTTTCTGAATCCAAAACTTTACACCGAAAGTGCTCCAGTAGCCTTCTGGATTGCCCTCAGCCTCTTGCACGCCAGTGTTTCTCAAACTTTAGCATACAAGCAAATCACTTAGGGATTTGATTTAGAGGGTCTGAGACAGGGCTTGAGGGTCTGCATGTAACAAGATCTCCAATGATCCTGATGTTGCTGGACAACAAACCACACTGAAGAACAAAGCTCCAACAACTCCAAAAGGTTTTTTCTAGACAACTCATCTTCCTAAAATCTCTTGCCAAAAACTTACAATGGCTCCCACCACAGGTGGCTCAGACTCCGAACATCTCAGAGATTCATTTCTTTTTCCCCCCTCATTGCAGTGGCGTCTCTTGTTTCGGCGCACAAGTCCAAGGTGCATGGGTTTCAATAGTTGTGGCATATGGGCTCTACGGAGAAGGCAATGGCACCCCACTCCAGTACTCTTGCCTGGAACATCCCATGGACGGAGGAGCCTGGTAGGCTGCAGTCCATAGGGTAGCTAAGGGTTGGACACGACTGAGCGACTTCACTTTCACTTTTTACTTTCATGCATTGGAGAAGGAAATGGCAACCCACTCCAGTGTTCTTGCCTGGAGAATCCCAGGGACGGGGGAGCCTGGCGGGCTGCTGTCTATGGGGTCACACAGAGTCGGACACGAGTGAAGCGACTTAGCAGCAGCAGCAGCAGCATGGAGTCTACAGTGTGAGAGCTCAGTAGTTGTGGCATATGGGCCCAGCTGTCCTGTGGTATGTGTAATCCTCCTGCATCAGGGATTGAACCCGTGTCTCCTGCATTGGCAGGTGGACTCCCAACCTCTGAACGACCAGGGAAGTCCATCTCACGGCTTCTTATCCCAGGTGGAAAATCTAGGCTCAAAAAGATGAATTTGCCCAACATCATGCAACGTGGAAGTCACTACTTGGTTACTCAGAAAGTAACCAACAAAATTTAGAGTCACAGTACCCTGCTTAATTTTCCTCAACACACTTAGCACTCTCTGCAATTAGCTAGTTCATTTCACTCGTACAGTTATTCACCGTGACCCTCCTTCCCTTCTCCCACATCCCCAACACCCATGACAGTTTGTAAAGCTCCAAAGGAGCAGGGTAGTGTTTTGTTCACTGTTACATCTTCAGTACATAGAAAAATCCCCAGCTCATAGTGGGCACTTGAAAATATATCTGGTGCACAAACAAAACAAATTGCTTTTTCTTCCGTGAGCAGAGAATCTTGGCCATTCTGGGCCCCAGAAGTCAGTCACTGTTCCCTGAGAAGCCACTTAGAGCATGGCAGCATGGATTAAGACCAAAAACAGACAAAGGCAACAGAAGGTACCACCCTATTTCTGCAAGAACTTCCAACTTCCATGACTTCCAAAGGTCATGGATACACAAAAGAAGACTTAAGCATACTTATAAAGCAGAAGTACAAACGAATACAACAAAAGTTCAAGAACACGATGGTCTGGGTGGACGGGTCTAAGTGAGATCTGTGGAATTTTCTTTAGACCTGATGATTATATCCCAGCAGGGAGGGTTGTGGAACAGGAGGCTGGGCTACCAAGGTAGTGAGGTAGTGGGCTACCAAGGATGCACCCAACACTCCAGATTAATTTTCAAATAGGCTAGTTTACCAGATGTGATAGGGTTTTGAATATGTCAACCTGGCCAGGCTACAGTACCCAGTCATCCAATCAAACACTAATCCAGGTGTTGCTGTAAACACATTCTGTAGATATGATTAAGATCCATAATCAGTTGACTTTAAGATTATCCTCAGTAATCTAAATGGGCCTGAGAATTCCATGAAGAAAAATCCTGCCAGGGGACAGCAGCTTCAGTCCATGCCCAAGATCTCCAGTCTGAGAGCTTGACCTAAAATGCTGGACTTGCCTAACAGCGCCCACAACCACCTAAGCCAGTTCCCAGCTATACATCTCTTCATACATCTCTCTCTTTCCAACTGGTCTGTTTCTCTGGGTGAACTGTGGCTGATACTCAGCAAAGCAGGGTGATCCTGTCCTGCTAGACAGAAATGTGGCCTCTTCCAACACTGGGGTTTATGACAAACGATAGCACAGTTCTTCCCATTCAAATCAAGTAATGGCTTATGTGCCAAACACTGTGCTACCTCAAACTAAGACTATGAGGAAAGGGAACCGTATACTCCACCTCACTACTTGACACGTTCTCTCTGTAAGCTCTGAGTTTTCAAGCTCTCTATCATGACATTATTCTCCCACACGAGAAGGGTGCTCAGGAGCACCCAGAGGCAGGCACTTTCCTGCAGCTGCCCTCCCTCCTAAGAGATGAAGCGAGGATAACAGAGCAGAGACAGTCTCCTCAGCAGCCCGAGTCCCAAACACACCCCACCACAGGCTGGCAGGCCTCCACAGGGACACCAGACACTTCCGTAGGCCTGGTGCACAAATGTCCTGCCAGCCGGGTCATTCCTGGACTGCCTCCAGTCCTGCCCCAACAACCGTGCTTACTATGGGAAGCAAGGCCACCCCAAATCCACCTCCCCACAAGGCCATGAGGAGGAGAGGAAAGCGGTCAGCTTCCTCTCACCCCATCTCCAGACACCAAGATCCTCCACTTTGGACCCTGTCAACTTGTCTCCTCCAGTGACCCTGTCCCCATCTCCCCTGCCCAGTACACCCAGCGACTGGCAGGCCTATTTAAGAAGCAGCCCACATGTCAGAAAGAGCACAAACGCTGATGTCCGACAAAATGGGAGGGCCACAGAACCTTCAGGAGGCTATTTCACCTCTTTGAATTCACTCATCTTTTCACTGGAAATTATAGCAACTCACCCTGCAGAGTTGTTATAGAGAATATAAATAGTATGTCTAAAGTACTGCTATTATAGTCAGCCCTTCACCAACCGCAGGGTCCACCAACCTCGGGACTATGCCATTTGATATAAGGGATTGAGCATTCTCAGACTTCAGGATGAGGGATGGGTGGAGAGGGGGCTCCTGGAACCAATCACCCATGGATACTGGGGACAACTGCATTCATGCCCCTGACACGCTTAAACTGCTAATATAATACTCAGCCTATGGTGTATGCATGCCTATACTTGAGGGAGTTCTTAAGTCAAATGATTTAACCTAAGTAGTGAAAAGAAAAAAACACACATCCCTTTTCCAGACGTGACATCTTCATCACACTACAGACTAAACTGTTCAATAACGTACCAGGTGCCTGTCTTTTAAATGTGCATCCATGTCAGAAGGTCTCCGATGGCAAGTTTTCAGAAGTCAGAGCCTGTCTAAAAGTCCAATTATGTTTCTGATGGTGCAGAGCATGGGCAAAGAACACTTCTGAATGATCTCAGAGTTGGATTGGGCTCTACAGACAGCCACTGTTCTAAAACCATCAACTGGGTTAGAGATAAAAGAACTGGAGTCCAGGGATGTTGAAAGAGGTGTCCAAGGCTGTGCAAACAGAGCCCAATGACAAAGGGCTCTTATATCAAAGGCCACGATGCTCTTCCAGTGATATGACAACTGAAGCCTCTGTTCTAAGGCTTTTGCTGGCTTCCACAGAGGCTATACGGTACCTCTGTTGACCACGTCAAGCAAAAATTTTAAGGACAGCAAGTCACTGAGAATACATCTAGTTCCCAAGCTATGAGACAGGCAGGCAGGCTGCTGACAAGGAGGCAGCCTGCAAAGTGTGATTACAGACAGATGGTACCAGGAAGCTGGAAAATCTAGAAATGCGTCAAATAAGACCACACTGAGAACAATCGGGATCCCAGAGTGAACTTGTGACCTAGGTAACAGTGCAACAAGAAGTCAGGGCACGAGGGACCAGTGGCCTCGACTGTGATGTGGACAGGAACAAAATTCAGGTTCTGGATCCTTCATCTCCCATAAACTGCTGCTAACCACTATTACCACTGACTGCCACCCCCAGCAATGGGGCCCTCAGGACTGCAGGCTGGAAGGCCCAGAGATCACCCAGTCCTCCCCTACTTCCAGCCCAGGCTTAAATCACCTCGCAGCACTCCCGGCAAGGAGCAGTGCAGTTTCTCATCAACTGTGAGGGAATGCACCAGCATCCCAAGAAGCCTATTCCATTTTTGGCCAGGAACATCCTCCTTGTACTTGGCAGGCACTACACCTCTCCATACTTCATCCTTCAGGGAAGCTTCTGACTGTAGCAACTTTTTTGGCAACCACATCATCCTGTTGACACTGCTTCCACTCAATGTCACTAAAGACCTTAAAATTGTTTTCAACTCCCACCATCAAGCCAGGTCTCACCCTATACTTGTCCTACTAGTTTTGAGATGAGAGAGCCAAAAATCTTGGAGAAATATGTCATTTCTCTGGAATGGAACTTCTCAGCAACGAGACCACTCACAGGTCAGTGAGCTCTACTCCATGGTCAAAGGCATTAACTCCTTACCCTAGCTATGCCCACGTCACCACGGAGGAGCTCACTGCAGATCTGTGCTCACCACGGGATAGGCAACTGTGCCCTTTCCATCGGCTTCCACATCCCCTCCTGTAGTCTCTTCCTGTTTCCCAGACACACCAAGCCAGTGCCTACGATCGGGCTTAATTTTCCCTTGTTCCCTCTGTCTGTGCTGTGCTTAATCGCTCAGTCCTGTCCGACTCTTTGCAGCCCCATGGACTGCGACCCACCCCACTCCTCTGCCCGTGGGCTCTCCAGGCAAGAATACTGGGGTGGGCTGCCATGCACTCCTCCAGGGTTTCCTCTATCTACTCAAGTCCTATCTATCCTCAGAGGAGCCCCCGATCAGCCTAAAACAGCACCCCAGTCACACACTTGAGATGT
This sequence comes from Bos javanicus, assembly GCF_032452875.1. Taxonomy (NCBI): domain Eukaryota; kingdom Metazoa; phylum Chordata; class Mammalia; order Artiodactyla; family Bovidae; genus Bos; species Bos javanicus. The sequence goes on from NC_083870.1 coordinate 7,412,587, forward strand.
TCTGTGTCACACTGCCCAGTTTTATTCCCTCATCATTGCCTTAAAATATCTTGTTTAACTGTCTCACACCACCAGTTTTAAGTTGTTTAAGGACAAGAGAGCACGTCTGTCTTGTTCTCAAATATATCCCTGGTATCTGAAAAGTACCAGGTACGGACTCAGTTCAGTTCAGTTCAGTTGCTCAGTCGTGTCCGACTCTTTGCGACCCCATGAATCGCAGCATGCCAGGCCTCCCTGTCCATCACCAACTCCCGGAATTCACTCAGACTCACATCCATCGAGTCAGTGATGCCATCCAGCCATCTCATCCTCTGTCGTCTCCTTCTTCTCCTGCCCCCAATCCCTCCCAGCATCAGAGTCTTTTCCAGTGAGTCAACTCTTCGCATGAGGTGGCCAAAGTACTGGGGTTTCAGCTTTAACATCATTCCTTCCAAAGAAATCCCAGGGCTGATCTCCTTCAGAATGGACTGGTTGGATCTCCTTGCAGTCCAAGGGACTCTCAAGACTCTTCTCTGACACCACAGTTCAAAAGCATCAATTCTTCGGCGCTCAGCCTTCTTCACAGTCCAACTCTCACATCCATACATGACCACAGGAAAAACCATAGCCTTGACTAGACGGACCTTTGTTGGCAAAGTCATGTCTCTGCTTTTCAATATGCTATCTAGGCTGGACATAACTTTCCTTCCAAGGAGTAAGCGTCTTTTAATTTCATGGCTGCAATCACCATCTGCAGTGATTTTGGAGCCCAAAAAATAAAGTCTGACATTGAATGAATGAGTGAAAATCAGTGGATGAGTCAAAGCAAGAGCAAGCCCTGGCATCAGACACACTTGGGTTCAAATCCTGGTTCAGCTCTTTATCAGTACTGTTCTACCCAAGTTCCCACAGCTAGTAAGATTTTCATATGTATGCCAATAACAGGGTTTGTATTAGAATTTTATTGTTTTTAAATATTAGAAATCCTGTTTCCTACCACGTCCAACACACAGTAAGTCCCAAACTGACTTCAGTAGTAATCATGATTCATTTGGTAATGTCGACGGTGCTGACAGTGACACAACAGTCTATGCTATAACGATGGGTCGCTGACATCATCTAAAGGTATCACACGTTACTAGTCTCAACGTCTGCTAAAAGAAAAGGGTGGTGTGACAAAGACGAAAGCGCATGGCGTCTGGAGTCAGAAGACCCTGACTACAGTCTCTGACTCGACAGCCACTCCATCACTGGTAAGAGCAGGTGAGGAGAAGAGGAACAAATGAGATGGTGTATTTATGTGAAACACTTTCCAAACTTCACAGCACTCTATTTATGAGTATTATCGATATTAAAAATGTCCTCATCCCCAGTTTAATATTCCTCAGACCCTGGAGGCTGTATTCATTTCCTTAGACTAGTTATCTGGCTAGTGAATGGTACCCAGAAAGGCACAGTGGTCTATAAATTATTCAGGGCAAAAATTCTCTCAAACAACACGTTGGCATCTCAGCAAAGAATACAGGCACCCTTCATCACATAAGGAAACAACACAGAATTTAACCCACCAAATAAGGGCAAAGTGTAGAGTGCAGGGCAGTGGAAGTCTGGAGGCTCTGGTTCGAATCCCAACTATTCCACTAATTGGCCAAGTGACACTTGGAGGTCACAGACCATCTCAAGGTTGATGGCTTTTCAAAGGGCCCTTGAACACCTGGGACTAGGGAAACATTCTTTTCCATCCACAGAGACACTACAGTCTGCAGATGGCTCGAGGTAATGATAAAGAAGACTAAGCCAGATTAAAAGGACAATCATATTCTGCACCAAGAAGTCTTTTTATGAATGGTGTTCCAAGGGAGCAAGCGTGAGTGGTCTCCCTTAGCAGTCATGGGCTGAGAGGGCTTGCTGAGCAGCTGAATCCCTGAATTAAAACCAGAAGTGATTCCAGACACCCTGTGGGTGTTCTGTTTCCCTCTAGGAACTGATTTCTAATGTACAAAGACAAAATGAAAATGAGGTTTAATATAGAATCCCATTTTATATAACTTTTCAGAAATTCACCTCTTCTGAGCCATATTTATGTTAAGAATGCTATTTTCATTTAAAGTTTTACCAATGAAACCTTAAGCATACATGAAAGTAGACAGGACAGTACAATGAATGAACTCCCATGACATCCACCCAGTTCCTCAAGAGCCCTTTATTTTAAAGCAAATCCCAGCCATCATATTATTTTGAAAGTAAATGATGCAGCAAAAACAGTTCTAAAGGGGAAGTTTATAGAGACACAAGCTTACCTCAGGAAACAAGAAAAATCCCAAATAAACCTAACCCTACACCTAAAGGAACCAAACAAAGAAAAACAGACATAACCCAAGTTAGTAGAAGGAAAGAAATCCTAAATATTAGAGCAGAAATAAAAGAAATAGAGTAAAAAAAAAAAAGAAAAGAAAAACAGAAAAGATCAATAAAACTAAAATCTGGTTCTTTGAAAAGATAAGCAAAATTGATAAACCTTTAGCCAAACTCATCAAGGAAATAAAGGAGAGCACCTACATCAATAAAATCAGAAATGAGAAAGAAGTTACAACCTACACCACAGAAACACGAAAAGCAGAATCATTAGACTACTATGGACTCAGTATGCATTTTTAAAAGATTAAGACCTTTCTTTAAAACATAACTGCAACATTATTTCACCTGAAAAGAATTACCAATTTATTTCATCAAATAGCCAGTATTTAAGTTTTGCCTGTCTGTCGCAAAAGATTTTTGAAGTTTGTTCTCATTAAAATCCAAACTAAATCCAAACACAACAACCAGTTGTCAATATGTCTATTCTAACCTACAGGTTTATCTACCATTTCTTTCATACCTTAATGCTGGTAATTATTTTAAAACCTAGGTAATTTCCCCATGGCATTTTCAATAGTCTGGATTTTGCTGACTGCATTTCCATGGTACTGTTTAATATATTCCTCTGCCCCATGTGTATCATTAAAAAAACATTTGTGAAATCTGGAGCTTTGATGCTATTAGGTTCAATTTTCTTGGCAAGGCTACGCCAAGAGGTACCACGTCTTTTATGCTGTCAGCTGTCCTTGTTGTTCATTGCCTAGATTCGTGAGTTTATGAAGTGTTAGAAAATGGTAACGATTTTTATCATTCCTTCTTTATTTCTTAGCTTTACTTCTTCTAAAGAGAAGCTTCCCTCTTGCTTTCATCAGCTCTTTGATGGCCCTAAAGTACCACTTGTAAAATGTTTCTTTTCCCTTACCTCCTTGTTTTCAAAATAATAAGCTAATTTCATCCCCCCAAAAAAGTGACTGATTTTTTGGGTATCATTTATAAACTCAAGCACTCAAACCTGTGTAATATATCTCAATCCACTGTGCTGCTGGGCTGCTGGCTAAGTCGCTTCAGTCGTGTCCAACTCTGTGCGACCCCATAGACAGCAGCCCACCAGGCTCTGCCGTCCCTGGGATTCTCCAGGCAAGAACTCTGGAGTGGGTTGCCATTTCCTTCTCCAGTGCGTGAAAGTGAAGTCTCTCAGTCATGTCCGACTCTTCGCCACCCCATGGACTGCAGCATGCCAGGCTCCTCCGTCCATGGGATTTGCCAGGCAAGAGTACTGGAGTGGGGTGCCATCACCTTCTCTGCAATCCACTGTAGTATTATCCTTAATGATGCTCAAACTGCAAACTTTGGGCAATGAAGCCTCTTCAAGTTGGTCCTTTTGTAACATGAACTTGGAGGTCCTTCCTTGTTTTCTGGTGTGAAATCATGATTCTATCTTATATCTTTCTTCTATCTCCTGCCCCATATTGGAAAGCAGGTATTTCTCCAAAGAGCCCTGGTTCTTTTTATGTGGAAACTGTACTTGGCAATCACTGTACAAACACTAGGAATACTCACTGTCGTCGTTTCTGGGCCTTGCCAGTGGACAGTGCTGGAATAACTTTTTAACTTTTTATTTTGTATTCGGGTACAACCGATTAGTAAACAATGTTGTGATGGTAGAACTTTTTTTAATAACAAACTACTTTATGAGCTCATATGTCCAATTCAAATTCAAGACATGGGGATTCTACTTATCTCATTGTTCTTACGATGGTTTCCTTTCTCCCACCAATGTATTTAGTTGTTTACTCTTTCCCACAATACACACAGAAGAGTCTCAGAATAACAATACCAACACCAACAACAATAATATTAAAAAAACCGCTTAGAATTTTTCTGCACTTTTGGTATCTTTATGATATATGTCACTAGGAATGTATAATCAAATCACTGTTTTAAAGCCAGTTGGCAGAGTTCTTCTCTGTGGGTTATGCCAACCAGCTCAATACACAGATTTATTTGCTTTTCTCAGGGACTGCCTGTTTTTTATTTAGTTTTAAAACCATGTTTAAAATTTGCATGATTCAAAGCCAAACTAAAAAACAAGGTATCTTTAGAGACGGCAAAGTTTTCTTTCTTTTCCCTCCAGCCTATTACATCTCTTTCTTGAGAATAACCATTTTCTAAATTATTATTTTCTGGTTTATTCTTTTTTAATGTAAAAACATTCTTTCCCTTCTTAAGTAAATTATATATTGCCCTTTCACTTAACACATACTGACCAGGGGATTTTTGCAGAAACTAACACCTATAGTTGGCAATTTGCTATGCCAGTGAATACTGATATGACTCCAGTCATTAATATTCAGGTAACAAAAGACAAGGGTTTCCCAGGTGGCTCAGTGGTAAAGAATCCTCCTGCCAAGCAGGAAACACAGGTTCAATCTCTGGGTTGGGAGGATCCCCTGGAGAAGGAAACGGCAACCCACTCCAGTATTCTTGCCTGGGAAATACCATGGACAGAGGAGCTGACAGGCTACAGTCCATGGGGTCGCAAAAGAGTTGGACATGACTTAGCAATTAAACAACAATAACAAAAGATGTATTACTACGCTTCTGGTCAATAAGTTGTTCATATATCTAAGCTATCACTGCACTACAGATCTATTCTCCATTCCTGTTTTCAGCCTCATAGTTCTCCATCGTGTGAAGGCATCAGAGCACATCCAACCGGTGCTCTAATGAGGAACATTTGGATCACGTTCAGCCTTTTATTACTCCAGACGGCAAAACGCAGACTTTCAAAAAATATTTTTGCCAGTAAGTCTTTGGAATAGAATTACAGAAAGGGATTGCTAGATCAAAGAGTAAATGCATATGCAATTGTACGAGGCACTGCCTATTCCCCTTACAAAGATGCGTACTGGACTATTTTGCATTCCCTCCAGCAAATGGGAAAATGTATTTCTTCCATGGCCTTATCAAGAGTCAAACTTGAAATTTCACCAATCTTTTCAGTGAGAAATGCTATCTCAGTATAGTCTGCATTGCTCTTATGAGTCAAGTTGAGCATTCTCTCATATGATTATGAGCCATTTGGAGTAATAATTCTTCACATTTCTGATAAGTTCAGAGGTCTATCATTGAACAGCATAAGCTGGAGAGATCACAGACATGTGGAATAGAGAAGATGTGGCCTACTGGGAAAAGAGCCATGAAATGCAAGCAAAAATATAAGCCCCCAACCATTAGAAAATGTCAGTTTGAAACAGATACCACTTATTGTGGCAACCAAAACTATAAGACACCTGCTAACCAATAAAAGGTGGATAGAAACTTAATTACAAAATTTCATTTAAAGACATTTGTAATGTCTAAATAAAAGAGATAAACTGTATTCATGGGTTGGACGATTAAGTATCACAAAGATGTTAATTATCTCCAAAAAGATTCTATAAATTCAACGCAATTCGGATTAAAACTCTCAACTCAAGAGGACAAATCAGTAAAGGAATTGATAAACACAAAGATCTCTATTTAAAAGATCTTACTAAACTGCTTCTAAAATTTTTATGAAAAAACAAAGATCCAAGAATAATCAAGACCATAAGATTGCGAATTGCCCTACTAAATCACAAGGCTTACAATAAAACCAGAAGATTTAATTAAGATAGATGCTCTGCAAGAATGAGGGACAATACCCCAATGGAACAGAAAGCCTTGAAACAAACCTCTACACATACAGACACGTTGATATATGACAAAAGTGGCACAGCAAAAGTAGTGACTTGGCAGACGAAAACAGTGCCAAGACAACTGGCTATCTACATAAAGGAAAAAATAAAACTAGACTTCTATTTCAGACCATATACAAAAATACATTCCAGAGCTAAATGTGAAAAGCAAATCTTAAAAAGCTTTTAGAAGGTTTTTTTAAAAGCTTTTTTGTGATCTTATGGAAAAATTTTAAAAACACAAGGGAAATGGAGAAGACATACATTGTATGCTAAAATCTAAAACTTTCACATATCAGAAGATAAACCCTAAAGATAGTGAAAACAGAGGCCACAGAGTGGGAAAAAGACAGTTGTAATACACATAATCAAGCTTAGCATTCAGACAAAAATTCTAAAAATCAAGGAAAAGACAAGAGTCATTGAAAAATAGAGAAGAAATATAAGCAATTCCCATATGAGAAAAAAAATAGTAAGAAATAAAGAACTGATGCTCTAACTCCGTGGTGGTGGTGGTGGTAATGAGGAAAATGCAAATTCTAAAAAAAATTTCACATCCAGCATATTGGCAAAAAATGTTACAGCTAACAAAACTAAGTGTTAGCAACGCAGCACGCAAGCACTGCTTATCCATTTACATCCCACCAGTGACCTTACAGTATCCAATGAAGTGGAGGATGCGCTCAGCCTACAGCCCTGCAAGTCTACTGGTGGGCACATAACAAATTTACAGCGGTGCTCAGAAGACTCAGAGATCTGTACAAGGATGTCACTACAACACTGTCAACTTCAAAAACCTGCTTCGAAGTCACTTCAGTGTGTCCGACTCTGTGCGACCCCATAGACGGCAGCCCACCAGGCTCCCCCATCCCTGGGATTCTCCAGGCAAGAACACTGGAGTGGGTTGCCATTTCCTTCTCCAATGCATGAAAGTGAAAAGTGAAAGTGAAGTCGCTCAGTCGTGCCGACTCTTAGCGACCCCATGGACTGCAGCCTTCCAGGCTCCTCTGTCCGTGGGATTTTCCAGGCAAGAGTACTGGAGTGGGGTGCCATTCCCTTCTCCATCAAAAACCTGGAATTAACCTAAATACCAATTAATAGAATGGATAGACTGTGCTATACCCATAAAATGGAATAGTACTATTTAGTAGTGAAAACTTAATAAAGCTATATGGCTACACCACAAAAGCATAGTGTTAAGTAGGGGGTGGGGGAAGCAGAGTGTAGAAGCATAAGCAAGGATGCCCTCTCTAGCTACTTTTATTCAAGATAGCCTTGGAAGTCCTAGTCAGAGCAGTTAGGCAAAAGAAATAAAAGACATCCATATTGAAAAGGAAGATGTAAATGTCACTATTTGCAGATGACATGATATTGTATACAAAAAATCCTAAAGACTCTACCCAAAAAAACTCAAAAAACTGTTAGAATAAATGAATTCAGTAAAGTTGCAGGATATAAAGCCAATATACACACAAAAATGTATTCTTATACACTAACATCAAACAATCAGAAAGAGAAATTAAGAAAACAATCCCATTTACAATTGCATCCAAAAAAAAAAAAAAACCCATAGGAATAAATTTAACCAAAGAGATAAAAGACCTATACACCGAGAACTATAAAACCCTGATGAAAAAAATTAAAGACAAAACAAGTATATGGAAAGATATTCCATTCTCCTAGATTGGAAAAATGTTACTCAAAGAAATCCATAGCTTCAATAGAATCCCTATCAAAATTCCAATAGTATTTTCCACAGAAATAGAACAATCCTAAAATTTACATGGATGCACCAAAGATCCTGAATAGCCAAAGCAATACTGAGGGAGAAGAACAAGGCTGAAGGCAATACACTACCTGATTTCAAACGATATTACAAAGCTACAGCAATCACAACAAAACGGAACTGGCATAAAACAACATAGAGCAAAGGAATAAAACAGAGGCCAGGAACATACCCAGCGATATACGTTCAATTAGTTCACAACAAAAACGTCAAAGATATGCAATGGGGGATGGACAGTCTATTCAATAAATGGTGTTGGGAAAACGGGACAGCCACATGCAAAAGAATGAATCTGGACCACTGCGGATCCTATGGACTGTAGCCTCTGTTTATGGAATTCTCCAGGCAGGAATACTGGAGTGGGTTCCCATTCCCTGCTTGAGGGCATCTTCCCAACCCAGGGATTGAACCCAGGGTCTACGACATTGCAGGCAGGTTCTTTACCATCTGAGCTACCAGCGAAGCCCATCTAACAACAAACACAAACTCAAAATGGATTAAAAACTTGAACATAAGACCTAAAATCATAAAACTTCTAAAACAAAACTTAGATGGTAAAAGCTCCTTGACATAAGTCTTGGCTATGGATTTTTGGACCTGACACCAAAAGCAAAAACCAAAAAGGACTACATCAAGCTAAAAAGCTTCTGCACAGCAAAGGAAACCAACAAAATGAAAAAGGCAACCTACTGAATGGGAGAAAACATTTGCAAATTAAATTATCTGATAAGAGGTTAGTATCTAAAATATACACAAGAACTCATTTAAACACTGAGCAAAAGATCTGAATAGACATTTTTCCAAAGATGCCATACAGATGGCCAACAGATATTCAACGTCATCAGGGAAATGCAAATCAAAACCACAATGAGATCACTTCACACTTGTTAAAATGACTATTATGAAAAAGATAAGAAGTTTTGGCAAGCATGTGTGGAAAAGGGAACCCTTGCGCCATTGGTGGCAATGCAAATTGGTACAGCTGTTATAGAAAACACTATGGAGGTTCCTCAAAAAATTAAAACTAGAACTACCATATGATCCAGCAATTTCACTTCTGATTATTTATCCTAAGAAAATGGAAACACTAATTTGAAAAGATATATGCACCCCCATGTTCATTGCATTATTATTTACAACCTAAGTGTCCATCAGTGAATGAATAAAGAAAACATGGGTGCAGTGGGGGGGATTGTATATACATACACACACAGAGAAGAATATTACCAAACCGTAAAAAAAGAATGGAATCTTGGAATTTTTGACAACATGGATAAAACTTGAGGGGATTATGCTAAGTGAAACAAGTCAGAGAAAGACAAATACACTGTGATTTCACTTTATTGGAATAAAAAAAAACCCACAAAACAAACAAAATCAAGTTTGTAAGTACAGAGAACAGATTGGTGGTTGCTGGGATGGGGGTTGGGATGGGGGGTAGGAAAATGGATTAAGAGGGTCCAAAGGTACAAATTTCCAATTATAATATAAATAAGTCATGCAAATGTATACACACCATGGGGACTACAGTTAATAATTTGCTGTCGTGTAGTCACTAAGTAGTGCCCAACTCATAACCCCATGAACTCTAGTCCACCAGGCTCCCCTATCCATGGGGTTTCCCAGGCAAGAATACTGGAGTGGGCTGCCACTTCGTTCTCCCAGGGATCTTTCTGACCCAGGGATGAAACCCGCATCTCCTACACTGGCAGGTGGGTCTTTACCACTGAGTCACCAGGGAAGCCCACAGTTAATAATACTGTATTGCATATATGAAAGGTGATAAGAGAATTAATCTTAAAGTTCTCATCACAAGAAAAAAAAAGTATATGTATGGTGACAGATGTTAACCAGACTTATTGTGGTGATCAATTTGCAATATAATGTTATGTGTCGATTACATCAAAAAAAATTTTTAAATGTCAAGGGAGAAAAAAAAAACAGTGAAAAAACACAGGTGGTGCATACCTACACGATCTTTATATTGTCTATATTTTTGAATGCCTAAAATACTTAACCTTTTTAAAAATTAAATACATCAAGAGGTCCAATTATGGTTCAGTTGATTTAAATTTACACTGAAAGACTGGTTCAATACCAATACAAGGGAGAGTCTTCCAAAAATTCAAGTCATTTCTTCATAAAATATGCTAACCTGGAAACTGAATTTCCCATCACTGGAGCTATTTAAGCAAAAGAAAATGCCCTCCTAAGGAAGACGGCTTAGAGGAAAGAACCATTAATATCTTGTTTACCATTCTATCTCCATGGCAGAGACTATGCTTAGAAATAGCTTGATTAATCTTTGTTGAATAAAAATATTTTAAAAGCATTTCCTAAAAGTCTCATTAAATGTTAGTGAAATGGAAAAGAACAAAAACAACTCTAGAAGCTAGAAGCAATAAAGTATATTAATTTACATTCACTAACAAGGATTAAACAGGATGAATGATAGGAGACTGGAGAAGAAAGCAATGTTAGATACCAGTTGAGTTCGGTCATTCAGTCATATCCAGCTCTTTGCGACCCCATGGACTGCAGCACGCCAGGCCTCCCTGTCCATCACCAACTCCCAGAGCTTGCTCAAACTCATGTCCACTGAGTCAGTGATGCCATCTGACCATCTCATCCTCTGTTGGCCCCTTCTCCTCCCACCTTCAATCTTTCCCAGCATCAGGGTCTTTTCAAATGAGTCAGTTCTTGGCATCAGGTAGCCAAACTATTGGAGCTTCAGCTTCAGCATCAGTCCTTCCAACGAATATTCACGACTGATTTCCCTTAGGATGGACTGGTTTGACTCCTTGCAGTCCAAAGGACTCTCAAGAGTCTTCTCCAACACCACAACTCAAAAGCATCAATTCATCAGCACTCAACCTTGTTTACGGTCCAACTCTCACATCCATACATGACTACTGGAAAAACCAGAGCTTTGACTAGATGGACCTTTGTCAGTAAAGTAATGTCTCTGCTTTTTAATATGCTGTTAGCTTGGTCATAGCTTTCTTCCATGGAGCAAGTGTCTTTTAATTTCATGGCTTCAGTCACCATCTGCAGTGATTCTGGAGCCCAAGAAAATGAAGCCTCTCACTGTTTCCATTGTTTCCCCATCTATTTGCCATGAAGTGATGGGACCAGATGCCATGATCTTAGTTTTCTGAATGTTAAGCTTTAAGCCAACTTTTTCACTCTTGTCTTTCACCTTCATCAAAAGTCTCTTTAGTTCCTCTTCTCTTTCTGCCATAAGGGTGGTGTCATCTGTGTATCTGAGGTTATTGATATTTCTCCCGGCAATCTCGATTCCAGCTTGTGCTTCATCCAGCCCAGCATTTCACATGATGTACTCTGCATATAAGTTAAATAAGCAGAGTGACAATATACAACCTTGATGTACTCCTTTCCCAATTTGAAAACCGTCTGTTGTTCCATGTCCAGTTCTAACTGTTGCTTCTTGGCCTGCATACAGATTTCTCAAGAGGCAGGCAAGGTGGTCTGGTATTCCCATTACTTGAAGAATTTTCCACAGTTTGTTGTGATCCACACAGTCAAAGGCTTTGGTGTAGTCAATAAAGCAGAAGTAGAGGTTTTTCTGGAACTCTCTTGCTTTTTCAATGATCCAATGGATGTTGGCAATTTGGTCTCTGGTTCCTCTGCCTTTTCTAAATCCAACTTGAACATCTGGAAGTTCTTCGTTCACATACAGATGACACCTAGCTTGGAGAATTTTGAGCATTACTCTGCTAGCGTGTGAGATGAGTACAATTGTGCGGTAGTTAGAACATTCTTTTGCATTGCCTTTCTTTAATATTAGAATGAAAACTGATCCTTTCCAGTCCTGTGGCCACTGCTGAGTTTTCCAAATTTGTTGGCATACTGAGTGTAGCACTTTCACAGCATCATCTTTTAGGATTTAAAATAGCTCAGCTGGAATTCCATCACCTCCACTAGATTTGTTTATATTGATGCTTTCTATGGCCCACTTGACTTCACACTCCAGGATGTCTGGCTCTGAGTGAGTGATCACACCATCATGGTTATCTGGGTCATTAAGATCTTTTTTGTAAGTTCTGTGTATTTTTGCCACCTCTTCTGCTTCAGTTAAGTCCATACCATTTCTTAATAATTATAGAGACTGTCTATAGTAGATTTGAAAACTATTCTAATAAACTCCACATAATTAGCCTTTGAAGAGTGTTTTACAGCTTATTTGTGTTATTTAATACTCACAATAATCCAGTGAGGATGCTTTAACTCAACTCTATCAATTAAGAAATTGAAGCTGAGAAAGGTTGGTGGTGGTTGGTGGTGGTTTAGTCGCTAAGTCGTGTCCGACTCTTGCGATCCCATGGACTGTAGCCCACCAGGCTCCTCTGTACATGGGATTTTCCAGGCAAGAATATTGGAGTGGTGTGCCATTTCCTTCTCCAGGGGATCTTCCCAACCCAGGGATCAAACCCAGGTCCTCTGCACTGCAGGCAGATCCTTTACCAACTGAGCTACCAGGGAAGCCTGAGAAAAGTTAAGGGACTGGCCCAAAAAGGCTGAGCATGAAAGAACTGATGCTTTCAAACTGTGTTGCTGGAGAAGACTCTTGAGAGTCCCTTGGACAGCAAGGAGATTAAGCCAGTCAATCCTAAAGGAAATCAACCCTACATATTCATTGGAAGGCCAGGAATACTCTGGCCACCTGTTAGGAAGAGCTGACTCATTGGAAAAGACCCTGATGCTAGGAAAGATTGAGGACAGGAGGAGAAGGGGGTGACAGAGGATAAGATGGTTGTATGACATCACTGACTCAATGGACGTGAGTTTCAGCAAACTAAAAACAGGGAAGCCTGGCATGCCACAGTCCATGGGGTTGAAAGAGTCAGACATGACTGAGCGACTTACCAAGAAAAGTGTCAAGGCTGGTCCTACAACACAAGTCTGCAGACACCAAGCTCCTCCATCATTCTGTGGCAGAAGTAACCATGACTACAGGATAAGAGAACTCCACTTATGGATGGTTCAGGGTCTAAAATGGTCCCTGAAGATGCTGACATACAGATAGTATAAAAGACAATTTAACATCCTCTCCCTGACTCCCAACTTTATCTTCTAATATCATGTAGTACCTACATATCCTGTCTCTATGCCATTAATCAATCACCAGTAAGAAACATCAGTTACGATGCCCTAGTTCCTAGAGTTGTTACCCCATGCTAAGCTATAAAAGAAAAGAAACTTGGGTCACAATCATATTCACGACATAAAATCCCTGCAGAATCCCAGAGAGGAGCCTCAAATGGATTTCAGAACTGCTTCACACAAGCACTACTACCACAGTCTTGCTTCATGGCAAACAGAACAAATTCTGAGAAGCACTGTAAGGAGTGGAAGATGGCATGTGGCTGCCCAGTGCTGAACTCGGAGCTGGGACAATGACATCTGGGACACCCCCACGCACACTTTGAGAGCTGGACCAGTTTGGAAGGGGCTGTGACAGGACAGAAGTCAAGGCTCAATTCTCAACTGTATGACCTTGGATAAATCACCAAGTTTATCTGAGCCTGACCTTCAGCTAGCACCAAGTCAGAAGAAAGGAATACCTCACCTCAAAATGTCAACAAATCTGCCACATGTCCACATCCACCTCCCAGCCAGGTCCAGAACAGGCCCAGCTCAGATGCTCAACGGAAGTTTATTAAACTATCTACCCATCAGGAACTGTGTTCACAGTTAGCACTAACAGGCATGGTTCAGGACTGGTTCTCTAACTCTGTTTCCCAGGTTTCATGGGCTTCAGGGGAAGAATAAATCAGGCAGGAGTTTACCAAGTCTCACCTGGCATATATCACCAACGTCTCAATGCGATACAAAAATCTGCAAAAGAAGCAACGAGTACCCTCCCCACCAACTCATTTGCTGTCCTAATGGAAGATTAGAGTGGGTGAAGTCACGAGCATGGAGGAGGAGGATCAGGAACCAACCTATGTCTAAGAAGCTATCAGGGCTATTTCATCAGAAGGCCAAGTCTACTTTCAGGGTGAGGCAAGAGTAGGCCATGAACTTCTCTCCCTCTTGGGGGTAGCAACTTAGTCCCACCCATCAGCTGAGAGCTGAGTTATGTACTCTGTTATTAGCATAGGTCTCTCATACCACACGCACATGGACATACTTGCTTTGAGGAAGTCTAGGAAGGTTATTGAGGAGCACTCTACACCTGCTGAGTTCTTAATCAGTCGCAGGTAACTGGGCTGCCAGAGGAACCTTAGAGCCTACCTTCCTGGTCACAAACAGCACAAATCCTAGAGGACAAGAAATTATACTATGGTTTCATATGGCCTAACTGCTTTGCACAGCTGAATTTTTCAAGAATGTTCCCAGTACCTCCTCCACAAACCTGTCGTATGTGTAGCCTGGGGGAGACAAAATGCCCACCACACATCTAGGGCCCTACCTAGAGCCCTGCTGCTGCTGCTGCTGCTGCTGCTAAGTCACTTCAGTCATGTCCAACTCTGTGCGACCCCATAGACGGCAGCCCACCAGGCTCCTCTGTCCCTGGGATTCTCCAGGCAAGAACACTGGAGTGGGTTGCCATTTCCTTCTCCAATGCATGAAAGTGAAAAGTGAAACCTAGAGCCCTACCACACACCAAAAAAAGAGTCATGATATAGAGTTCTGTTCTGTTACCTGGATAATTCTGAAGAGTGCATGGGATAAAGACAACCTTGCATGACCTATGTCACACATATCTATACCACATGACCCTTGCAGCCAATACTGTTTTCTTGGGTATGGTCATAACCCTATAACCTGGCTTGCCATAGTACTCAGGAAGTGCTTGCTGACTGCAATAATGAAACAGTCTTCCCTGATCCTCTTATCTTAGCACATTCCCACTGATTCTCTGCTCAGTGGAGCTCTGAGAGGTGGCAGACAATACAGCAGGGACTCCAGAGTCCCAGTTCCACTGGGAACTGCCTTTCACTAGCCAAAGGATGTTATGATGCTCAGGGGCGGGGACCTAAACTATTAGTGGGAATAGCCTTCCACAGGTGTAAAGTGAACCACTGCTGGATCAAAAGTAATCCGGAAAAAATCCAGAAAGTTTCAAAAAGTAAAACTTGAATTTGCCATATACTGGCAACTATTTCACAGCATTTACATTGTATTTACAACTATTTACATATTTACATTCCCTGATAGCTCAGTTGGTAAAGAAGGAGACCCTAGTTCAATTTCAGGGTCAGGAAGATCCACTGGAGAAGGCATAGACTACTCACTCCAGTATTCCTGGGCTTCCTTCTGGCTCAGCTGGTAAAGAATCCGCCTGCAATGCCAGAGACCTGGGTTCAGTGTACCTAATACACTATATTAGGTATTATATGTAATCTAGAGATAATGAAAAATATACTAGAAGATGAGATGCAAATCTCTTTTGCACCTATAGGTTAGATGCAAATACTACACAATTTTACAAAAGAGACCTAAGCATCCTCAAATTTTATCTGCGGGGTCCTAGGACAAATCAGTGGATATCAGGGGACAACTATAACTATGTCAAGTGAAGGATGCAAAGATCAAACACAGTAATTAAAACGGTTGAAAAGCTACAAAAGATAACAGGCTATAGTAGGAATGAGAATGCTGCAGCTGAAAACCTGCCTCTCTCTCCAAGGAACCATTTTTCTCTGATGGCAAATATACTTTTCCTATGGTCCTCCCTCATTGGATGTCACTGTCACAGCACTGGGCTTTCCTAGTGGCTCAGTTGGTAAAGAATCTCCCTGCAATGCAGGAGACCCCAGTTCGATTCCTGGGTCGGTCAGGAAGATCCCCTGGAGAAGGGATAGGTTACCCACTCCAGTATTCTTGGGCTTCCCCGGTGGCTTAGAGACGGTAAAATATATGCTTGCAATTCCGGAGACCTGGGTTCAATCCCTGGGTTGGAAGATCCCCTGCAGGAGGGCATGGCAACCCACTCCAGTATTCTTGCCTGAAGAATCCCATGGACAGAGGAGCCTGGCGGGCTACAGTCCATGGGGTTGCAAAGAGTGGGACACAACTGAGTGACTAAGCATGCACAGATGGAGGGAACAAGGAAAAAGTAAGCCCGATGGTGGGCGCTGGCTTGGTATGTCTGGGAAACAGGAAGAGACTACAGGAGGGGATGTGGAAGCCAATGGAAAGGGCAGGGTTGCCTATCCCAGTGCTACATCACAGCACTGTAGTAAGGAGAACAGGTGCTGGTGAGTGCAGGAGAGGGTAAGCACTCAAATCCTCCTTCCCGTTTCATCTAGGGAGGCTTCCCATCCTGCACACCTTCTCAGGGTTTGCGGCCTATTATTTAGTACTCCGCCATGCAAGGGAATTTGACTACATTCATCCTTTCATATTTTAGCCTCGCTTCTCCAAACAGATTCATTCAATGCACATGATATATATGTGGAACACAAATCATGTGCCAGGCACTGGGTACCCAGCTATGAATCACCACCTCCCTGGCCAAAGAAACAAGAAGACCATTAGGAGAATATATGTTGAGATGAATAAATATCAACTCATTAAATCAGTCATCAACCATCATTCCATGAATAGCATACAGCTTTCAGACAGACACTTCCTTTTCTTCAAAGGGTCAAGGCCAGATTTATCACCTGGTAAAGTGAAAAGTTCAGTGGGACTGACGATGCAATTAGGTCTTCAGGTTCTGTCTCGATTCAGCCACCGGAAGACATGATACTGATGAAATCCCGTGCTCCACCCCTCATTTATTCCACACAAACACCCAATTATGTGTGTCTCTATTTTAAGAAAACCCACTAAATGAGAACCTGAACTTCTTAAAACAAAAGAGTGAATACCCTTCAATTTACTCTACATAAGGCCTCTCTGCTTCACAATAGTCTGTTTGCTCATTACTCAACAGGGAGGCCGGGTCTTTGGGGCTAGGAGGAGGCCTGGAAGAGCTCTACACTGGTTGTAATGCCGGTCCCACCCTGTTTGGATGAAAGAAGTCTCGAGAAAGTCACCTAAATCTCTCTGTGGTCTAGTCCCCCGGTTTGTAAAATACCAGCTATACTGATAGCTTATGTATTTATATTTACACTTATACTTGGAACCTAAATCTAGATGGGCTCTGAGATCCAACTCGAACACTCTGCAATTCTCTTTTATTCTTCCCGTATCTTCTGTGGTCACATCCCAATGACTTAAGGCCCACCTACTGGCTGACAGATCAATTAGAGCAAACAGCAGAACCCAGCCCTGCATGTGGGGCTGCACTTGCTCCCGCTGTGGAGGTGCCCTCTCTCTCTCTGAGGCGTGGGAGGCAGGAACATGTGCTTTCCTCCCCTAGCTGTTCATCAATATGTTGCTCAAGTGTAACTACACGTAAGCAGAATTTATTCATTACTTGTCTTCTCTTCTCAAATATTTACACCTTTTACTGCTCCATGGGGTGGCGGTGGGGGTGGGGGGGGAGGGAACTTTTAAAATCTCAGTGAGCAATCTGACCTATAATAGTGAAAATAAAAAGATGATATCAATTCTGGTTCAATGGCACCTATGGTGGTAGTGGAATTATTGGATCTTCTGCATTCCTGCAAAAACAGAACAACTAAATAACAAAATTTAAACCTCGTGGACAAAATCCAACACAATTTGGTGACAGGGCACCCCCGTGAGTGCATGTTAAATTGCTTCCATCATGTCCACCTCTTTGCAACCCCATGGACTGTGGCCCACCAGGCTCCTCTGTTCTTGGGATTCTCCAGACAAGAATACTGGAGTGGGTTGCTGTGCCCTCCTCCAGGGGATCTTCCCGACCCAGGGGTTGAACTCATGTGTCTTTATGTCTCCTGCATTGGCAGGCAACATAAAGTCCCAAACACATGCAGTTGTGAGATGACTACCAGCCAGCACGACACTGGTGTCGATGTGGGAGAGAACAAAGGGAAACACTGGGGCTGTGAACAACCCGGAGGAGGAGAACCTGGAAGGGCCAGCAGGGGTTCCTGGGCAGCACGTGGGCAAACTGCAGAGTTAACAGCTGAAATGAGGGGCTCGGGGGGCCCACAGTGAGGTCTGAAGGGCCGGAGCAGCCCAGCCCCTGTGAACCCTCAAAACTGGCTCACAGGCAGGATCCCACATCAAGGAGAAACTGCTGAAAGTGGAGTCAAACTTGAGCAGGAGAGGCAAGGGAGACAAAAGGGAAGGTTTGGATAAAAGTGGGAGAGGGAGCAGGACCACACCGATCTCCTAATCTATTAATACATGAAAACAACAGAAGAGGAACTGTGAAGGTAGAAACTCTACTGACCTTACCATCCTTCTAAAATTGAGAACAAGTTCACTTAAAAAAAATAAGACAAGTACCAAGGAAACGCCATAGACATTTCTATAAGAAAAAGAGATTAAGCAGCAAAAATGTCATCGCTGGAGATGCGTGACAATCAAAGCATGCCAAAATGACATATTCAAAAAAACAGATAAAAATATAACATTTTAGAATGAGCTTAAAATATTTTAAATTATTCAAGACATGAAAGAAAAACATATATTTGAATTATGAAAATTCAGAAGATGAAGTGACTGAATTCAAGAATCAGAAATTTGAAAAAGAAAATCATTTTAGAAATGAAAGCTGAACTAGAAGGAATATAGGAAAAAATAACCTTAAAATGTCTGAAAAGTAGAGAAAGTTTTAAAATGAAAAAAAATATAGGAGTTAACTTGTCTGACTCCCAATTCAGTCCCAGACATTTAGTGTGATCTGGACATTTATATCCGAAAACACTTTAGAAAACTTTTAACACACTTAAGACCCAGTGTGTTTCACCATATTTCTGTCTCTCAAAACTTCACTGCAAAACAACAAAACAAACAAACAAAAAATACAGCAACATAAAAGCTGTACTTCATCAAAAGCACATTTGTACTTCAAAGGACACCATTAAGAAAGTAAAAAGAACTCACAGAACAAGAGAAAATATATACAAATCATATCTGACAGGGGACTTTATCCAGCATAAATAAAGAACACACATAGCTCAATAGCAAAGACAAAGAACTCAATTTAAAAAATAAACAAAGAATCTGAGTAGACATTTCAGATTAGACATATTACGAATAGACATTCCTAAGAAGACGGACAAATGGATAATAAGCACAAGAAAAGACACTGAATGTCATCAAGGAAATGCATATCAAAATCACAAGGAGAGACCACTTCACACTCTTTGAAAGTGAAAGTGAAAGTCACTCAGTCGTGTCTGACTCTTTGTGACCCCATAAACTATACAGTCCATGGAATTCTCTAGGTCCGAATACTGGAGTGGGTAGCCTTTCCCTTCTGTATGGGATCTTCCCAACCCAGGGATTGAACCCAGGTCTCCCACATTGCAGGCAGATTCTTTACCAGCTGAGCCACAAGGGAAGGTGGCAATAATCAAAAAGTCATAACAAGAAATGTTAAGAATATGGAGAAATAAATTGGAATTCTGATCATTGCTAATGGGAATGTAAAATAGGGCCGCTACCTTGGAGTAGTCTGGCATGTCCTCATAAGGTTAAACATTAAGTTACTATTTGATCTAGCAATTCCACACTCAAGAATAAACCTAAGAGAAAAAAGAAAACACATCTACACAAAAATTTGTACACAGAAATTTCAGAGCAGCATTATTCATAATAACCACAAAGGAAAAACACCCTAAATATCCATTAAATGAGGAAAAAATAAAATGTAGTATATGAATACAAAGAAATATTATTAGCAATGGAAACCCATTAAGTACTGATACACCCAACAACTGGATGAATCTTGAAAACATTATATCAAGTGAAAGAAGTTGGTCACAAAAGACCACATGTTTTAAGATTCCATTTATACAAAATGTCCAGAATAGGCAAGGTTATAGATACAGGAAGCAGACGAGTGATTGCATGGTGCTAAGGGAGGGAGGGAGGAGGGGACCAGTTCGGAGGAAATGAGAGGTAACCATGTGACAGCTGATGAATGGGAGATTTTTGAAATAAAAACATTGTAACCTGATCTGATTACCATGACAGGTGTACAACTCGGAGCACATTAAAAACCATTAAACTGTGGATTTTATAGTATGTGATTTTATGGTATAGGTGGATTTTATGGTATGTGATTTATATCTCCATAAACATGTTTTTAAATTTTTTCAAATATATATATACAAAGAGATAAAAGGGATCTGAAAGTGACAGATACTGAAGACGGGCAAAGAATAGCCAACATTTGGTTAACAGGGATTTCTGAATAACAAAACCAAAACAAGGGAACAGAATTATAAAAGAAAAAAATTTTTTTTAACTTATTCATGAAAACATTCCCCAAAAAGAAAAATATTTGATAACTGAAACCTCATACCTGAAGAGAGTATGAACCTGAGAATACTGACTCAAAACAACTAATATCAAGCTATGCTCTAGAAAACCTACAGGACTTTAAAGACCACTTGGCCATCTAAGAAAAAAAAGTACGTAAATTATAAGAGAGAGAAAATTATCAGTCTTACAAGATTTATGTGAGAAGAAAATGGAGTAATATTTAAAATAAAGAAAATATGGACCAAGAACTTTGTATCCAGCCATTTTGACAAAACTTTAGCAACACTTTTTAAAAAATCAGAAAATATTGTTCCCATGAGTCCTTCCTAAGGATACTACAGAATAAACTTTAGATAGCCAAAATAACTAGACACATGGAAGTACATGCTGGTAGTATTAAATATGTAATTAAATATGCAATTATGTATTAAGGAACTAATATTAAGCAAGGCTTGCAGAAAAATACAGTGTTTAATGGCTGTATGACTGTGCTCGTTTCCTACGGCTGTTATTACAAATTACCATAAATTTGGTGCCTTAAAATAACAGATATTTATTTTAAATTTATTTTAAATCTCTCAGTTCTGGAGGCCAGAATTTCAAAGTCAGTCTCACTTGACCAATATTAAAGTGCCAGCAGGTTGCCTTCCCTCCAGAGATTCTGGGGGAATATGTTCCCTGCTCTTGCAGCTCTGGTTGTCGCCAAACTACTTGGGTTTGTGGCTGCATTACTCCAATCTCTGACTCCAGGATCACACTGTCATTGCCTCTTCTGTGAATAATCTCCCCCAGCTTCCCTCTTATAAAAACATTTTTGATGGCATTTAGGGCCCACCCAGATAATCCAGGGTAACAGCCCCATCCCAAGACCCTTAGTCACACATGCAATGCCTTTGCCTTATAAAGTAATATTCACAGGTACTAGAGATTAGGACCTGGACACTTTCTATAGTGCCTTCTTCAAGGGAATCTTTCATGAAAAGTAGCTTTAAAGAAAGTATCAAGAGTAGTATGTTATGGAACTGAGGCCTTTCTACTGCCATCAAGGAAAGAAAAAACCCTAGACAGATGGTTAGAGGCAATGAGACCCATATATTACACACTCGCTTTCTCCCTTTGCCTATTGTCTCAGGGCTCCTGTCTCCAACCAGCTTCTAAAGGTAGGGACCTGGACACTTTCTGAAGGGCCATTATTCAGTCCACCACCACTAATCTAGTACAATCATCTTTTTAAATGATGGAGGAAAAGGATGGCATATGCAAAAAAAAGTTTTGGGTGTTTTCAGTATCATTATTGATGCTGAGGTTAGTATTGTTATTCTGAGACTGCTGATTGGATATTGTGGAATAAAGCAAATGGGATAAATAAAGCAAATGGAGAATAAAGCAATTCTTCATTCCCTAGATACCTGAAAATCAGAATTCACAGAATGGACGAAAAAACAGATGAAATATAGAAAAGACAGGTAAAAACCCTGAAGCCTTGAATTCTAATTGGAAATATGAACTCACAAGTATGTTCATATCTATTTATTCTCGTGCTCTCTCTTCATAGTTTCCCAATTCTGTCTGCTGAAAAAGATCTAGAAACAATGGCCAACTCAAAAAAAAAAATAGTAATAATAAATAACAACATCCCAAGTGGCTGTATGGTGGTCCTGAGAAAAGATTTTGCATTAAAAGGCATCAAGTCTTCCTGGAGAAATGCTGATTCGAGTCTGAGTTGGAAAATAAAGGAAGAGTGGAAGAGAAGGAGAAGGAGAGCAGAGGACACAGAGAGGATCAACCTCCAGAGCTCAAAGAAGTGCCAGTTACCAGACTGTGTATTCACAAAGGTTAAGAAAGAAGGCATCGTGGGGAGGGGAGGAATGCATCGATCGGCCCTGGACACAGTCACTCCCAAGAACCCAACACAGAAAGGCAACTGCTGGCAGTGTCCAGCCAAATACTGTGCATTGGCGGGGGAGAGCTTTGACCTACGGACTTTGAATACTCCAGCTTCACCAGGGAAATCGTGTGGGAGGGCACCCCAAACCCTCTTGGCCTGCTGACATTAAGGATACTCAACCACCCCTCTGATGGGGATCTTTGCCCCTACAACCCCCACCCTCTTATCTGCAGGGAGATGGGCGCTGCTTCTGCATCCACAAGAATATCCAATCATTCCCTCAATTACATATTCCACCATAAACCCATCAAAAGGCATCCTGGCCCAATAAACCAGGCTCGTCAACTGGCATAACCCAGGTATATTCATAAATGCCCCTGTTCAGTGACTACAGCAGCAGTTCTCCTGGCTATATAGTGCAATCACCTGGGAGCTTTAAGTTACAGAGATAGAGGAATCCCAGCCCAGATACATGAAATAAGAATCCCTAGGAGTAGTGAGCATCTGTTTCTAAGTTCTCCAGGTGACCCCAAAGTACAACTGGGTTGTAAAGTACCGTTAAAATATGAAATTAGGTTTCAGAGGAAGCAAGACTAAGAGTTAACCCTTGAAAAACGGGTTGCCCTTTAAGGCTAAGACTCTGACCCCTATGAAGCACACAGAGGCCTCTTTCTTCTTAAATGTGTACAATATCCAAGACCATAGCTCAGTCTTTTTCTTCCTTTGCCTTTCTGCAGAATGTGACCCTGCAGGATTCTGCAGTTTTTCAAAACTCTTCTCCTTTGGCTGCAATAGGGAAAATTGATGACTAAGACTTAAAAGACTTTTTTTCATGGAGCAGCAAAAGGTGTAAATACTTGAGAAGAGAAGACAAGTAATGAATAAATTCTGCTTACATGTAGTTACACTTGAGCAACATACTGATGAACAGCTAGGGGAGGAAAGCACAAGTTCCCACCGCCCATGCCTCAGAGAGAGAGAGGGCACCTCCACAGCGGGAGCAAGTGCAGCCCCACATGCAGTCTGGCTGGGTTCTGGCTGTTTGCTCTAATTGATCTGTCAGCCAGTAGGTGGGCCTTAAGTCATTGGGATGTGACCACAGAAGATACGGGAAGAATAAAAGAGAATTGCAGAGTGTTCCTGGAGAAGGCAATGGCACCCTACTCCAGTACTCTTGCCTGGAAAATCCCATGGATGGAGGAGCCTGGTGGGCTGCCGTCTCTGGGGTCGCACAGAGTCGGACACGACTGAAGCGGCAGCAGCAGCAGCAGCAGTAGCAGCAGCAGAGTGTTCCAGTTGGAAGGGATCTCAGAGACTTTCTAAGATTCCGTTTCTAAGGAACTCTTATTTTACAAACCAGGGGACTGGAGTACAGAGAGATGCAAGTGAGTTGTTTAAAGCATGTTTGATCTAACAAAAGGTAGGACTGGCATTGAAAACCAGTGCAGAACTCTTCCATGCCTCCTCCTAGTCTTGCAGATCCTGGCCTGCCTGCTGCATAAATAGACTATTATGAGAAACGAGCACTTGGAATGGGGAGGTAAGAGGAGGGCCCACATCCCTCCACATGACATAGCCAAGGCGTCAAGGCTTCTCCCTTAGAAGAGGTGAGTCAGCAGCCTCAAGTGTGTGCTTCAGACATACTTTTAATGAAAAACAACTTCAAGCTACTGCTGGAAAGAGGAAATAAAGAATCCCTAAAAGGCATCACTGTCATCACGCACTTGACATCCACAGGACCCAAAAGTCACTGGCCTCACTCTCTAACAAACTGAACTCTTGCCGAATTTCATGCATCCCCTACATCAGTTCAGTTCAGTTGTTCAGCCGTGTCCAACTCTTTGCAACCCCATGGACTGCAGCACACCAGGCTTTCCTGTCCATCACCAACACCCAGAGCTGGCTCAAATTCATGTGCATCGAGCCAGCAATGCCATCCAACCATCTCATCCTCTGTCGGCCCCATCTTCTCCCACCTTCAATCTTTCCCAGCATCAGGGTCTTTTCAAATGAGTCAGTTCTTCGCATCAGGTGGCCAAAGTATTGGAGCCTTAGCTTCAGCATCAGTCCTTCCAATGAATATCCAAGACTGATTTCCTTTAGGATGGACTGGTTGGATCTCTTTGCAGTCCAAGAGACTCTCAAGAGTCTTCTCCAACACCACAGGTCAAAAGCATCAGTTCTTCGGCGCTCAGCTTTCTTTATAGTCCAACTCTCACACCCATACATGACCACTGGAAAAACCAGAGCTTTGACTAGACGGACCACTGTTGACCAAGTAATGTCTCTTCTTTTTGATATGCTGTCTAGGTTGGTGGACTCTTGGAGGGCACAAACAGAATCCCCTACATATGCTTACTGTGATAGCTACTATAAGCCAGGCCCTCTGCTGGTACTACAGAAAAGTCTGTGTTGGCCATAAAGTTCGTTCGGGTTCCTCAGCAAACCTAAATGACCTTTTTGGCCAACCCAATATAAAGTTTAACTAAAATGCATTTTATGGAGCCTATTGTAAGACAAGTATCAGATTATAAACCAAATGGCGCTACAGTAATTCAAGGAATAAGAAAGAACATAGAGTTGGGAGGTGAGGAAAAAATTAGTATCTGATGAACTAAGCCTCATAAGATAAGAGTGGAGTTCATGTTTTCATCCCAGGTCTACAAAAACAAAGCCAGCTTCAGGCCACAGGTTAAATTATCCTCAGCAGAAGAAAAGTGAAACCCACACCATAAAAATTTTTATCATCTTGCCAAGGGAATGGCTGGGAGAGCACCATCACCAAATACTGCATTCTTGCCCCAAAATGTTTTTTTGAAAAATACAACCAACAGGATTGGGATGACCACTGGGCTGGGCAAGAGAAGCAGAATTACCACAGTGGACAAGAGCCATATTTGGGATCCCACTCCTAGCAAAGGCACCAGATAAATGTGGTGAGGAGCAAAGCAGTGTACTATATACTCAGTGACATCAGCTTCAATCATTCACTTGTTCATTCAAGGTCAACAGTGCACCTACAGTGCGTCAGGCCCTGTGCTAAGCCTGGGGAATTCAAACGAATCAGACAGGGTGCTTGTTTCTACATCCCACAGACCAGGGGCAGTACCACCTCCCTCCACCCCCAGGCCTGGAGGGAGCCTGGGGGTGGAGGGAGATGGTAGAAAACAAATCATTGTAACATAGGCAGGATAAACAGACAGCCTAGGGTCACAAAGGGAGTTGCTATCTAATATCCCAAACAATCTAATTAGCCTCAGAAATCCGTCATGGATTTGTCATCAGTTTCTTACAGAATCCCTGCATAAAGTTTTTGTATTTCAGCAACTTCTAACAAGAGGCTGGAAGGGAGAAAGAAATGATCGAATCGTAACTTGCTGAGACTGTCAACTATCTAGGGTCTATGTTTTTACAGCCTTGATTAGCATCCCACTCAGCCCTTTTCTCATTTGTCAGAAGGGTTCATTCGGACATGGTTAAATCTCATCATTTTGACTAAACAGACCTTAAATGGACAAATCTCAGCAGTCTAAAATGATTCCTAAACTCTGAGACAATATAAGATATCAAGACTGCTTTAAAAAGAGAATTCCATATAGGATATTAGGATACAGCGTAACTAAGGGCCCAACCGACAAAGAGCAGTTGAGGAACCCATACAGAGGTAAGTTCAGCCACCGTTCAAGCTCTCACAGCTCACATAGCAGGGTGCCCTCCCCGTGGATGGGGTTTATAGCTCTGTCTTGTGACTTGTAATAACCCAGAGTAAGTTCCTTGGAAGTGAAGACTGTTTAACTTTGTATCTTTTCTACTTCTGATTCTCCTTCCCAAAAAAGCCTGGCCCTAAGAACACAATATATGTTGCTGTACTAAGCCTTTCTCTGCACAACTTCTCTTACACCTACCCTTCCATTCCCATGCCTGCCACGATCGTCCTCGTTCAAGTCCTCACATGTGCAGATGTTCTCAGCACTCTTTTCCATTTTTACAACTCTTATCCATTTCCTCTTCCTAACACATAATTCTGCGTGTGCACACATATACATACGTGTGTATGTAAATATGTGTGTGCATGCCAAGTTGCTCAGTTGTGTTAGAGTCTTTGCAACCTATGGACTGTAGCCCACCAGGCTCCTCTGTCGATGGGATTTTCTAGGCAAGGATACTGGAGTAGGTTACCATGTCCTTCTCCGGGGGATATTCCCTATCAGGGATCAAACCCACTTCTCCTACACTGCAGGCAAATTCTTTACTGCTGAGCCACTGGGGAAATGTGTGTGCGTGAGTGAAGCCGGTGTGGGGGGGGAAGCCCGTGTGTGTGTGTGTGTGTGTGCGTGAAGCCGGTATGTGTGAATACGTATACATTATATATACATAAGTGTGTACATCTCCGAGAGGCACACATTTTTGTTACCTACAAAATGGGCTTCCCTGGTAGCTCAGATGGTAAAGAATATGCCTGCAATGCAGGAGACCTGGGTTCGATCCCTGTGTCAGGAAGATCCCCTGGAGCTGGGAATGGTTACCCACTGCAGAATTCTTGCCTGGAGAATCCCACGGACAGAGGAGCCTGGTAAGCTCCTCTGTTGCTCCATGGGGTTGCAAAGAGTCAGAGACGACTGAGCAACTAACACTTTCCTTTACAAGCTGAAGCCACATCTCTCGAGCCTGGTATTTAAAGCTTCCTGGGGTATGTAAGGGTCTTGTTACCTCTATTATTTTCTTCTTATTTCCTCTCCCCCACTAACACCACAGAGTTACCTTTCCTCTCCTCTTCACTTACCTAAAAGCTACCCATTCACTTTATTTATACACACAATCATTCCAAACTAAGGGATGCCTTCCTTATACCTCTTGGCAACTTCTGGAGTAGAACACAGGCCCTCATTCCAGCCACTAGTATCTCTCACCTGAAATACGGGATGAGCTTCCTGAACAGTCTCTCCCGGCCCCTCCAACCCACTCTCCACAAAACTGCTACAGGGATATTTCTAAATCTTAAGATGTATCATCTCATGCTCCTGCAAGACCCCTTCCAAAGTCACAGACTAAGCCACCAACAACAGCTGCTTCTAAAAACTGTCCTGCTGGGTTTCAGGGATGAATATAAATGGATGAGCTCTACCCCATCACAGCAGTGCCCCCATGGACAAGCTCATGAACAAAGCTCAGCAGAACATCTCTGTGCGGAAAAAGCAAAGCCTCATTCCTGCAAAGCCTTGGTCCAATTCTGTCCCCAAATTGGATAGGGAATGACCTTGAAAAAGTCACTTAATACTGAGTCTTTGAAACTACGACGATGAAAGGGGGAGCATGACATCATGCAGCCCAGCTGGGAGGATTAAATGAGGAAGTTTCTAGAACACCTGGCAGAATGTCCAGCACACAGTATGTGCTCAGTACACACCACCACCACTGTGCCTGTCTTTCTGTGCCTCCCCCACCGGGCTGGCTGGCTTCCTTCAAGTCACCATCTTGCTTCATCTCTCTGACCTTCAACACCAAGCGCTGTGCTCTAAACACAGTACGAGCATAATAAACACTTTCTATGTGGCTGGATTTACTCCTACCGCTGCATTTAGAAATGTAGGAACACATCGAAGAATACAAGTTAGATTCAGAGAAGACTATATGGGGGAAAAAACTCAATAAATCTAAGGGAGTAAGATGAAGGTAAGTGATAAGAATTCACAAGGAAGCACACAGTGACTCATAAAGACCTCCACTTAGCAAAGCCGCCAGGTCCTTTCTGACTTCCCACCAAAACTACCTTGGCCTGTTGCAGCGCGCAGACACTGAGATTCTCCAATCATGCTCCTCAGTTTGATTGGATTTGACAGAATCAGCCGGGGAGCTTCCAAAACTCCCAGCATGCAGAACTCCCATGTCCAGAAAGATGGAGTCAACATACTTTTCCCTATTCCTTCTGCAATCAACCACCAAAACTCCCGGAATTATAGAACAAACAAGTACAAGACAACTCTGAAAGACGAAGAGAAGGCAGAGCAGCCAGGGACCTCAGCACTCAAGAACCACATGACAGCTGAGTCCTCTGGGTTCTTTTTGCCTCATACCTCCCAGACCTGTTGCTGGAGAAGCCAGTGACCCAGAAATGCCAGTGAACACAGATCAAAAAAAAAAAAAAGATCCCAAGAGAAACCCTCTTTCCCTAGCCAAAGGACCAGGAAACCAAGGCAGCCTCATATGAAATGCTTCAGAGAAGGCTGAAAGGGAAGCCTGTGTGCCAGGAAGTGACCCACAGGTGCCAAAGCCGCCTCCTCTCCTTGCTGGGGCTTCAGAGGAGTCCCAGTAAAGAGGCAGAGCTTTCACCACCAGCCAGGGTCATGGGAAGAGCGTCAGCGGAGACCACATGAGCAACGGTAATGAGGCACTCTGGCCCCATCGCAGAGTGGCATCAGCTGAGGCCAATAAATGATCTAGTCTTCCACCCCACCCAAGAGTAAGGAGGCACCACTCCCCTCCCCTCACCAGCCCACTGGCAGAGGCGTCTTGCCAAAACAGATTTAACTAAGATCCAGAAAGTCATAGCATAATACCCAAACTATCCAGGTTTCTGTATTTTAATTATTTATTATTTTATTTTTTGGTTGTGCTGGGTCTTTGTTGCTATGCACAGGCTTTCTCTAATTGTGAACATGGGCTCTAGGGCATGCAGGCTTCAGCAGTTGCAGCAGTCGGGCTCAGTAGTGTGGCACATGGGCTTAGCTGCTCCACGACATGTGGAATCTTCCCAGACCATGGATCAAACCCATGTCTCCTCCAATGGCAGGTGGCTTCATATCCACTGTATCACCAGGGAAGTCCCACCACCCAGGCTTCAATCAAAAATAATGATTTTTGACCACTGTAGGGAAAGAGCAAATAAGCCAAGATGGCGGTGGTCAGGCTCTCTCGCCCCGTGCCCTCTCGCTCTTGCCCCACATTTTGTAAATAATGATTATATAACAGCTGAGATCACTTACAGCACTGCGCATGCACATCGGGAGGTACTGGCTTGGCCACAGGCTTTTGTTCTGTAAGCATATATAAGCTCCACCTGAAAAAGCCCTTGTGACTCTTTTATGGCTATATTATGGCTGCGTCCACTGGGTCAACCACAAGAGAATGTCTGCTGCTGCTACAGCTGCTGTGCCAGCCCAGAGAGGATGAACTCATTTGCAGTTCCTACACCTCAAGTTCTCTTCCAGCTTCCCCACTCATGCCTTGCCTACCATGGATTCAGTGAATCATGCATACAGTGAGAAACAGCAAGACAACCGGAGTAGTTGGCAGGATCAGCAAGACAATCATCATTCTAGGAACTGGGCTTCCCACGTGGCTCAGTGGTAAAGAATCCACCTGCCGAGCTGGAAGTGTGGGTTTGATCCCTGGGTCAGGAAGATCCCAGGGACCCCAGCAGCCATGAACCACACGACAGTTGAGTTTCCTGGGTTCTTTCTCCCTCACACCTCCCAGACCTGTTGCTGGAGAAGTCAGGGACCCAGAAATGCCAAGGAACACAGAAATGCAACCCACTCCAGAATCCGTGCCTGGAAAATCCCACAGACAGAGGAGACCGGCAATCTACAATCCACGGGGTTGCAGAAGAGTCAGGCATGACTTAGTGACTAAACAACAAAAATAATTCTAGGAACCAGAAAAAGCTCAACATGAATGGGAAAAGACCATCAAAAGATGCCAGCACCAAGATGACAGATATATTAGAATTACCTGACAAGGACTTTAAATTGGCCTTCATAAAAATGCTTCAACAAGCAATTATGAATATGCTTGAAACAAATGGAAAAACAAAATTTCAGCAAAGAAACAGAAGACATAAAAATTGCAGCACCCACGCTACACCCCATACTAACTGAATTAAAATTGCTGAGAGTTTCCAGCCATCAGTAATTATTTTTAACTCCCTAATGATTCCAATGAGCAGCCAAGTTTGAAAATCAGTGCTCCAACTTGATGGTTCTCAAACTAAGGTATCCATCAGAATCACCTGGACAAAGGTGATAAAGGCAACGAGATCCGGGCCCTCAGCTACTCCAAGACCAGGCAGTAGCATTTTAATCAGACTTCATGTGATTCCAGTAGATCCAAAAGCCTTAACTAATCAAAGCAATTTGCAGGTGATTGTCCTCATTCAGGAGGCTGCAAAATTCCTGACTTGAAAGAGGAAACAGCAAAACTTAAGTGACCTTGAAACGAGAGGTAAAGTTTCAATTATACTTTAAAAAGAGTTTCAATCACACTTTGGATATGGGTGCCCAAGATATAATGTGTTTAACCTGGACTGCCAAATTTAAAGAAAAAACCCATACATATTGAGGAACAGTTTGAAAATGTAATTACAGTACAGGTCATACACGTTTACGGGAAACAGCACGGGCATGAGATTAAATAGTAGCCATCACTTGGCCCATGGGAGACATTACTCTTCTTCTTGGCAGCAGAAAAAGAAAGAGCTTCCACATGAGCACCTCTTCCCATCCAAAGAGACCACAACAAAAAGGGAAGAGGTTATAATAAAGACAGAAAAAAGGACACATCCAAAGAGCTTTTCCATTGTGTAGTGTGGGCTGAGAGTTCTAACCAAAAGGCAACGTCTCCTGGGCTGGAAGTGTTTTCTGGCATTTATACTTTCCTGGAAGGACCCTGGAGGCTCCAAGTGGCGTGGAGAGACCTGGTCCTCAGAAAAAGAGCTGAAAAAGGCAAGGAAGAGGGTGTGGAAGTTGACAGAAGGCAGATGCAGTGGGGGAGCGGACGGCCACCGTCGCGCAGGAAGTACATAGGCAGAAGCTCAGTGAAGGATAACTCTCTCCAGGAAGGAGGGCCTCCCAAAGCCTCTCTCCGGCCCTTCTACTTACTCACTGATGCCTTATTTCCATATCTGGAGACCATCAACATGGCTCAGCAGAGGTGGCCTGTTGCCCACTGGCATACAGCAGCTGACCCGCCCCTGGTTACAGACTTCACCTCAATGAGAGGGGCTGAGACCACTGCCTTTAATAGACCATTTGCCCATTCAATCCAACCCAGAAGGATGGTCTCAGCTTCCTCATCTGAAAAAATGGAACCAAGAATACCTACCCTCGGGGAGCCACTGTAAAGATTAAATTAGTTTTGCATATGTAAAATTCTGAGAACCACGAATTGAAAGTGGTGAGTACTGGGCAAACATTAGTTCTTAGCATTCTTAAATATACTCAGCACAGAACTTAATAGTGCGAGACTGCTGGGGTTTGACTCAGGAATTTTTTCATTACTAAATGTGGACCGTGAGCAAGTTCCTCTGCCTCTCTCTGCCTTGGCTTCCCCATGAGTAAAACTCACAGGGTTGTTGCGGAAGACTAATCATTTCCTAGAAAGAACTTGGCATAGTTCCCTAGAACATAGTCAGTGCTTTGTAAATATCAGTGAATGTTATTCGCCTTCTGTGATGTGGACTGCATGAGGCAGGTATGTGAGGAGTCCCTTTCATCCTTAAGGAGCTTATGAGTGAAGTCGCTCAGTCGTGTCCGACTCTTTGCGACCCCATGGACTGTAGCCTACCAGGCTCCTCTGTCCATGGGATTTTCCAGGCAATAGTCCTGGCGTGGATTGCCATTTCCTTCTCCAGGGGATCTTTCCAACCCAGAGATCGAACCCAGGTATCCCGCATTGTAGACAGACGCTTATAGTCTAGATCAAGACATAAGCAATGTACAGCAGCAGGGAAGAATCTCTCAGAACATGGTACATGCGATGGTTCTGCAACCATGCAAACAGTATTTTTCTCTAACGTGCTCACATACAGGCTAATGGAGTTCAGAATGTTCTGAGTACAGGGAGCACTGGGCAAGTGCCCTCTTCTCAGCCACCCCTTCCTAGGAGTCCCAGGTTGCATTCAACTCTCAAGGCTAATCATTTCAACAGTTCTGGAAAGCACTGCAGCTTTAAGCATAGGCAGAGAGGGGACTTCCCTTGTGGTCTAGTGGTTAAGAATCCACCTGTCAACGTGGGGGACACGAGTTCAATCCTGGTTGGAAAGATCCCACATGTCTCTGGGCAGCTAAGCCCATATGCTGCAACCACTGAAGCCTGCGTGCCCTAGGGTCCATGCTCTGCAACAAGAGAAACCACCTTAACAAGAAACCACCACAAGGAGAAGCCAGTGCGCCACAGCTAGAGAGTAGCCCCTGACTGCTGCAACTAGAGAAAGCCTGAGCGTAGCAACAAAGACCCAGCACAGCCAAAAATTAAAACACATAAATCTAAAAAACTTTAAAAAATAAACGATAGTAGTAGCCACTGTCCTCAGTTCTCACCGATGGACCCATAAGAGTACAAGACACACAAGTCTCACTGAAGTGTTGCAGAAAACCAATTTAGTTTCACACAAGGGGTAGGGGACTAGGAGTACAAAAGCGTTCCAACACTCTGGGCACAGAACTTGCTGGAAGTGCCATTTCAAGTAACTTTTAAAGCCAGCTGCTCCAGTACTTAAAAGGAAACATGATGCTGAATATAACAATTGAAAAGGGAATTGTAAGCATCACAAGGTATTAATTAATCCCATGATGCAAGATTCCTCCTGCTTAGATTACCTCTGCTTAAAGAAGTATTTATCCAAGAAATTCAGAGAAAGACCATGAAGACAGACAACATACTGTACTTAAGAGTCTGTGATTTTTAATCCGAATGAGGATTAAAAGGCTGGAACAAATGTGATGGGGGCATGTACCAGAAGCCAGTTAACCCCTCCTTATTCCTTCCCGAGGAGGCTGACAGCTATTTTAAGTCCACAAAGCAGTTGCACTGTCTGATTTGCAACTTTAGGAATCAAGAATAATACAGTAGCTAGATTTTTTTAAGCAGACATGTAAAATGAAGATAATACACTACTAGGCCTTTGATTCATTAGGGAAAAAAAACAGAGTATATGACAATTTTTACATTAAACCATACACAGATGAAATTTAAATTGCAATCTGCAGGGCTAAACAACAATAATAAAAATAGCGACCCACTCATTGCCAGGCACTGTCCTGGGTATTTGCATACATAACTCGTTTTCTCCTCTCATTAACCCTATGAGGCATGTGACATTTGTATCCTCTTTTTACAGAAGCAGATGCTAAGGGAGAAATGTTAACTAACTCAAACAAGTTCACACAGCAAGTGAGGGACAGAGCCAGGATTTGAACCCAAATACAATTTGGCTCCTGAATCCATTTACACTATGCTGTCAATCAAATTCATGTTATAAAAACTATAAGATAAAAAATAAGAGGAGATCCAACCAGTCCATTCTAAAGGAGATCAGCCCTGGGATTTCTTTGGAAGGAATGATGCTAAAGCTGAAACTCCAGTACTTTGGCCACCTCATGCGAAGAGTTGAGTCATTGGAAAAGACTCTGATGCTGGGAGGGATTGGGGGCAGGAGGAGAAGGGGACGACAGAGGATGAGATGGCTGGATGGCATCACTGACTCGATGGACGTGAGTCTGAGTGAACTCCGGGAGTTGGTGATGGACAGGGAGGCCTGGCGTGCTGCGATTCATGGGGTTGCAAAGAGTCGGACACGACTGAGCGACTGATCTGATCTGAGGGGAAAGGGTATCAAATCATTAATAACAACATAACAGGTTGAAAATACTTTTTACTGATAAATGACAATTATCTACCCTTAAAATTGGCCATATGTTCTACAATCAAAGATTTTAAGTCTGCTGCATGTTCATCACTGGAATTTCATTTAATTCAGGGAAAATGTTTACCTGGCACTTTCTTTGGAAGGCAGTGGCATTCTGTCAGGTGGGAATGGGGGATACCTCCTGGGATCAGGGACTAGTCTCACTGAGGCCTGAGAGTTACAGGTCTAAAGCAAGAAAAAAAAAGCCAGAGGAGATCAGAGCCAGCTGAGGCATCTCCCACCCTTGGGTAATACAGCAGGGTCCTGGCAGTGCTTGTAGACAGCACCTTAGAATTATATTCATTGATTCAAAATACATTTTTTTCTATACGCAAGGCACTGCAGTCAGCAATGCAGAAGACACGAGGGGGCAGAGTGGCCGGGACCCTAATGATGACCACTCGGGGGGGTGAAATCAGACAAGGCCAAGCAGCTATAACGCATACCAGGGTTGAGTCAGTTCCTGCCACATAGAAGGAACTAGTAACATCCACTTCACAGAGTGACAGTGGACTGGGCCTGAGATACAGATGGGGAATCACAGGAAAGGTTGAGGGAATGGTAGGTACGAGTGATTAAAGAGAATCACTCAAAACCAGAGAGCCCTGAATATCAGGCTAAGAATTTTTGACCCAATATGGTAGGCTTAGAAACTTTTAGTGTTTTGAGTAGAAGGATATCACAATCCATATTTCAGAATAATTAACAGAGCAAAAGTTTACAGGATAAAGTAGAGGTCTCCAGAAAGTAATTGAAACAGTATGGTGAGAGGTGGTGTCCATTTGAACCAGCCAGAAATGAGAAGGAAGAAGCAGAATGCCTGCATGGATATCACTGTGAAATTTCAAGGATGCAGCAACTGACTTGAAGTTGGGGGCAGGGGATGTCTGGGAAGAGCTCGGCCACACTGTTATATGAAATGATTCAAGCACTGCTCCAAAGTGTCAATCCTGGTGCCTGAGAGGATAGTGGGGTCATCTAAAGAAGTATAAAGTGTCAGAGAGATTTGAATTCAAGATGATTGAGTGATAGGATTAGCAACATGTTCAGTGGGGTAGAGCCAGCCAGCAGGAAGCTAAAAGAAAGATCTGGAAACTGAACTGGAGTTGAAGATCCAGGAGCCAACATACATAAGGAGAAAGGATGGAATCAAGCATTCACCAGAGAGGTCAATGAGCGGAGAAAGAGCAAGCAGCAAAGAGGAGAAGGTACAGACGGGGGGCTATGCCCGGCCAACAGACAGCCTGCAGAGAGCTGAATGGGGCATCCCAAGAAAGACAAGGACTGCTGCTCAAGAAGAAAACTCAAAAAGGTGGAAGACAGAGAAGGGTGACAATCGAACAATTCCTATATGGCGGGCAGAAGTGGGAAGGACACAGCCAGGGACTGATGAACATTGAGAAACTGCAGAGAGTAGACCACTCTGTCATGAGGCTTAGCCATGAAAGGAAGAAGACAACATGCTGATGAATAAAAAGGTGGAGAGAAGAGAGCTTTCACATAAGGGAAGGTCACAGCACACTCCTGGGCAGAGGAGTGAGCCAAAAGGACGGAAGATGGAACCTTGCAAACATCCGGGTGGGGAGTGATGGAGACTAAGGAAAGGTGGGCTAGCAGCAGATGGAGGGCCAATGAGTCTTAAAAAGAAAAAGGGGGAAAAAATTTAATTCTACTTCATAATTTAAAACTTCGGTGTTTCAAAAGCATACCAGGAAAGCAAAAAGACCACCCATAGAATAGGTGAAAATACTTGCAAATTTACATAATGAATTTGAATACAGAACACATAAAGAACTCTTACCCCATGGCAATTAAAAAAAAAAGACAATCCAATTTAAAAATGGGCAAAAGATCCGAACAGACATTTCTCCAAAGATTTGCAAATAGACAATAAATGGCCATGAGAAGATGTTCTATATCGTTGGTCATCAGGGAAACACAAATCAAAACCACAATGAGATACCACTTCATGCCTACTAGGATGGCTAGAATCAAAAAGGTGGGTTCAAAGAAGTGTCAGCGAGGATGTGGAGAAATCAGAAGCCTAACACGTTGCTGTGGAAAACAAAAATGCTGCAGCCACACCAGGAAAACATCTCCTTCTGCTTTATTGACTATGCCAAAACCTCTGACCGTGTGGATCACAACAAACTGGAAAAGTCTTAACAAGATGTACCTTATCTGCCTCTTGAGAAATCTGTACGCAGGTCAAGAAGCAACAGTTAGAACTGGACATGGAACAATAGACTGGTTCCAAATCGGTAAAGGAGTATGTCAAGGCTATATACTGTCACCCTGCTTATTTAACTTATATGCAGAATACATCATGTGAAATGCTGGGCTGCAAGAAGCATAAGCTGGAATCAAGATTGCCGGTAGAAATATCAATAACCTCAGATATGCAGATGACACCACCCTTATGGCAGAAAGCAAAGAAGAACTAAAGAGCTTCTTGATGAAAGTGAAAGAGGAGAGTGAAAAAGTTGGCTTAAAGCTCAACATTCAGAAAACTAAGATCATGGCATCTGGTCCCATCACTAATGGCAATAGATGGGGAAACAGTGTAAACAGTGACAGACTTTATTTTTCTGGGCTCCAGAATCACTGCAGATGGTGACTGCAGCCATGAAATTAAAAGATGCTTAGTCCTTGGAAAAAAAGCTATGACCAACCTAGACAGCATATTAAAAAGCAGAGACATTACTTTGTCAACAAAGGTCTGTCCAGTCAAAGCTATGGTTTTTCCAGTGGTCATGTATGGATGTGAGAGTTGGACTATAAATAAAGCTGAGTGCCAAAGAACTGATGCTTTAGAACTGTGGTCTTGGAAAAGATTCTTGAGAGTCCCTTGGACTGCAAGGAGATCCAACCAGTCCATCCTAAAGGAAATCGGTCCTGAATATTCAATGGAAGGACTGATGCTGAAGCGCCAATACTTTGGCCCCCTGATGCGAAGAACTGACTCATTTGAAAAGACCATGATACTGGGAAAGATTGAAGGCAGGAGCAGAAGGGAATGACAGAGGATAAGATGGTTGGATGGCATCGCCAACTCGATGCATATGAGTTTGAGCAAGCTCCGGGAATTGGTGAAGGACAGGGAAGCCTGGTGTGCTACCATCCATGCGGTCACAAAAAGTTGGACACGACTGAGCAACTGAACTGAACACTGGAAAATATTGTGGGAGTCCCATAATGGTTAAACACAGTTACCATACAATCCTGCAATTTCACTCTTAGCTATCTCCCCATGAGAAATTTAAGCATGTATCACACAAAACTTGTACTCAAAATGTTTACAGAAGCATTATTCATAATAGTTGAAAAACAACCTAAATGTTCATCAACTGATAAATGGATAAAACGTGATATATCCATATGATGGAATATTACTTGACCATAAAAAGGAATGAAGTCCTGATACATGCTACAATATGCATGAATCCTGAAAATATTATGCATAGTGAAAGAAGCCAATCACAAAAAACCCACATACTCCATGCCTCCATTCATATAATAGGTTCAGAATAGCCAAGTCTAGAGACAGAAAGTAGATTAGGCATCGCTTAGGGCTGAGGTGAATGGGGAAAGAGGAGGATGATAGCTAAAGGGCACAGAGTTTCTTTTTGAGGTGATGAAAATATTCTAAAATTGACCATCGTGATGGTTGCACAACACTATGAACATATTAAAAGCTACTTAATGGTATATTTAACCAGTGAATTGTATGGTATGTGAATTATATCTCAATAAAGCTATTAGGAAAAAGGGAGTGGAGAAAAGAATGAAGTTCTTTTTCCAAAAACAGGGGGGGAAAAGTAGCAGAGACCAAGCCCATAGTATCAAGCAGGAAAATGGGAGGGGCGGAAAGGGTGGTGGGCAGGGCGCCAGGCTGCTGGGAGAGCAGAAGTGCGGCAGGAGGTCCCTGAGGAGCTAAGGGCAGCCTCAGCACAATGAGGGACAGGAGGCAGGCAACCGTGATCAAAGAAAGCATTCTGAAGATCTGACTTCTGGAAGCAGCACGTTATGAGTGAGCCATAATAAACAGCCAATCTGATTAGGGTCCTGGATATGGGTGATTGGCAAAGGGCGCATGACACGGACAGTGTCATCTTGACCACTAAATGGACTAATGGGACATTCTGGGCAAAGGAGATGTGGCAGCATCATGGGACGTATTGATAGGATAGAAATAGATTTGCTCATCAAGTTCTAAAACACCAGCTGTGGAGTAACACCCTAGGATGCCTGAGAGCAAAAGCAGGGTGAATAAAAACAGGTATCGTTTCTAAGCAGTACCATATCTTTGAGATTCATCATCCCCCAAAGACTCATCTGGTCCAGGCAGAAGGTAACAATGGATTTTAAAGCATCTGGACAAATCCCTACTAAGGTGAAATAACCTGCACTTCAATGATGACATCAGTGAATACACATTAGATAGAATATGATGGAATTCAGATGAGGGCATCTATCTCAATCTGTACTTGTCCACAATCCTGGAAGGCAGGACTCTTGCAGGTTGGGGGGGCGGGGGTGGAGAGGCTATGGGGAGCACACACCCAGAACATATCAGTGTTGGTTCTGATCACAGAACCAAAATCACAGCTTATTATGAAGCTGTTAGGTTAGGTTTGAGTTAGAGTACCCCATTTACAGTGAATCAATGTATGTAACATCCTAACCTGGAAGCCTCAAGACAGTGTGTTTAAGATTCATCCACAGGAAACCTGTGGTGTGGGGTTATTGGAATCTCTAAAATCCACAACCACATCATCAGCCAGTCAAGCCATTTAGCAAAGAGGGAAATAATGACTAGAGAATTCAGTTCAGATTTGACCAAAAACTCGCAAAGCCCCCACATCGCTCAGCAATAAGACAATGTATTTACAGCTTTCAGAATTTTTATAATTGGTCATTTCTTCCACTTAATACTTTGCTACTGTTGGCTATATATATATATGTACCTGATGTTGGGGGAAGGAGTTATACACAGAAGCATGAGACAAGCTCCTCAAAGAACACTCATCATTGGAGAAGGCATACAAAGAAGGGAGAGAGCACAAAATTTTATGGTTGACCGTGACCCCAAGGTGGCTTCAGAATTATCTCACCCCATGTGCACTCTTGCACAGTGACCGTGACACTCTCCTCCAAGAAGTGAAGTCTCCTTCTCCTCCTCTTGAACCTAAGCCTGGCTATGGCCTGATCTGACCAACAGAACGCAGAAGTGATTCTGTGTACCTCGGAGGCCAGGCCTTAAGAGCTTCCACCTTCCCTGCTGGAAACATTCCCTGTTGAAAGCCAGCTGCCAGATCAAAGGGCCACCATGCTATGAGGAGATCCAGGCTACCCAATGGAGGGAACCACCCACCACATGGAGGACCACCAAGGCACGAAGTGGCGCCTTCTAGGACAAGCCCAGCCACTGCAGAATGAAGCCGAGTGATCCAGTCAGCACCACGGTGAACACAAGAACAGCCCGGCAAAGCCCTGACTGAATTCCTGGCTCATGAATCATGAGCAGATTAAACAGACCTTGTCTTAAGCCACTGAGTTTTGAGATAGCTTGTTACACAGCCAGATAACTGAAACCAACTTGAAGCCAGGAAACTAGGAATGAGTCCTGTTTCTGTTCTTACCTAGCTATGGGTCCTTGGGTCAACAACTTCCCCTCTGGACCTCAATTTCCTCATCTGTAAAATGAGGAAGTTGTAGGAGTGAGCTAAGGTGCTTTCTATTTCTGATAGGCTGTGCCATACACGCCCAGATCAGTGAGTGCTTAGGCGATGAGGGCCGGGAATACAGAGGCAGCTACCAGGGTGAGGTGAAGGAGCGGCGCACTAGGACTCAAAGCGCTGCAACATGAGACTTAAGTGAGGCAGCACCTCAAACGATACATGGTCCATAGTAAGTATTCACTAAATATCAGCTATAATCATTATCCTCTCATCAGTTCTGTGACCCTGGACAAGTTAATCTGATTCCCATTTTTTTCATCTGAAAAATGGAAACAACTCTAATGTTCCCCCTGCCACATAAGGAAAATTTTTTGTGTGCAAAAGTCCCATGAAAATCAAAAATCAACCTACAAATGTAAAGCATAACTGTGCTATTAATAGCCTTAACTTATTATCATTATCTGATGATAATTATCATCAGAGGTCTTCTTCGCACCCAGCAAGCAGAGACAGTCAGTTGATGGTAGCACTGGCTACCAGGAAGATATACTGAGAGAGGGAAAGACGGGGGCAGACAAAAAGGAGCCACAAAGGCTTTCAAGCCTAGAAGGATGTCTACCACCCACCCATCAGCAATGGTGAGTGAGCCACGTGCCCTTTCTGACACAGAGAGCAGTATCCCTTAAGAGCAGCTCCCAGCCCAAGCTTATATCTGGAAACAGCCCAGCACTAAAAATTTGAATAATTTTCTACATCAGAGTCAGAGAGGCCAGCAACCTAAGGATGCCCCGCCGGTGAACCGTGAATCAGACCAACCGCCCAGCATAGAGTGAACATTCCATAAAAATTAGTAAATGAATGAGCATTGGATTTGAGAGTCTACAGTCAAAGCTCCCAGGTTTAAACCATAGCTCTGCCATACACAGAGCTAAAGCAGGCAACATATCCTCCTTGGTAAGATATAAGGAGACGCACCTACACAGACCTCCAGGGAAGCAGTGAGAATCACATGAAGTACTGGAGGTGAAACACCTCTAGGATTCTGCTTGATAATTAAATGGATGGTGTGGTTTTTAAGTGCACAGAACCTCTGACGCCCAGATGCCTTTCAGTTCCTAGCCATAACCTTTCAATCTCTGCAGCACCCGGAAAATGAACGCATCCATCCAAAAACGCACTCCATCCAGTGTTGATCCTGAAAAACTGCCAGCCCTTGGGAGGCAAAGATCTGGGCTCATTTTCCAAGGGTACTTGACAAGGCAGCATGGATACATTTACATTTTACAGCCTGCGCTTTTCCAAAACAAGGAATGCATGTGGCGTGTATTTAACCCTGAAATGCCAGTAATCGTGCACTTCCATGGACGCTGCTCAGGAGGGATGTGAAAACCAGCCAGACGAGGCACTTGCCAGATGTTCACGGGAAGAAAAGCTTCTACTTCCACCTCTGCTCAGGTCTCAGCTGACATGATTTGAATGTACTGGTGTCCAGCATCGATTACAAATAGCTGGGAGTTAGGACCCAGTTCTCAAAGTCAGCCCTGCCCTTTCTTCCCCACTTCACCATTCTCAAAGCAGAACCCTTGATATGCTGCACCCCAAATCTGTAATAGGAATACAGCCAGGACCAACTGTGGTTCCCCCTCCTCTTATCGAGCACCACTGTGTATGAATCCAGGGAAGTTACCATAGGAACCACACCACCAGTATTTCTCCAATTCTGGTCCCAGTCACCTGCATGAAAGCTCCTGGAATGCTCCCTAGAGGTGCACAGTCCTGGTCTCTCCCCAGATGTGTCAGATTAGAATTCGGGGCGGCAACAGAGTTTTCAACAACCTCACGTGGTGATTCTTACGCACGCTAGGTTATGAGTCCTAGCTAGGACCAAACTAGCAGAGACTGTGAGAAAAGAATTAAAAGGTTAAAAACACTTTAATCCTGATCTCTCTTCTGCCGCCCAGCCTTGCAAAGCAGAGTATTGGTGAACCAAACAAGACCAAAGCCAACTGCCCAGTTCATGCGTGTCCGAGAAAATTAAGTCATGATGTGATGAAAACTCATACCTTAAAATTTAAAAACCTGCTTACCAAAGCAACAGGCCCAGACAAAAATTAACCCATCTGATCTGGTATCAAACCAACCAGATCTATTCTGAGAGAAGCAAGATAAGGTCTCGTCTACAGCCCCACTCTGGTCCCAGCCATACCCAGTAATTCAGTTCTGCATTCCACTGCAGGGCTTGATGTCTAGGGGAACAGGGGGTGTCCTCCTAGTTCTAGCAAATATGGTTGGGGGAAGGTTATTCAGGAAGCAGGAGAAAAGGTAAGATTTAACATCACCAGGAGAAGGGGAAAAAAAAAAAAAACAGAGATAACTGACTGCACTGGACTCACATCAGACACTCAAAAAGATGTCTCATGAATTGAAGGAAATAGCCACCTGATGGAGTAATCCTTGCCTGAAATGCTTAACACCTTACCTACAAAGTCATGAAGGAGAAAAAGGGGACAGAGAGTAAAACTGCCTCCATGTCGAACGCATTACCTTTCCCAAACCAGCAAGACACAACCGGCCAGTGACAGGCACACAGTAGGTGCTGAGCATCCTTAAGTCTTGAGGGGAGGACGTCAAGAAGCATGAAGGAAGAGCAGAAGCACTGCTCCCTTGTGATGGGCAGGAACCCCGGCTGCAACCTCGGAAACCAGAACTCCTCACTCTGGGAAGTGCATGACAGGGGGCCAGCCTTATTCACACCTGATGGTGCAGTTCAGAGGCTTCCGCCCCACCCCCTGTCCCAAGGACGGACCTGGGGCTCTGAGCTGAAAATTCCTGTTGCCGCCCCCCCACCCCCCCCCCCCCCCCCCCGATAAATTCTTCAGCAGCAGTCCCCTACTAGCTGCTGAAACTTCACATTACGCCACAAAACTAGCAACCGGGCAGCTTTCACCACACCTCCCCCTTCAATGACTGGCACTTGCAAAGGAGTCGTGGCTAATAAGGCATTTAGGAAGTGACTCTGACACCTGGCTGGGGTTCTAAAAACAAACCCACCCCTGTATTATTTTCTTCAATCAGGAAGCAGGTATTCCCCTTATAAAAGACCTTCCTGAAAGCACCTCTCCCACGAGATCCCAACAGGTAAATGACACCAAAGCTTCCCTAAAGCGATTCTAAAGAACCAAATCCAGGCTGCGCTCCCCGACTGGCTTGTTCTCAGAAGGAGGGATCCGGGAAGTAACTCAGTGAGTCCTGGGTGGGTAAGGATGGGGCAGTTTGCAGGTGGGAGGAGGGGGATGAAGCAATACCGCTCAAACTTTGCAGTTACTCTTTAGCAGTTCTGGGCAGGAACCCGCGGAATTCTATACAGGGAAGGGGAGTCATCCTCCCTAACAGAAAGGCCCCCAAATCAGCCTAACCCACCAGCTCTGCGTCCGGGATGGCTGCGCATCCCATCCGCTCAGACATGCCCCCTCCGGGACAGTCCCTTCCCCGGGGCCCCTCACCTTGGCCTCGAAGCAGATGCCGTGCTGGAAGGCGTCCTCGTTGTGCAAGGGGATCCGCAGGTCGTGACCATCGTCCACAAGGTTGTACTTGGTTTTGCTGGGCATGGTGACCCGCGGTGGACCGGCTCCTCCAGAGGCGGCGGTGGCAGGAAGGAGCTGGCGAGACCGCGGGGAGGGGAGGCGGGAGCCGGGGGCGGCGGCGCGCGGAGGGGGCGCAAGCGGAGGGTCGCCGGGTTGGAGGCGCCCCGGCCGCGCGGCGGCCGTGGAAGCCGGGACTCGGAGAGACGCCGAGGGCCGGGCTGCGCGGATGCGGGCGACGCGAGCGGCGCTGTGGCCGCGCAATTCCTGCCGGCGAGGAAGGCGGCGGGGGCGGCGGTGGGAGCGGGCAGCGCGGCGCCCAGGCCGGGGGAGGGGAGCGGTGGGCGCGCGGCCCGCGCTGGGACTGGGCGCGGCGCTGGCCCGGGAACAGAGGCGCGGACAGCCCGGGACGAGGAAGAAAAGGCGGCGGCGGCGGCGGCGGCGGCGGCGGAGCTGGGTGCCTGTCACGGAGACGCCGGATCAGCCGCCGGCGAGCGACTCCTCCTGCGGGGCGGGCCCGGGCCGGCTCCTCCCGCAGGGTGCCCAGGCTCCGCCCGCCGCCGGGCCCGCCCCCGCGCTGCCCGCCGAGCAGGTGAAAGTCCCCGGGAGCGTGGCGCCCGGCTCTACCCGCGTCCTGGGGCCGGACCCCTGGAACTTCGCCCTGACCCTGGACAGCCGGTGTCCCAGGAACGCAGGCTCAGTCCTGTTTTTGTTTTTTACAGTCAGAATGTGAGCCAGGCTGCTAATAGTTAGCAGCAGCGGCGCCTTGGGTTTTCTGTTTTTGTTTTTGGAGGGGGGAGGGGCTGGTGTTTATTGTTTTGTTTTTATGTTTTACCAGGAAGGCCCAAGTCCTGGCCCGTGTGTATTCAGAACATTAATTCTGAGACTTTCCTTTCTCTGGAGAATCAAGACTGCACCCAAATGGAGGACGATCGCAGGTGCTTTGTGTTCGTTCCTTTGGGCTGTGTTTTGTGACTTGTATTATTGGAGGGTTGTGGGGATGCCTTTGGGGGTGGTTTTAGTGTTAATATTAAAACCATAAGCCTCATGGAAATGGAATAGGCCGATGAAGCGTACTAAGGACAAAAGAGTCCACAACGTTTCTATTTTTCTTAACCTAAAGCTGGTTGTCGACAAAATGGGCTTCCAAGTTGTTATTACTCTTCCTATCTTAGAAAGTGCTTCAGTTCAATTTGCTTATTGTTAAGAAGCGGCCCATTCACTTTTTTCCTTTACACCAAGAGTTTTTTTGCCATGCAAAAATGTGCAAAGGAAGGGCAGGGGCAAAGGGATAGTTTGTGACCAATTATGTATCAGACCCCATGGGTAGAAGAACATGGTTTAATACTACCGGCGAGTCAAAAGTAACCAGACAGTCTGGTGCCAAAGCTAGCCCAACCTGAGATCACTGAGAGCCAATGGTCAGCAACTCTGCTGAATTCAATTTAAACCTACTAATATCTTGCGGACACATCCACCAGGGACAACTTGACATACAGACACTATTGTTGTATAGTCAAGGCCCCAAAAGCATCACAATAAAATTACTTCCAAGAGGCATGTCTTCCTATAATATTTCTGTGATAGATTTATATAAGAGAATGCATTACTGTCATAAATCTATTTCTTATTTTGCCCCATAGTGCTGAAGTACAATTGCTCTTTCCTATATGTTGCCTGATCCCTACCTGCTGAAATTACTGGTCAAGATGTAGCCTCTTCTGGGATATCTCCTTATA
The DNA here is from genome assembly GCF_032452875.1 of Bos javanicus. NCBI lineage: Eukaryota > Metazoa > Chordata > Mammalia > Artiodactyla > Bovidae > Bos > Bos javanicus. Next base: position 7,457,343 of record NC_083870.1, read on the forward strand.
TGAAAGAAAGCTGATGACTAAAACAAATTAATCATATACCTTCTGCTGTATAAACTGTATTATATTCATAAATATTAGTAAGAACCAAAAATAATTTGCACGGAGGAAATGCTCCACTAACCTTTTTATAAATACAGGACATGAAAGTCTAATCAAGCATGTGTGACTCTTTGAATGTCACCGTGGTTTTAATATGCATCGTAATGCCCTCTCTAAAACCTGGCACAGGAACTCAACAACTAAAAGGCAAGACCTTAAGTAACTATTTCCTTTGCATCTCATATTCCCACCTGAATTTAAACTGGATGCTTGGGGCTAGTGCACTGGGACGACCCAGAGGGATGGTATGGGGAGGGAGGAGGGAGGAGGGTTCAGGATGGGGAACACATGTATACCTGTGGTGGATTCATTTTGATATTTGGCAAAACTAATACAATTATGTAAAGTTTAAAAATAAAATAAAATTTTAAAAAATAAAATAAAATAAAAAGTCTTCTGAACTCCAAAGCCTCTATTTTAATAGATTAACTTGGGTCCCACTGGAATGCTACATTTACCAGAATTTTGTATCTAACTCTGTAACACATTCTTTGTACACCAGACACAAAAAGCTTAAGCTCCACAGATATTTCAGGATCTAGTACAGAGACTGCTACATAGTAGACATCCAATAATTATTTATGGAATTGGATAATAATAATAGCTAATATTCATTGAACTTTATGTGTCAGGCATTGTTGTTAGAGCCTTGCCTGTATTATCTCATGTAATATTCACAACAACCCTAAGGTAAGCCCCATTTTATGAAGAAACTGAGGCAGAGAGGATTACATAACTTGCCCAAGGTCACACGCGTAGAATGGAAAGAAGCCAAAATTTGAATCCAATCCTTTGTCAAGGAGTGTTTCCATTAGCCTGGATTGCCATAAAAATCTTACTGCAAATGACATGCATATCAAATGCAGGGTCCATGTTTTATTTAGGTGTTTTTTTGTTGCTAAGCTATATTTGCTTCGCTTCAGTTAGATGAAATGTTCCTAAAAGGAGGGGTCTGTCCTCTGCTTTGGCCTCCACTTACTACAACATCAGAGTCACACAGGCACAAAAACACCCTTCTTTCAGAAGCAATGGACATCCAAAGTGATTTTTTTTTAAGCAGATATTTCGATCTTGTTTTTGCACCTTTAAATACCATTGAACTTCACTCACAGTATTTCCAATTTTTTTATCTCTTAAAGTGAATGATAGGTACATGTATCATTTTTCATATCCTTTCCTATTTTAAACACTGCATAATACAATTTTAATCTGATATACATTTAATTGAAAAATAGATTGCTAAAGCATACAAAGCTTCTTATGTTAAATTTTATTAAAATTTTGTTTAAAAATGAATTGGAAAAAAATCCTAACATGGGACTTAAGAAATGGAAACTACTCAGAGATCTTCTAATCCAGTTCCTTCATAAATCCAAAGGAATAGAAACCCAGAGAGGTTAATTTGCCTAGTCATCACTATAGGCTGAAGAAGAAGTGAAGTCAAGTCACTTAGTCATGTCTAACTCCTTGCTACCCTATAGACTGTAACCCGCCGGGCTCCTTTGTCTATGGGATTCTCCAGGCAAGAATACTGGAGTGGGTTGCCATTTCCTTCTCCAGAGGATCTTCCCAACCCACAGGTCGAACCTGGGTCTCCCATATTGCAGGCAGATTGTTTACCCTCTGAGCCACCAGGGAAGCCTAGATCTCCTACTCAGTAATCTTTTCATCACACAAATATGGATTTAAAATAAATTGATGGCAAACTTTATTCTTAGCACATTTAAAACTGAGAAAATTAGGTTTTGATCATAAAATACCTGCTTTGCTGTGCTAAGTACATCCTATGCTTTGTCTCACTTGATATATGAGGTAGGTACTGTCAGTACCCATTTTAGAGGTGAGGAAACTGGGGCTGAGTGAGAGAAGTAGCTGGTGGAGGTCAGAAAGCAGTAAGTCCTAAAAATCCTTTCATGCCTATAACCAAGAAAGAATGAAGAGTACGTCAGCTTGCTCAGTACTGCTCAGATACACAAACAGAACTCATAAAATCTTCTTATAAATAATAATATTAAATGTTAATATGTAATGGTTTCTTTCCATTAGCTAACACACTTACTCCTTGGAAGGAAAGTTATGACCAACCTAGATAGCATATTAAAAAGCAGAGACATTACTTTGCCAACAAAGGTTCGTCTAGTCAAGGCTATGGGTTTTCCAGTGGTCATGTATGGATGTGAGAGTTGGACTGTGAAGAAAGTGGAGCACCAAAGAATTGATGCTTTTGAACTGTGGTGTTGGAGAAGACTCTTGAGAGTCCCTTGGACTGCAAGGAGATCCAACCAGTCCATTCTGAAGGAGATCAGCCCTGGGATTTCTTTGGAAGGAATGATGCTAAAGCTGAAACTGCAGTACTTTGGCCACCTCATGCGAAGAGTTGACTCATTGGAAAAGACCCTGATGCTGGGAGGGATTGGGGGCAGGAGGAGAAGGGAATGACAGAGGATGAGATGGCTGGATGGCATCACTGACTCAATGGACATGAGTCTGAGTGAACTCTGGGAGTTGGTGATGGACAGGGAGGCCTGGTGTGCTGCGGTTCATGGGGTCGCAAAGAGTCAGACACGACTGAGCAACTGAACTGAACTCAACTCAACTCAACTCCAAAAAGCTCTGATTATTTTTTAATGGCACCATTTTTACTTGACAGTGTCTCCATAGGCACAAAGATTTAGAAATCATTAGCCCGTTTTAAAAGGTGTCAGTAAAAATATTAAGTGATTTCTCTGCCATCCCCCAACAATATCCTCTATCCCTAATAGTCTCTAACCGAAGTTTGGTTTATTATGATCTTTTATTTTGTAAGCAACAATTTTCTTTGGGCTGCGCTGAGTCTTCATTGTACGTGTGGGCATAGTAGCTGCAGTGCATGGGAGCTTGCTTACCCCGCAGCATGTGGGATCTTAGTTCTCCATCCTGGGATCGAACCTGCATCCCCTGCCTTAGAAGGCAGATTCTTAACCACTGGACCACTGGGAAGTCATAAGCAACAATTTAGGACATTTGTCCCCTAAAAAAAGGTTATTCTAAAAGGTATTGCATATTTTGATGCTGGCCTACATGTGTTTCCCCTTGTGATTGAAATTGACTCCCACACTGGTAAGTAATGAGGGGTTCCCCATTACAAGAGCAAGCTACATTTCTTATTGAGTCATTTATTTCTGTTTTAAAGGTAAGTTTGGGGGGTTTCCCTGGTGGCTCAGTGGTAAAGAATCCACCTGCCAATGCAGGAGGCACGGGTTCAATCCCTGGTCCGGGAAGATCCCACGTGCCACAGTGCAACTAAGCCCTTGTGCCGCTCCATACTACTAAGCCTGTGTTTTAGCGCCTGGAAGCCACAAGTACTGAAGCCTGCGAGCCCTAGACCCTGTGCTCCTCAGGAAGAGGAGCCATCGCAACGAGAAGCTCCTGCACTAGAGAGCCTCCACTCACCACAACTAGAGAAAAGCCCATGCAGTAATGAAGACCCAACACAACTAATAAATATTTTTTCAGAGTAAGTCTTTTTCTACAAAATCATGCAAGTTATATTTTTATAAATTGAATACTTTTTCTAATCAGCTTCCAGATGGAATGCTTTCTGGGTTCCCAGCTTTCCTCAGCAGCTCACGAGTGCAGGCAAAATTAGAGAAAGGGGGAATGCAGGCTGAGTGGGAGGCAGTGGCTGGTGACCTTCCCTCCACAGCGCTTTTCCCACCTGCCCCTGGGCCAGAAAGGCAGGAAGCAAATAGCATGGAAAGGTACGCCTACTTTCAGAGGGCCCGCAGGCTGCTTCACAACCTCCTTTCTCTTGGAATACTTGTGGGGAATTAAAAGATCTAGACAAGGGAGCAAGGTCTGAAGAATTTTGAGTTGAAGAAAGATGGTTGGGTTTCCCTTTCTCTTGTACATTCTTCTAAGAATATTTCTTGGATGGTGTAGCCATTCCCAGCTTCCAATTCAAAATATTGTTTTTCAAGTTAAAAGCTGTGTTTCTTGGCCCTGCCTAATATTTCAGGTGAGAAATAGTTATTGATGCAACAGTTTTTGGTCAAAAAGCCTTTTGATTAAAGGCAATCATATTTAACAAATATTTCTGCTATAGTACTTTCCCAGGGGTAGCAGGATTTATAAGAGAGTTATATACACCCTTAATGTGACATACACTTTTAAGTGCAAAAAGTAATTGAAGTATGATCAAAGTATAAAGTGAGAGACATCATTTCTAAGTGTCATGGAGGGAAAGGAGGAATAAAGCCCATTGGAACCAGCATGGTCAGGAAAAACTTCAAGAAGGAGGTGAGACTGATTATTAGAGAAATGCAAATCAAAACTACAATGAGGTATCACCTCACACCTGTCAGAATGGCCATGATCAAAAAGCCTACCAGGAATGCCCTAGCGGTCTGGTGGTTAGGACTCCGTGCTTTCACTGCCAAGGGTGCCAGTTCAACTTATTATCAAATAAAGAATAAAAAGTCTACGAATAACAAATGCTGGAGAGGGTGTGGAGAAAATGGTACCCTCCTACACTGTTGGTGGGAATGTACGTTGGTGAGGCCACTATGGAGAACAGTGTGGGGGTTCCTTAAAAACTAAAAATAGAATTACCATATGACCCAGCAATCCCATTCCTGGGCATATATCCAGATAAAACCATAATTCAAAAAGATCCATACACCCCAATATTCATAGCAGTGCTATTCACGATAGCCAAAACATGGAGACAATCTAAATGTCAATCACCATGGATCCACAGAATGGATAAAAATGACATGGTACCTGTATATAATGGAGTACTGCTTCTGCTAAGTCGCTTCAGTCGTGTCCGACTCTGTGGGACCCCATAGACGGCAGCCCACCAGGCTCCCCCGTCCCTGGGATTCTCCAGGCAAGAACACTGGAGTGGGTTGCCATTTCCTTCTCCAATGCATGAAAGTGAAGTTGCTCAGTCGTGTCCGACTCTTCATGACCCCATGGACTGCAGCCCACTAGGCTCCTCCATCCATGGGATTTTCCAGGCAAGAGTACTGGAGTGGGATGCCATTGCCTTCTCCGAATGGAGTACTACTCAGCCATAAAAAAAGTACAAAACAATGCCGTTTGCAGCAACATGGATGCAACTGGAGATTATCATACTAAGTGAAGTAAGTCACAAAGAGAAAGACAAATACCATATGATATCACTTACATGTGGAATCTAAAATATGGTACTAATGAACCATCTACAAAACAGAAGCAGATTCGCAGGACTTTCCTGGTGGTACAGTGGATTGGAATCTGCCTGCCAATGCAAGGGACATGGGTTTGATTCCTGGTCCAGGAGGATTCCACATGCCATGGAGCAACCAGGGCCTGCATGCGGCAACTACTAAAGCCCGTGTGCTAAGAGCCTATGTTGCACAATAAGAGAAGCCACTGCAGTGGGAAACCCACACACCACAACAGAGTAGTTCTGGTTCACTGCAACTAGAGAAAACCCACATGGCAAAGAAGAGCCAGTGCAACCAAAAAATTAATTATTTTAAAAAGGAAACAGACACCAAGATCAGACTCGTCATTGCCAAGGGGGAGGGAGGTAGAGGAGGGAGAGAGATGTGCTGGGAATTTCAGATTGGTAGATACAAACTATTACATTTAGGATGGATAAGCAACAAGGTTCTACTGTATAACACAGGGAACTATATTCAGTCTCCTGGGATAAGCTATAAAGGAAAATAATATTTTAAAAATAATCTATAAAACGGAGTCACTTTGCTGTATAGCAGAGATTGGCAGGACTTTGTAAATCAACTGTGAAGTGAGATGAAAGTGAAAGTCTCTCAGTTGTGTCCAATTCTTTGTGACCCCATAGACTGTATTCTCCAGGCCAGAATACTGGAATGCATAGCCATTCCCTTCTCCAGGGGATCTCCCCAACCCAGGGATTGAACCCAGGTCTCCCAAATTGCAGGCAGATTCTTTACCAACTGAGCCACCAGGGAAGCCCAATTGTACTTCAATTAAAAAGAAAGACCAGTCATCCAGATTGGATGGGAGGGAGAAGAAGAAAGAGGTGAGGCTTCAATCCAGCTTGGAAAAGGGAAAGGATTTTAGTAAACAACGGAGCAGGAGGTGAGCAGAAGACACAGAAACAGGGTCTGTAGAGACCTTAATCTGCAAAGTGTCTGCAAAGCGGACAGTGAGGAGATAAGCTTGCAGGATGGAGAGTTCTTACTGGGGCACAGGGTGATAAGACTACCAGCCAATCTGGAGGCAGCAAAGGAGGGCTTCGATGTGGGGCCGAGATGGCAGCCTTCCGTGGGAAATGTTTGAAATGGGATATGACCCAGGGTGCTAATTCAGAGAGATTACCCTCCTACCCACCCCCACCAAAAAAGTAAAAGAAAACAACATATGTTTCCTGACCCTTTTGTTTAAGCTACAATTGAAAAATGGCACTTAAAGCTAGATGATTGGATTTTCCATATTATAAGAGCACGCGAGGAGTGGGCCAGCCAGGCCTTGTGCCGTTCTCCTCTGTGCACAGATAAATAATGGTGAAAACAGACAAAGCTGCAACCAATTATGCCTTAGGATAGTGGGTCCCAAAGTGCCTCCACACTGCTCGCTTCCAGATGCTGGTTTCCAGTTCTTGCTTCTAGTCCACTTTAGCTTTGGGCCTTCTCCTGGACTGGCAGTTTGAGTCTTATTTACATGGGCCATTAGTTTTGTTTTGTTTATTTGTTTGTTTGTTCATTGGTTTGTTTTAGAGCTCCATAATGGCAAAGAGAATTTCTTTAGTTTAACTGCTCCACTGAAAACTGATTTCTAGAGCCTTCACTTTTACCCCTCCAAACTTAAGTCTCTGTCCCTAAATCTGGGATGACTTTTCATTAGTTATCTATTTAAAACACCAAGTAAGCCCAACTGTTAAAGTTGGAGCTTGTCTACTCAACTATTAATAAATCTACCCTCTCACTGTAAATGATCCTGGTTCCTCCTTATAAAAGCCACATTCTTCAGAAAGGATGACACAAGCGTTGTGAAAAGACCACGCAAACACTTGGAAATGCAATATAAGTAAATATTTTATTTTCAGATCTCTCTCTGGAGGTGTAAATCTTTTAAGCAGCTTTGTAGCTACTTAAAAAATAAAGCTTCCTCCAGAGCCCCCACTAGTGTGCTTTAAAAAAATAAGGAAGAAAGAAGGAAAAATATGGATGTGCAGTGCACCCAGGTCCATTTGGGCATTTAATTTTCCTTCCCAGGTCCTGTATCACCCACTTGGGGCTTCATGTGTGTGAGTTCAGTTTCAGTTCCCCCGGACTCTGATTAACATAACAGGTTCTCTCCACACGCTAATGCTGCCTTTTGAAATGCACACAAAGGGAGTTGCACTACGTTTTTTAAAATGCACAAGCATTTCAGGATAACTAACAAGTTAAATGTGCAGGCTGTATCCAGATCCAGCTTTAGCAGTTTTCCATCATTAGCAACTGCCTCATTCCCTTAAAAGGTCTTGTAATCTCTTTTATAAATCCCTTGACATCACCAGCTGGCCCCTCTCCACCCCACTCAGAGCATTTTTCCTGAAACAGTGCTGGAGGGGCCTCAGAATTTTCCACCTCTCTGAGCAGCCAGGGCAATACCATTCACTGGCCAAAGGCAGCCTCTGTAATCTGAGCTCCATATAGATGATAACACTTTAATTGCAGCCAAGCTTAATTCAGAACAAATGTTCCTCAAGTCCGTACCTTTTTGGAGAAGCAACCCAGGCGAACAGCTAGAGGAGCGACAGAGTTGAGGTGAGGGCGGGAGGGGTGGGATTTGTTAACGCACACCTGACTGGACGAACGTGCTGAGCACATTACTAATACGCTACTGTGGCCCCGTCATCCGCCTCCGTGTGGCCCATGTCCACTCCCGGGACAGGGGCATCATTCTCCGTCTCTGCCTATTGCCCATGACCACATGTTCCAAGAAAGGTCCTTGCTAAGCCTAATGGTGGAATAGGGTATTCTAATCACTCAAATTTTCTGGTTAGTGGGAAGTTACCGTGGATATAGGGTTGACGAATGAGAATAAGGGACTTCCTTGCCAGCTAAGTGGCTCAAACTCTTCGCTCCCAATGCAGGGGGCCTGGGTTTGATCCCTAATCAGGGAACTAGAGCCTGCATGCCACAACTAAGACCCAGCATAGCCAAATAAATAAATAAAAGTGTTCTGTGCTTCCCAGGTGGCTCTGTGGTGAAGAATCCACCAGCCAAGGCCGGAGAAGCAGGAAACAGGGGTTTGACCCCTGGGTCAGGAAGATCCCCTGGAGGAGGAAATGGCAACCCACACCAGTATTCTTGCCTGGAGAAATATTGATTGTCCAGATAAGAATACTAGAGTGGATTGCCATTTCCTCCTCCAGGGGATCTTCCTGACCCAGGGGTCAAACCCATATGTCCTGAGTTACCGGCAGATTCTTTACCTTCTGAACCACCGAAGAAGCAATGGAATATTATTCAGCCTTAAAAAGAATGAAATTGAGGCATGTTCAACATGGGTGAACCTGACTACATGATGCTAAGTACACCAATCACAAAAGGACAAATAGTGTGGGGTTCCATTGTATGGGGATCCTAGAATAGCCAAATCCATGGGGACAGAAAGTATAATGGAGATTACCAGGGACAGAAGGGTGGGGAGAATAGGGAGTTATAGTTTACTGGGGATTGAGTTTCTGTTTGGAATGATGAAAAAATTCTGGAGATGGATAGTGGTGATGGTTGTACCACAATATGAGTGTGATTAGTACCGCAGAATTGTGTATTTTTAAATGGTGTAAGTAGCCTTTTAAAAGCTTGTTTCTGGAGCCATTGTATCTTTAAGCAAGGTGTTTTGGTTTCTTGTGGAGCTGCAGAGTCACTGTTAGGAATATCAGTGATCATTCTGCTGATAAGCAGGAAATATCTGATAACCAAATATTGATTGGTTTGATCTTAAATCATCACACACGCACTGTACTTTGTGACACTTCACGTTCTTCTGGAGACAGTTGGGATATTATACACACAAAGACAATGACACATTTTGAAATATTAGAATATTTGTAACACCTTGAGACCATCTCACATGCTATCTCAAGGCAAGTTTTATGGTTATTTCCATTGAAGTTTTGACAGATTTTAGAACTCAAAGGGTTGTGTGGAATTGGTTTCCATCTAAATATCAAGGGTAGGGTAAAAAGTCTCTTATAAATTCCAGTCGTGGGAGAGGGATGTCATTGCACTCAGTATGCATTTGCTGGATTCCTACTATGTGTCACTGTCATGAAATATTTATTCCACAGATATTTATTGGTTGCTAATTATGTGCCTATGAAGAGGTCTGAACAGTAAAAGGAATAGATGAAATGATTCCTCTTCTCAAGGAACTCACTTTGATCTATCAGAGTTAATACTAGGATTCAGATAATACAGAGATAAAGCAGCAAAAATGCCTCAAAGGGTACAAAAATGATGCCATAAGGGTTCAGAGTGAGAGAAATTACTCTGTATGGCAGTGGGAGTGGGTGGCAGTGGGTGGTGATGTAGGAAAACCTTTGTGGAGGAGGTGGTATTTGAGCTTGGCATTAAAGGATTATATTGCGTTGGCCAAAATGTTCTTTTGGGTTTTTTTTCAATAAGATGTTACAGAAAAACCTTAACAACCTTTTTGGCCAACCCAATATTACTTCCATGGGCAAGATCAGAAAGAGGCATTCCAGGAAGAGGAAAGAGCGAATCAGACTCTTGCTAACTGTCACTTAATATACTGAAGGTTGCAGTGCCCCACCTCCCAGGCCTCCTCTGCAGGGGCATTATAAGATTACCTGAGACTTCTTTGTTGTAAGTCAGTGAGTCCTGCTCAGTTGTCCACTGAGCTCTGCAGGCCCTTCCCAAATTAACTCAAGGGGCCTGACTACAGAAATTTAGAATGAGATGAGCAGCACTTGCCAAGACCTTTCTGAACTCAGACCTCTAGCCTGTAGCTTTGTGCCCTTGGACCAGAAAATGACAAGGGTCCCAAAACAGGGCTTTGCTTCCTGTTTTAGCCAGTAAGAGCAAACGGAGATAGAGAAAGTAGTTGCTTGTTTTGAACACAATTCTTTATAGAAAAGAAAGCAATTGATGCTCTGGGCAGAGAATGAAGCCTGAACTTACCTACCAGCCTGTCTTACACACTTGTGCACACACATGGATACACATACATCCGTGATTTCAGGGGCCAGAAGGAATCGCAACACCTCTGTTCTGCACTCACCCACAGCCTGCACAAGACCAAAGGATAAAATCCCTTATTTTGCAACACAAATCCCCCAGCAGTGATTACACATTGACCTCTGAGAGTCATACTCTGATAGAGCATGTTTTCTTGACATTTGCTTCTGTGGGGGGAAGGTAAGCCTGCCCCCACCACACCCCCGCGCCCGAGGAGAGGATGTGAAATCACATGTAGTGATCTCCTGCCACCTGCTAGGAAGTGCCTGGCACTTTCACTGACTTTATCTCACTTAATCCTCACAGCAACTCTGGAGGTTGGGGATCACCAACTCTACTTGTAACTAAGACCTCAGACCTCAAACTCATGCCTATCTATTCCAGATTCCAGGCAACATCCAAGTTTAGGGAAAATGTAGGAAGAGACAAACTTTTCCAAATGCACTTTTCCAACATTCCCAGAGTTGACCTGATGCATGTGTGTGTGTTTATGCAAACACACGCACAGGTGTAGCAAAGACACAACTACGGCCTCAGCCATCACACTGCCTGAATTAAATCCTGGCTGCATCTCTTCGGAGCTCTGTAACCTTGGTAACACAATTAACCTCTCTGTGTCTTCCCATTTGTAAAATGTAAACAACAGTAGCATTTATGATATTTGAGATGGTCTTCAAAATAATATGGGATGGAGAATCATGTATGGATATAAACGAAACAAGACTGGTCATGAGTTGATAATTAGAGTTGTTGTTTAGTCCCTAAGTTGTATCCGATCCTTGTGTGACCCTATGGACTGTAGCCCACCAGGCTTCTCTGTCTATGGGATTTCCCAGGCAAGAACACTGGAGTCAGTTGCCAATTCAGTCTCCAGGGAATCTTCCTGACTGATCAAACCCATGTCTCCTGCAATGGCAGGTGGATTCTTTACCACTAAGCCACCAGCGAAGCCCATGATAATTATTGTACATGGGAGTTTATCACATTCTTTTGGTCTGCTTTTGCATATGTTTGGCATCTTCCATTAAAAAAGTTTTAAAGAGTATCATTCACAAAAGCCCAAATGTGGAAACAACCCAGATGTCCATTAACAGATGAACAAATCAATAAAACATAATACGTACATACAGTGGAATATCTTTCCGCTTTGAAAAGGAATGAAATTCTGCTCTTTTCCCTGTGGGGTCCTGGTGTGCAGTGTCTGCAAACAGCAGCCTCCTTGGTAGTTAGTGTATGCAGCCTGTGGCCTCTGTGTGTTGCCCTAAGGAAGCCTGGAGTCAGCCCTTCCCAGTGGACATTCATGACTGGCATGCTGTCCCCAGTCTAGGCTCCAGATAGGTGTGTGCAGTGCCTTTGAAAAGCCCCTGGGCACAGTAGCCAGGGTTCGCATTGAGCAAGTCATAATGTCCATCCGTACCAAGCTACAAAACAAGGAGCATGTGACTGAGGCCCTAACAGGGCCAAGTTCAAGTTCCCGGGCCACCAGAAGATCCATGTCTCTAAGAAGTGAGGATTTACTAAGTTTAATGCTGGTGAATTTGAAAACATAGTGGCAGGAAAGTGGCTCATCCTGGACGGCTGTGGAGTCAAATATGCCCTAATTGTGGCCCCCTGGTCGAATGGCAGGCCCCACATTTATGAGAGCCTTGTCTTGTCCCCTCCTTACTCGCACCCACCAATAAATCCTACTTTCTTGTCAAAAAAAAAAAAAGAATGAAATTCTGACACATACTATAGTATGGGTGAACTTTAAAGAATTATGCTAAGTGAAATAAGCCAGTCACAAAAGGACAGATATTGTACTATTCCACTTACATGAGATACATAGACAATTTCCTAGAGAGAGAAAGTAGAATAGAGATTGCCAGGCTCCTCTGTCTGTGGGGATTCTCCAGGCAAGAATACTGGAGTGGGTTTCCATGCCTTCCTCCAGGGGATCTTCCCAACCCAGGTATCAAACCCAGGTCTCCCATATTGCAGGCAGATGCTTTACCATCTGAGCCACCAGGGAAGCCTGGAAAGAGAGAGGTGATGAGGAGTTATTGGGAATAGAGTTTCTGTTTGAGATAATGAAAAATTTCTGGAGATGGGCAGTGATGATGGTTACACAACATTTAGAACATACTTAATACCACTGAATTGTACAATTCCACTGAATTACACACTTTAAAAATGGTTAAAATAATGAGTATTATGTATGAATGTGTGCATGCTCAGTAGCTCGGCTGTGTCAGGCTCTTTGCAACCCCATGCACTGTAGCCCGTCAGGCTCCTCAGTCCATATGATTTTCCAGGCAAGAATATTGAAGCCTGGAGTAGGAAAGTTGCCATTTTCTACTCCAAGTTTTATATATATTTCCCCATGATTAAACAAACAAGGAATGAGATCATTCGTTAAAAGTACTTAGAATTTTGGACACATTGTAAACTCTCAGTATTTGTCATTTGGACTTCCCTGGTGGTCCAGTGGCTAAGACCCGAAGCTCCCAATGCAGGGGGCCCAGTCCCTGGTCAGGGAACTAGATCTCACATGCTGCAGCTGAGTTCACGTGCCACAACTAAGGATCCAACATGCCACAACGAAGACCCAATGCACTCAAATAGATATATTTTTTAATTTGTTTAAAAAAAAAACGTGTTATTGTGATCGGATGCACACCACAGTGGCGCTGGTGGTACATGGAGACAAGAGGGTCCATGCGGCCTCTCAGAGACATGTATTGGGACTATGCTGCATTGTCTGTCCCCACGGAGTTCTCTTCTCAGGCCCTGTGTTCAAACCTGTGCATGTCTAAATTGCCTGGATGTACAACCATGTGATATGGGATTTCTTGACACACCCGGAAATGAATGCATGACCCAGTGAGTTACAAAACAATGTTTTGTAGTCAGTACTGCTAGCTGTCAAATCAGTCGTGGGTTACCATGGCCAAATAGGAGCAGATCTCCTATGCAGAGAACTAGAAGAAAATTTGCAGGTACCCCCCAGATTTCCTTCCAACCTACAACAAAAAATGATTTCAGGTGGCAATGCAAGGATTCAGGCCACATACAGAATGCTCTTGAGCCCATTCAAAAACTTAATTAGCCACCACCTGCAGTCACCCAATAGAAGTGGTTCTGGCAAACCTGTAGGATCTTCAAAAACCCACCAAGCAGGAATAGAAATAATCCTGGAGCTCTGGCTGCGCATGCGCACATACACACACACACACCCTCTGTCATTCATGATAAAGTTTATTTTCATACCGTGCATTACAGTTTTCCTAAGCTCTTTTGCTGGTATTCTCTCATCTAATGCTCATGACAACGTTCTGAGAGAAGTGTGAGTATGGTTCTCATTGTGCAAATAAGAAAACTAACAATCACTCAGGGACGATATTGGATTTTTCCAACAGCAGGTAGGCAGAGTTTTCAGTTCAGTCGCCCAGTTGTGTCTGACTCTTTGCAACACCATGGACTGCAGCACGCCAGGCCTCCCTGTCCATCACCAACTCCTGGACTGTACTCAAACTCATGACCTTCGAGTCAGCGATGCCATCCAACCATCTCATCCTCTGTCATCCCCTTCTGCGCCTGCCTTCAATCTTTCCCAGCATCAGGGGCTTTTCAAATGAATCAGTTCTTCGCCTCATGTGGCCAAAGTATTGGAGCCTCAGCTTCAACATCAGTCCTTCCAGTGAATATTCAGGACTGATTTCCTTTAGGATGCACTGGTTGACTCTCCTTGCTGTCAAGAGACTCTCAAGAGTCTTCTCCAACACCACAGTTCAACAGCATCAATTCTTGGGCACTTAGCTTTCTGTATAGTCCAACTCTCACATCCATACATGACTACTGGAAAAACCATAGCTTGACCAGACAGATCTTTGTTGGCAAAGTAACGTCTCTGCTTTTTAATATCCTGTCTAGGTTGGTCATAACTTTTCTTCCAAGAAGTAAGCATATTTTAATTTCATGGCTGCAGTCACCATCTGCAGTGATTTTGGAGCCCAGAAAAATAAAGTCTCTCACTTTTCCCCATCTATTTGCCATGAAGTGATGGGACCAGATGCCATGATCTTAGTTTTCTGGATGTTGAGCTTTAAGCCAACTTTTTCACTCTCCTCTTTCACTTTCATCAAGAAGCTCTTTAGTTCTTCTTTGCTTTCTGCCGTAAGGGTGGTATCATCATATCTGAGGTTATTGATATTTCTCCCAGCAATCTTGATTCCAGCTTGTGCTTCTTCCAGCCCACCATTTCTCATGATGTATTCTGCATGTAAGTTAAATAAGCAGGGTAACAATATACAGCCTTGACGTACTCCTTTCCCGATTTGGAACCAGTCTGTTGTTCCATGCCCAGTTCTAACTGTTGCTTCCTAATCTGCATACAGGTGTCTCAAGAGGGCGGTCAGGTGGTCTGGTATTCCCATCTCTTGAAGAATTTTCCACAGTTTGTGGTGATCACACAGTCAAAAGCTTGGTCATAGTCAATAAAGCAGAAATAGATATTTTTCTGGAACTCTCTTGCTTTTTCAATAATCCAACGGATGTTGGCAATTTGATCTCTTGTTCCTCTGCCTTTTTTAAATCCAGCTTGAATATCTGAAAGTTCATGGTTCACATACTGTTGAAGCCTGGCTTGGAGAATTTTGAATGTTACTTTGCTAACGTGTGAGATGAGTGCAATTGTGCGGTAGTTTGAGCATTCTTTGGCATTGCCTTTCTTTGGAATTGGAATGAAAACTGACCTTTTCCAGTCCTGAGGCCACTGCTGAGTTTTCGAAATTTGCTGGCATATTGAGTGCAGCATTTTCACAGCATCATTTTTAAGATTTGAAATAGCTCAGCTGGAATTCTATCACCTCCACTAGCTTTGTTTGTAGTGATGCTTACTAAGGCCCACTTGACTTCACATTCCAGGATGTCTGGCTCTAGATGAGTGATCACACCATCATGATCATCTGGGTCCTGAAGATCTTTTTTGTATAGTTCTTCTGTGTATTCTTGCCACCTCTTCTTAATATCTTCTGCTTTTGTTAGGTCCATTTCTGTCCTTTATTAACCCCATCTTTGCATGAACTGCTCACTTGGTATCTCTAATTTTCTTGAAGAGATCTCTGGTCTTTCTGATTCTATTGTTATCCTCCATTTCTTTGCACTGATCACTGAGGAAGGCTTTCTTATATCTCCTTGCTATTCTTTAGAAATCTGCATTCAAATGGGTATATCTTTCCTTTTCTCCTTTACCTTTTGTTTCTCTTCTTTTCACAGCTATTTCTAAGGCCTCCTCAGACAACCATTTTGCCTTTTTGCATTTCTTTTTCTTGGGGATGGTCTTGATCCCTGTCTCCTGTACAATGTCATGAACCTCCATCCATAGTTCATCAGGCACTCTGTCTATCAGATCTAATCCCTTGAAATCTATTTCTCACTCCTACTGTATAATCGTAAAGGATTTGATTTAGGTCATACCTGAATGGTCTGGTGGTTTTCCCTACTTTCTTCAATTTAAGTCCGAATTTGGCAATAAGGAGTTGATGATCTGAGCCACAGTCAGCTCCCAGTCTTGTTTTTGCTAACTGTATAGAGCTTCTCCATCTTTGGCTGCAAAGAATATAATCAATCCGATTTCGGTGTTGACCATCTGGTGATGTCCATGTGTAGAGTCTTCTCTTGTGTTGTTGGACGAGGGTGTTTGCTATGACCAATGTGTTCTCTTGGCAAAACTCTATTAGTCTTTGCTCTGCTTCATTCTGTAGTCCAAGGCCAAAGGTGTTTCTTGACTTCCTACTTTTGCATTCCAGTCCCCTATAATGAAAAGGACATCTTTTTTGGGTGTTAGTTCTAGAAGGTCTTGTAGGTCTTCATAGAACCATTCAACTTCAGCTTCGTCAGCATTACTGGTCAGGGCATAGCCTTGGATTATTGTGATATTGAATGGTTTGCCTTGGAAACGAACAGGGATCATTCTGTTGTTTTTGAGATTGCATCCAAGTACTGCATTTCGGACTCTTTTGTTGACCATGATGGCTACTCCATTTCTTCTAAGGGATTTTTGCCCACAGTGGTAGATATAATGTTCATCTGAGTTAAATTCACCCATTCCAGTTCATTTTAGTTCGCTGATTCCTAAAATGTTGACGTTCACTCTTGCCATCTCCTGTTTGACCACTTCCAATTTGCCTTGATTCATAGACCTAACGTTCCAGGTTCCTGTGCAATAATGCTCTTTACAGCATCAGACTTTCCTTCTATCACCAGTCACATCCACAGCTGGGTGTTGTTTTTGCTTTGGCTCTCTTCTTCATTCTTTCTGTAGGCAGAAGTGAAGTGAAGTGAAGTGAAGTGAAGTGGCTGAGTCGTGTCCGACTCTTTGCGACCCCATGGACTGTAGCCTGCCAGGCTACATGGAGAATCCGTCCATGGGATTCTCCAGGCAAGAATACTGGAGTGGGTTGCCATTTCCTTCTCCAGAAGCCAGGTCTAAAAGGCAAGCCCTCTGTTCATACTGCATACCTTCTGTGCATTCCTTCTCTCCAGTCCTTGACACCCATACCCCTACTCCTCTGTAAGCCTATCTGCCTGCAGTTCCTTTGATGGGAGGGGTTTCTGGAAAGACGCACTTCTGCAAAGCTGAGGCTGAAGACTTGCTTCTTTGCCTTCATTAGGGCTCCTCAGGAGGAGTAATGAACACTGTAACCTGGGGGTCAGTGCTCACTCAGAAAGGCTTCCCTGGATGCCCCAACCCTGACACCCCCCTCTAAGCAATCTTCTTCCCCATAATTCTGCTCAGCTTCACTGATCCGTGTCCCCCATGGCATCACTGCAAGACGAGGAGTGAAATGTCCAATGCTGCCCCCAGCAGAATGACAGTGTTGTTCTCCCAGCATTCATAACATCTCAGGCTTCCTTGATCTCTGCCTCTGACATTCACAGCACGGGAGACCCCTCTTTCCCCACTGCTCACAGAGCCTCTTTAGGATCTTTTGTGACACCCCAATCTCTGAGTTTAACCTACATACAAGCACCAGTTGGGACAGTGGACTGGACCCATTGACCAGCCACGGTGCTCTCTCTGCTCAGGAGCGAGAGACTAATGCTCTGCAAAGCTGTGACTGAATCAGAATCAACCTCACTCCCGTCACAGCCAAGACTCTTCCCTTCAGGGCTCGCTCTGTCTTAGTCATTGACTCCTTCATTCATTTATTCAGGAATGATGTTACATGCACACGTTTCATCTCCCTACCCCAATGAGCTGGTGCGAACCAAAATATCACGCATGACTTGGGAATGGAAATGAATTGTCAGGGAAAGCTCATCTGTGCCTGAGAATGATATTGAGATGACCACCCATGCTTCAGTGGAGCTCGTGAGTGGTATCTGACATTCCTGAGTAGGTCTGGGTTATGCTGTGCTCCCAGTTGCTATTTCACACACAGCAAGACTACTCAGTGTGGCTACAGGAAAAGGTTACCCCATCTTTCTCCAGATTCTACTAGCGTTGGCTAGGATCATGGATTAGGGAGACCCTGTGAGATTTCCACCTCCAGTTTACCTCTGAGCCTCATTCTCCTCCCTGGTTATTCACAACTCTGATATCATTGCCATCCCCACTCTCCTGCCATCCTTGCTCCTGGTCATGCTAAGGTCTGTGCCCAGGACAGGGACACTTTCAAAGGTTCCAGGAAATACGAATCCATGCTGTTCTATCATTTCCCATTTTCTTTATTATTTAGAGAAATTTTATTAAGCTGGAAGACACCTTTAGGGTCAGCTCCTTTAACCCCATCTTTTTACATAGGGGGGCTAAAACCCAGAGAAGTTAAATGAATTTTGAAAAGCCACACAGCTGACAGCAGAGTTGGAATTGGATCTCAAGCTTTTAGGTCCTGTCATCATCCCCGTCGCCAGCTATCATCCGCCTGCCACGCAGAATTCTGCAGGCTATGCCTGTGGCAAGGCTTCCAAGGCAGGCCAGATACTGACTCTGTCCGCTGGTCACACAGCTGATTGCTGCCATAGAGCCCATCTGGTTTGCGTCAAAGCACCATTTTCTTCAGAAAGCAGTCTCTGGTGCCCTCAAGGGGCAGAACTTAGTAGTGTGAACCGCTCCACTGGTCCAGACATAGCCAGGAAGCTGCCTGAGAAATAAACCCTCTGATCCACCCCAACCCCAATTTTACAGAATACTTTGGGTTCACCTTTTCGTTTTAAAGATCATGAAACATTTTTAAGAATATCAAAATATGTTTGAAACACAAACTGCCCCTAATACTTTCATGCCCAGCCCCCCTGTGAAAACTGGAGAGCCCACAGGGCCATGCCAAGTGCCTGCCCCCCAAAGAATTTGAACTTGAAATGTGTGAGCAGAAGGGAAAGTGGTGAGATGACTCTCCTCTGGAGAAAGAGGTGCTTGTTTCCTCTCCCTTGCTCCTTGGAGCCACAGTGCCGCCCTCTCATAAAGGACTGGAGATGAGTGTTCAGGATCTGGAGCAATTGGTGACCTGGGTGGAAGGGACCATGAAAGGAAGAGTCCAGAGTCCTGGGAGTTTCCAGAGCAGCAATGACAGGGAGTGAGACCCAAGCTGTGATCTTCCTTTCTGCCTAAGAGCTGAAAGGCCCCCAGTGCGGTCTTTGTGATTGTTCTGTGAGAGACATCTAGAAACTGTGGCTTTTTCTCCACTAACAACTGACATAGACTCTATGTAAGCAAGGCTTCCCTGGTAGCTCAGATGGTAAAGCGTCTGCCTGCAATGCAGGAGACCTGGGTTCGATCCCTGGGTCGGGAAGATCCCCTGGAGAAGGAAATGGCAACCCACTCCAGTATTCTTACCTGGAGAATTCCATGGACAGAGGAGCCGGGTAGGCTACAGTCCATGGGATCGCAAAGAGTCCATGGGATCGCAAAGAGTCGGACATGACTGAGTGACTTCACTTCACTTCATATGTAAGCAAAGTTAGTTGTTCTGTCATCTGTTCCCATAGCCCTGTTAGGACGCTTTTCTTGTGTTGTATCTTGTTTCAACTCTGACTCTCAAACTATCCAATGTAACAAACACTTATCCAGTGCCTCTGTTTGGCAGGGACTGTGGGCTGCCACAGAGACTTAAGGAACTCTGATGTGTCTCTGAACCTCCTGCTTAGCCAGCACATCACAGCTAGGGAAGTATTCGGTTTGAGTACTGTGTTTTTTTTGGCTTCCCTCATGACTCAGATAGTAAAGAATCTGCCTGCAATGCAGGAGACCCGGGTTTGCTCTCTGGGTCAGGAAGCTCCTCTGGAAAAGGGAATGGCTACCCACTCTAGTACTCTTGCCTGGAGAATTCCATGGACAGAGGAGCCTGGCGGGCTGCAGTCCATGGGGTCACGCAAGAGGTGGACATGTCTGAGCAACTAACACTTTCACTTTTTTCACTGTGTTTTTGGGCAAGATGATTAGAGATACAGATTCTCCGTGTGAAGTGTGCAAGTCTAGATACCTAGGTTTCTGTTATGTGTGTTGTTCTTACATATGTGACCAACAGGTCTTGTCCCCTTTTCACCCCCTTTTGTGGTTGATGGTTGTATAAGTCAGGGTAATTGACCCTAGCAGTTATAACAAACAATCCCACAGGTCTCAGTAATATGGCACAAAATAAAAGTTTATTCCTCAGTCACACTGATTTGAAGTGGATGTTCCTGGTCAAGCAGCTCTTCTGGGCAGCTCTCTACTAAGACAGTGGCTCGAGATTCAGGTTTCTTCTTTACTGCACTCTACTTTGTCATCTCGATCAGATCCTCTGCATGCAGTCAGATGACAACGAGAGAGATGAAAATCCACGTATCTGGAACTTTACCAGCTCAGCCAGAGGTGACACACAACACTTCTGCTCAAGATCTTTTGATGAAGACTAGTTACATGGTTCCTGCCACATGCATTAGGAGCAGAGACTTGCGGGATCTGGCTGGACCACTGCTTGCCAGCAGTTACTCGTCATCTTGGAAGGAGCATGAATTTTTGGCTAGTCATCCCTGCCAAAACAGCACTTTAGGATAATTACGCATTAAAGTTATTTTTCCTTATAAAAATTAAAAAAATAAAATAAATTTTAAAAAAATAATGAAAAGTAAAAAAAAGAATGATTGTTTGGCTTACAAGGGTTTTATTCTGCAAAATCCAGAAGACAACCTGTTACTAAGAAGATATATTCAAAAAAATTTTTAAGCAATTTTTAATCCCAAGATCCTCTGTAACCCTCCCAAGATCTCCATAGCTGCTTGTCTAGGTCACCACCATATGGGAGCTGGAACCAGAGGTTACAAATAGAGAAGGAGGAGAAGTGAGCAATCTAGGATGAGATGGTTGGATGTCATCACCGACTCAATGGACATGAGTTTGAGCAAACTCAGGGAGATAGTGAACAAGGAAGTCTGGCGTGCTGCAGTCCATAGGGTTGCAAAGAGTCAGACACGACTTACCGACTGAACAAACAAATCTTTCAAGGCTGAAAGAGAGCTTGATGGAAAGACAAAAAAACGTTTTGTGTTATCCTCTGGGAGGAAGATTACCTTTTTTTCTGGTCAAGGTCCTCTTTCTTTTCACATTTCTAGGCATAACAGAGCATAAGGACAGGTCACAGATAAAAGTGTGCTCCCTGTACCAGAAATTCTGAGCTGAGAAAGACAGGTGACTATATGAGACGTTTGGTACTAAAGGAAGAAGCAGTTTGAAGAATCAGCTAGAGATGAAGATGAAGGACTGCCCTCCTCTGGTTCTTTCCCTAGCCCAGGAAGAACTGGATTTGAGGCCTCTGGTGTCTACCATACTTTCTTTAAAACATGAGACAAACATCAGAGGAGTTCTGGTCTGAGATGTAGGTGAGGCATAACCTACAGGTAACGACTTGTCAATGAGATATGTTAAATTGAGTGGCAATCAGACTGCAGAGAAGAGTGTAATTAAAACTTAGTGATAGTTCTAAGACCTGTGCAAAGAACCAAAGCAGTCTGTTTTGGATAAAAATGAATAATAATATTTCACTCTTCCATCAAAACATGGATGTAAATATTCCTCAAGTCTCAAATCCTACCCAACCAGCCCCTTTGTGTGGACCTAGGGGAGAGAGGGAAAGAGAAGAGTGAAGTTGAAGGCTGTCTGGTAAGTTTTGTGGGATAAACCAGCTAACTAGTGAGAAATGGGCCTCCTAGAGGTGAGGGGGATCCCGCAGCGCAGTATGCACCCTCCACCTTCCCTGGAGCTACCAAGACAGAGAAAGAGAGGGAGGGGCCAGAATAGACATTTATCAGTATCTTTATTTATTTGATATAAATAAATATCAATCAATAAATATCAAGATATTTATCAATATCACAGCATCATCACCCTCATTGCTGAACCCTGGACCACTGACTTATGGGTTTTGAGATTCTCCTTGAATAAGTACAAGGCTGATCCAAGATACCAGGTGGGGATTAGCCTGTAAGTAGGAGCTGGAAAGCTGTAGCTACAAGGGGTTTAAAGCAGGAGCTTAGTAGGCATTACATTATCATCATCAGAGAATGCAGGAACCTGGCATGGTTAGTGATGGTTAAACTAAGGTTATTAAACTGTCTTCTAGGCCAGTGCTACAAACTTAGTGCACGTAAGAATCGTCCTGGGAGTGGGGAAGAGAGTGTATTAAAGTGCAAAGTCCCTGGGTGCCAACCAGAAAAGAGGCCTGGGAGAGAAGCAGAAGTCTGCATTTTTAATTAGCAGAACCAGGTAATTCTCATATAGATGCTAGAGACATAGAGGAAAATAGCTGTTGAGTCAGAGGCTACAGTGGATTTGACAGAAATAAAAATGATTTGTATCACCATCCAGGAAAAAGTAAAATTTTTTTAATTTCTAAATGGAAAACATTACTTGATATAATCTTATCATAGAGCTTTCAAATTTTGAATATGTGTATTTCATTTTTTGGCAGTGCACATTTTACATTTTAAAGCACATCTATTTTTTACTTTTTCAGGCTGATTTTGCATCTTGAGAAATCTGAATATCAATTTATTTTTTTAGGTGCAGTTGTGTTGAGTCACTGCAGATGAACGTTTCCAACATGACAGGGGAATCATGGGTCTTTATTGAAACAGGTGGTAGAAAAACAACCACTGATCCTATAAATGCAAATAGTCACGACAAGATTGTTCTGTTTAACTAAAACATGTATATGAATTCAAAGGTAGTAGTGATTCTCATTAAATTGGCCTATAATCAACTTTTTAGAAACTCGTTTTTAATTTGAAATATTTCTTTATGCAGGGAGAATAGCATAAAATACTTCAAATATTAGTGTTTGTAGGACTAATAAAATTCTAAACAGAATAAATAGGGACTTCCTTAGCAGTCCAGTGTTCAGGACTCCAGTCTTGCAATGCAGAGGGCATGGGTTTGATCCCTGGTCAAGAAACTAAGATCCCATATGCTTCAGGGCATGGCCATTTAAAAAAGAAGAAGAATAAAATAACAAAAGACTCTTTGAGTTGAAAGCGATCTTGAAAGTAAACTATCCCAGGCTCTCATTTGATGCTTATCAGACTGTGGACATGGAAATAATGCAGGCCTTGGGAACGTAAGACCTGAGTTTGAAAGACCCGAGCTTTGCCACTGGGGCAGTAGTTGTGTAACCTTAGACATGTGACTTAAGATTTCTGGGCCACAGTTTCCCCATCTGTAAAATGGCACATTGGCCACTGCAATCTCTTGTAGTCCTGTCATTCTGTGATTCTCTTCTACAGTTTCACCTTCCTCTTCATGTTCATTCATAATCTGCAGAAGGAATATGAGCTGATTTTCACTTTGCAAATTACGCTCCAATTTAGATCGAATGAATTAGAACATACATACGTACAAACATTTTTTAAAAAATCTAAACCTAAAATTAAAACTTCCTCAACTAAAATGGTTACAATAAGAATAGATTAACTCCCAATAAAATCAGAAAGGACATTCTCTGATATGATGCCTAAAGAAGACCGTGGCAATTACCAATCCTAGGGTACTGCTCCATAAGTACAGCCTGTATTTGAAGTGGAATTCTTCAACACAGGTAAATAGAGCCACAAATGCATAGTTGTTATTGCAAATTATCTCTGGAGACACAACCCCATGCTCTAAGAACCAAAACTCAGCATCTCATTGATGCTTAATGAGATGTGCCATCCTGATGGAACATTATTTCCCATCAGTAAAGTGACGTCCTCTCATCTTTCTAAGTAATCTATGCAAGAATCTTCCGCAAACCTTTCTTAAAAGATAACCTAGGTATCATCTTAATTTTAAAACTAAATAAATAACTTTAATTCAGTGCTTTGCACTTTCAAAACACAGCACATAAATATGAACTCGGTAATTGTTTATGACATGAATGATTTAAATTGAATAAAGCATCAGGCACTTGACAAACTGGATCATTGGTACAGTCAAAATAGTGCTGGCACTGGGGTCTTGACCACCTCTTGCTAGCTGCATAATTGTAGGTAATTTACACAATGTCTTTGAGCCTCAGTATTCTCATCTGTAAATGGGATAATTCTTCTCAAACACTAAGGAGAATTAAAATAGATAAGACCAAAAAACATCTATGAAAAACTTCAGCTCATGCTATTCTTATGGCAAAAGTCTGAAGTTTTTTCTTCTAAAGCTTTCTGAACATCAATTCTAGTGTGTGGACTTTTCTCCCCTCACATCAATCAACTCTTGGCCACTAGCCAAGCGTCCTGCAAGTCAACTCTATTCCAACACTATATGCCTGGAAGTAGCGTTAGATTCCACACGTTAAGGATTAAGTCCCGCAGGACTTCTCCCCAACTCCTATCCCACTTCAGACACCAATCACAAGTCCAGGTTGTCACTTGCATTTATGACTGATGGGCTGTACATCAGAGGTTCCCACACCCACTCCTTGGGTTTGATTAATTTGCTAGAGCAGCTTACAGAAATGAGAGAAACATTTAATTACTAGATTACCAGTTAATTATAGAAGGACACCACTTAGGAACAGTCAGATGGGAGAGATGCATAGGACAAGGCGTGAGGAAAGGGCATAGAGGTTCCATGCTCTCTCTGAGGGGACCCCTCTCCTCCAATCTCCACACAGCCACCAACCCAGAGGCTCTCCAGCCTTGTCCTTTTGAATTTTTAATGGAGGATTCACTACATGGGCATGACTAATTAGATAACTGGCCATCTGTGATTAATTCAACCTTCAACTCCTCTTCTTCAGAGGTCACGGGGTGTGGAAGTAAAATTCAGATTCTCTAATCTCACAGTTGGCTCCCCTGGCAACCAGCCCTCATCCTCAGGTGGGGTACAAAAGTCACCTCATTAATATGACAAAAGACACCCTTAGTGCTTTTGTCATTTAGAAAATTTCAAGGGTTTTAGGAGCACTGTGCCAGAAATGGAGATGACCAAATATATATTTCTTATTATAAATCACATTATCACACCTCTTATGACTGGGAACAAGTGCTTTCCTGTCTATTCAACACCAAACTGGAAGTCCCAGCAATAAGGCAAGAAAAAGAAATAAAAAATACACAGATTGAAAAGGAAGTGATACTGTCTTAATTCTCAGACCTGGAATTAATAAGTGGGAAACTCCAATACTTTGGCCACCCCATGCAAAGAGTTGACTCATTGGAAAAGACCCTGATGCTGGGAGGGATTGGGGGCAGGAGGAGAAGGGGACGACAGAGGATGAGATGGCTGGATGGCATCACCGACTCGATGGACATGAGTTTGAGTGAACTCCGGGAGTTGGTGATGGACAGGGAGGCCTGGCGTGCTGTGATTCATGGGGTTGCAAAGAGTCGGACACGACTGAGCGACTGAACTGAACTGAACTGAACTGAATTGATACAGCAAGTCATGGAGAACATGCAAGAGGAGAGGGTATTACTAAGAATCTCAGAAATATAAACAATAGATGGGTAATTTAGACAACAAATAGAAGCTAGGCCCACCAGTCATGGCATGTATCCCACACCCTAGGTTCATGAGAATCGTGTAGTACACTTGATATATTTTCAAAAGCTTGCCTTGAAAGGACAAATTCAAGCTTTTTGAATCTGTGAGATAAGCTAGTTTGCAAGGTCAGTCTCAATAATGCCCACAATCTTACAGAGTGATGAGTTCCTTCTGGAAGCCCTGAAGTTTTTCTTGCAACTTAGATAAGAAATGCTTTTTCCCTATGAAAGCCACTGAACTTGAGAATGAAACAAATGTTGCTTATGAACACCACCTATCTGAGAAAAAAAAATGTCAAGAATGTATTGCCCTACCCTTAACATGTTTTAACAGATTTGTTCCATCTTCGTGCAGTTCTCTGATGAGAAAGATTTCCCTGTGTTTACGTCAGTACGAAAATTTTCCTATTGCTGCAATAGATTAGATATGAGAAACAAGTCTTTGTATTGATTTTGCAAATAACTGAGAGTTTATGGAAGAAAGACTTCAATATTTGCCTGAAAACGATATATGAGAAACCATATAAGTTATCTATATCATTGCTAATCTCAATAATTTTATGTAACAGAAGATTCAGTTACTGGAATTTGGAAACATCAATATACTTGCCTGACCATACTCCTGTGTTTAATGTGTTCTGACTAAAATAAAATTTTATAGTACTAACTACCTTAACCCTGTCCTATGCAAAACCCTGAGAAATCAGAGTATAATTTTGATATAAAACGAATTATATTTTCAGTTACAAATGTTTAAAATGTTTTCCCATATATCACCTAAGATAACCAGACATATCACCAGTGGTTTGCATGCTAACTAGGAAAACAGTGATGTAGCTGGAAAAGCACTATAATTGGAGGCAAAAATGCCTACATTCAAATTATGGTTCCTCTGCTCAGTAGTTCTGCAGCCCTGAAGAGTCACTTGATGCCGGGAGCCAGCGTGAGGAACTCCGCCCGTGGCAAAGGTCATGAGGAAGGAGGCTCGGCATACACAAAGGCGGGATCGAGCCTCAGGAGTCCCCCTGGAAATTCTCGAGCATCTACCCCCAGAACCAGAGTCTGCCTACTTTACTGCTTTGTGCTCTCACCTACACCTCTGACTTTACGGGGGGCTGTCCCCCACCACCTCTCTCTGAAAAACAGTTAACTTACAGCTCCAGTTAATAAAGTTCCTGGGCTTGACAAGAGTGTTTAAACTGTCTAAATACAGATTCCTTTGAGCAGTTAAAAGATTGATTAGAAATTGTATTGGTGAAGGGTTTTTCACTTGTTGGGCCAATGTTTGCTGCTAAGTTTCCATATCCCTTACCTACTGTGTCTCTGGCAGTGTATTGATTAATATAATTAGTGTATAGGAATGTAAGTAGTAGCTTTAATGTTTGTAACCTTGGACCCTTGAGTTAATTATTTTTCTTGTTATAGCCCACCACACCTTTGCCCTATAGGAATGCAACTTTATCTAATGCTTTTGGAGGGTGGCGCCTGACTAATCACTTTTAGAGAAAAATAAGTTTTCTGAAGAAAGGGTCTTAAAATGTTAACAGGCCTCCGGGCCAGAAGATGATGTAAATCACCTAAACTTTTGTATATGATAAGTTTGCAAGAAGAAAGCCTGGCTTACTGCTGACTCTACCCCTTCCCCCATTATCCTCTATGCACAACTTAAGGTATAAAAACTACTTTGGAAAATAAAGTGCAGGCCTTGTTCACCAAAGCTTGGTCTCCCCATGTCGTTCTTTCTCTTTGGAATTTTATTAGCTTTCCACATAAACCAAGTTATTCAGCCTTTTTTCTCCACTGAATTTTCCTGCTGAGCTATCCTTATTCTATTACTCTTTATATCTCTAATTAATATTTAATAAAACAATTGTTTCCTGATCCTCGCCAACGCCGTCCCCACTTCGAATTCCCTGGATCCACCGGGGCTGGCCCCCAGCAACTTAACATTTCTGAGCTTCAGTCATTTTAAAAGGAAGAAATGCAATAAAAAATATACTGGGGAATCACCTGGCACGTGATCGTATAACTAAATAGTGTCACGTATTTCAAGGACTGTGTTTGCATTTGCACAAAGTAGAGTGCAGTACAGTCGCAGTGAATAAAGCCTTTCTTGTAGTTCAGAGAAAAAGTGGGGGAAGGACAGAGGCACAGAGCACAGGCATGCTGGACTCAGAATAATCTGCACTTTGGACACCAACATACTCAAGAGATTTACTTCTTTAGAAAGTACAAGATTTGCTTCTTTAGAAATATGACTTCTTTAGTAACATGACTTATCATTGCAGAAGAAAAGCCTTGTCCTTAAACTGTTGAAGAATTTCAGCATGGTAATAATTATGGGTCAGTGATCATTTTGACATCAGAACATATCAGACTTCATTATAAACACATTAAAAATCAAGCACTGTCACTTAAGGGATCACCGGGTAACAACACAATCATAAACACCAATGTAAATGTGAGCCCTGTTCTAGAATATCCTTATATCTCACTTTTACAATATTTTCAAATGGAAATGTAAGATTAAAAATTTTTATGGGGAGGGAATTCCCTGGTGTTCAGAGGTTAGGACTTCTTGCTGTCACAGCTGAGGGCATAGTTTCAATTCCTGGTTGGGGAACTAAGATCCCACAAGCCATGAGAGGAAAAATAAAATGTGATGGGGAGATTTAAGGGCCACCAGATTTTCACAGGACTTCCCTGTAGTTCAGATGGTAAAGAATCTGCCTGCAAAGCAGGAGATCCGGGTTTGATCCCTGGATCAGGAAGATTCCCTGGAGAAGGAAATAGCAACCCACTCCAATATTCTTGCCTGGAGAATTCCATCAACAGAGGAGCCTGGCAGGCTACGATCCATGAGGTTGGAAAGAATCTGACATGACTAAGCAACTAACACACAGATTTTCATAATCTCAGACCATCATCATGTCAGCTTAACTCTCATCTTACTCTTACATTTATACAAGCATCTCTATGTAGGATGTTTTAATAAAACCTTTATATATGAGCAAGCTAGTGGAGGTGATAGAATTCCAGCTGAGCTATTTGAAATCCTAAAATATGATGTTGTTAAAGTGCTGCACTCAATATACCAGCAAATTTGGAAAACTCAACAGTGGCCACAGGTCTGGAAAAGGTCAGTTTTCATTCCAATCCCGAAGAAAGGCAATGCCAAAGAATATTCAAATTACCACACATTTACACTCATTTCACACACTAGCAAAGTAATGTTCAAAATTCTCCAAGCTAGGCTTCAATAATACATGAACCGAGAATTTCCAGATATTCAAGCTGGATTTAGAAAAGGCAGAGGAATCAGAGATCAAATTGCCAACATCTGTTGGATCATCGAAAAAGCAAGAGAATTCCAGAAAAACATCTGCTTCATTGACTACACTAAAGCCTTTGACTGTGTGGATCACAATAAACTGTGGAAAATTCTTCATGAGATGGGAATACCAGACCACCTGACCTGTCTCCTGAGAAACCTGTATACAGGTCAAGAAGCAACAGTTAGAACTGGACGTAGAACGACGAGCTGGTTCCAAATTGGGAAAGGAGTACGTCAAGGCTGTATATTGTCACCCTGCTTATTTAACTTATATGTAGAGTACATCATGCAAAATGCCAGGCTGGATGAAGCACAAGTTGGAATCAAGATTGAGGACAGAAATATCAATAACCTCAGATATGCAGATGACACCACCCTTATGGCAGAAAGAGAAGAGGAACTAAAGAGACTTTTGATGAAGGTGAAAGAGGAGAGTGAAAGATTGGCTTAAAAATCAACATTCAAAAATGAAGATCCTGGCATATGGTCCCACCACTTCATGGCAAATAGATGGGGAAACAAGGGAAACAGTGGCAGACTTTATTTTCTTGAGCTCCAAATTCACCACAGATGGTGACTGCAGCCATGAAATTCAAAGATACTTCCTCCTTGGAAGAAACGCTATGACCAACCTAGACAGTATGTTAACCTAGACAGTATGATCTTTACCGACAAAGGTCCATATAATCAATGCTATGGTTTTTCCAGTAGTCATGTATGAACGTGAAAGTTGGAGCATAAAGAAAGCTGAGCACTGAAGAATTGATGCTTTTGAACTGTGGTATTGGAGAAGACTCTTGAGAGTCCCTTGGACTGCAAGGAGATCCAACTAGTCCATCCTAAAGGAAATCAGTCCTGAATATTCATTGGAGGGACTGATGCCGAAGCTGAAACTCCAATACTTTGGCCACCTGATGTGAAGAACTGACTCATTTGAAAAGACCATGATGCTGGGAAAGATTGAAGGAGGGGGATGACAGAGGATGAGATGATTGGATGGCATCACTGACTCAATGGACAGGGGTTTGAGCAAGCTCCAGGAGATGGTGAAGGACAGGGAAGCCTGGCATACTGCAGTCCATGGGATTGCAAAGAGTCGGACATGACTGAGCAACGGAACAGCAACAGCAACAAAAGTCTTAGTAGCACCCACCACATTTCAAAGGCCAGAAATGGGTCACATGCTCATCCTTAAATAAGAGATTGACAAGGGAAACAGGACTAACACGAGTTACTTAAACTAATCAGAACTTAACCCTGAGCAGGGGATGGGGTTACCTTCTGATGAGTCACTTGGAATGGGTCACTGTGAGCAAGAAAAAGGAAGGAAACTGGTACTGCTACTGCTGCTAAGTCACGTCAGTCGTGTCCGACTCTGTGCGACCCCATTGACCGCAGCCCACAGGCTCCCCCGTCCCTGGGATTCTCCAGGCAAGAACCCTGGAGTGGGTTGCCATTTCCTTCTCCAATGCATGAAAGGGAAAAGTGAAAGTGAAGTCGCTCAGTCATGTCCGACCCTCAGCGACCCCATGGACTGCAGCCTACCAGGCTCCTCCGTCCATGGGATTTTCCAGGCAAGAGTACTGGAGTGGGGTGCCATTGCCTTCTCTGGGAAACTGGTACTAAATGGGTACAAATATATTAACAAACAAACATGTTCTGTTCACCAAACTGCCTGAACTGGATATGAAAAGAGTAGTTGGCCAGTTTAACTCTATAGAGATTTAACGATATTGTTTTCCACATCTGGAGAGGTGGTCTACGTTCTGTTTAATTTCCACTTTTGGATTCTTGGCTGTACTGAGTTGAATAGTGTCCACCAAATTCATGTTCACTGGAACATCAGAATGAAACCCTATTTGGAAATAATGCTTACAAATATAATTAGAGTTAAGATTAGGTCATAGTGGATTATGAAGGACCTTAATCCAAAAACTGATATCCTGATAAGAAAATAAAACAGAGACACACAGATGCATAGGAGAATGCCAGATGATGGATGCAGAGATTTGAGTGATACATCTGCAAACCAAGGAATGCCAAAATTACCAGCAGCTGCCAGAAGCTAGAAAGAGGCAAAAAAAAAAAAAAAAAAAAAAGATGCTTCCTTACTGCCTTCAGTCACCTTGGCCCCGCTGACACCTTGATTTCAGACTTTCAGTCTTAAAACTGTGAGAATAAATTCTGGCCATTTTAAGCTACTCAGTTTATAATACTCTGTTATGGCAGTCCTAAGAAACTAATACGTTAGATACGTACCTTTTAATCTTAGTTTTAGGGGGTTTCTTTAGAGTTTCAAATACTTTTAATTCATTACAGCCTACTTTTAAATGTTATACAATCTCAGTTATACTTTAAGATCAACTTAAAAAAGTTTCCCCTGCCATCTTTTGTGCCATTTTTGTATTTTATTTTGCTTTTGTTATAAAACTCAGAATATATTGTGGTTTTTTTTTTTTTAAGTTTTGCTTTAAACAATTACATTTAAAGATAGTTTAAATTAGGAAATGTCTCTTTTATATATATATATACATATCTCTTAATTCCTTTTGTACATCTGGTTTTCCATCTGGTATTATTTTTCTTCAGTCCAAAGAGCTTCCTTTAGCATTTATCTTAATGCAGATCTGCTGGTGACAAATTTCCTCAGCTTCTGCTTCTCTAAAGATGTCTTAATTTTGCCTTTATCTTTGAAGAATATTTTTGTGAGATATAAAATTCTAGGTTGATGGACTATTTTTTTCTTATTTTGGTACTTAGATCATCCCATTATCTCCCGCATGCTGCTAAGTCGCTTCAGTCCTGTCTGACTCTTTGCAACCCCTTGGTCTGTAACCCACCAGACTCCTCTGTCCAAGGGACTTTCCAGGCAAGAATATTGGAGTGGGTTGTGATGCCCTCCTCCAGGGGATCTTCCCTACCCAGCAATCAAACCAGTGTCTCTTACATTTTCTGCATTGTCAGCAGCTTCTTTACCACAAGCACCACCTGGGAAGTTCCCATTGTCTCCTGGCTTTCATTATTTATGGTAAGAAGTTATTAAATTCTTATTTTTGTATTCCTGCATCCAGTGTCTTTTTTTTTCTGATTGCTTCCAGGATTTTTTCTTTACTACTGGTTTTTAATAATTTTTTTATTATGTTCCTTTGTTTTTTTGTTTGTGGGTGTGTGTATATTCTGCTTGAGGTTCATTTAGCTTCTTAGATAATTAAGTTTTCAGTATTAATCAAAATGGAAATTTTGGGGGTATGCATTTTGAAATATTTTTTGGAGTCACCCTGTGACTCCAATCACACATATATTATGCCGATTGATATTGTCCTGCAGGTCATGGTGCTGTTTGCTGTGGGATTTTGTTTCCAGCTTTTTCTCCCTCTGAGGTTCAATTTACATAGTTTCTATTGCAGTCTTCAAGATTATTATTCTTTTTTATTTAATTTATAGTATACTACTAAGTCTATCCAGTGAAGTTTTCACTTTCGATATTATATATTTCAGCTTTAGAGAGTCCATTTGTTTCACTTTTTCATATCTTTTACTTCTCATACTCATATTTTGCAGTAAATCTTTTCAAGGCTCACTTTGTTTGTTTGTTTGCTGTGTAGGACAATCTGGATATTTTTCCCATTAAATTGTGAACATGTTTATAATACTTGTTTTAAATTTTCATCTGCTAATTTTATTTGGGTCTGTTTCTATTGAATAATTTTTCTCTTGGTGATGGACAACACCTACTTGCTTCTTCATGTGTTTAGTCATTTTTATTGGATAATGGACATTTTAAATATAACACTGTTGATTGTATTCTGATGTCTTTCTGTAAAGAAAATTTACTTTTGTTTTGAGAAGCAGTTTAGCTATTGCAAACCACCTTGAGACTTTTTAAAGAATCTTTTTAGGGTAGATTTTGAATAGGCTTTACTCAGTGGTATCAATAGCCTTTTTTTCTTCCCTCCTAGATACTAATGAATTCTGACATCCCTTGGGTGTCCTACAACGCAATTCAATGCTGACACTAACTATCTGCAGTTCGTGTCAAACTCGATACGCTTCAGGGCTTAGTCCCACAAGATTGTTCTCGTTTGAGATACCAGTTACAAGTATTGGGTCCATAGGTTACCCACACTTCTGTTCATTTGTGCTACAAAGTTGAGGATTTCCATGATGCCTCTCCCTTCAGTTTCAATAATTTGCTAGAATAACACACAAAACCTGTTATCTACTATTACAGGTTTATCATAAAGGATACAATTCAAACAATCAAATGTAAGAGATATATAAATATAGTGGGGTCCAGTGGAGGCACACAGAGAAGGCGATGGCACCCCACTCCAGCACTCTTGCCTGGAAAATCCCATGGATGGAGGAGCCTGGTAGGCTGCAGTCCATGGGTCATGAAGAGTCGGACACAACTGAGTGACTTCACTTTCACTTTTCACTTTCATGCTTTGGAGAAGGAAATGGCAACCCACTCCAGTGTTCTTGCCTGGAGAATCCCAGGGACAGGGGAGCCTGGTGGGCTGCCGTCTATGGGGTTGCACAGAGTCAGACACGACTGATGTGACTTAGCAGCAGCAGCAGCAGTGGTGGCCATCATCGCCCCTAGCACATTAATATGTTCACCAGCCCCAAAACCCCACTTCCAAGACACCCCACATCCAAGGTCTGGAGCAGCAGCTGCACTTCACTGGAGCAGCTGTGAGCAGATACCCCATGTCCAAGGTCAGGAGCGGTGGCTGCACTTCGCTGGAATGGCTGTGAGGAGATAACCCACGTCCAAGGTCAGAGAAACCCTAGCAATATGGTAGGCGCTGGAGTGGCTGTGAGAAGATACCACATGCCCAAGGGGAAAGGAGAAGCCCCAGCAAGATGGTAGGAGGGACGAAATGGAGGTTAGAATCAAACCCCATTCCCACCAGAGACATTCAGAGGGCTCAAACAAACCTTGTGCGCACCAGGACCCAGAAACCCCACAGAGACTGAGACGGAACGGTGTTTGAGCATCTCCTGAGGAAGTATGGGTCAGCAGGGGACTGCCACAGGGACAGGGGATCTGGGTGCAGCAGACCTGGGTATGGCATACACCCTCTTGGAGGAGGTCGCCATTAACCCCACCATAGAGCTGCCAGAACTCACACAGCATGGGAAATAGACTCTTAGAGGGCACAGACAGAGCCTGTGTGCACCAGGACCCAGGAGAAAGGAGCAGTGACCCCACAAGACTGACCCAGACTTGCTCGGGAGTGTCCAGGAGTCTCCAGCAGAGGTGTGGGTTGGCGGTGGCCTGCTGCAGAGTCAGGGGCAGTGAGTGTAGCAGTACATGCAAGGGATCTTTTGAAGGAGGTCACCGTTATCTTCATTACCTCCACCATAGTTTGGCCCCAGGTAAATAGCAGGGGGAGAACACAGCTCCACCATCAACAGAAACTTGGATTAAAGATTTACTGGCATGGCCCCATCCATCAGAACAGGACCCAGTTTCCCCATCAGTCAGTCTCTCCCATCAGGAAGCTTCCATAAGCCTTCTATCCTTCTCCATCAGAGGGCAGACAGATTGAAAATCACAATCACAGAAAACTAACCAATCTGATCACATGGACCACAGCCTTGTCTAACTTGGTGAAACAGTCATGCCGTGTAGGCCACCCAATACATACAGGTCATGGTGAAGAGTTCTGACAAAACATGGTCTACTGGAGAAGGGAATGGCAAACCACTTCAGTATTCTTGCCCTGAGAACCCCATGAACAGTATGAAAAGGCAAAAAGATAGGACACTGAAAGATGAACTCCCCAGGTCAACAGGTGCCCAATATGCTACTGGAAATCAGTGGAGAAATAACTCCAGAAAAAATGAAGAGATGGAGCCAAAGCAAAAACAACACCCAGTTGTGGATGTGACTGGTGATAGAAGCAAGGTCCGATGCTGTAAAGAGCAATATTAGTGGACCTGGAATGTTAGGTCCACGAATCAAGGCAAATTGGAAGTGGTCAAACAGGAGACGAAGAGTGAACATCGACACTCTAGGAATCAGTGAACTAAAATGAACTGGAATGGGTGAATTTAACTCAGGTGACCATTATATCTACTACTGTGGGTAGGAATCCCTTAGAAGAAATGGAGTAGCCATCATAGTCAACAAAGAGTCCAAAATTCAGTACTTGGATGCAATCTCATAAACAACAGAAATACCTTTGTTTGTTTCCAATTCAAAACATTTGAATTGGAAACCATTCAATATCAAATGGTTTCAAACCATTCAATATCACTGTAATCCAAGGCTATTCCCTGACCAGCAATGCTGAAGAAGCTGAAGTTGAACAGTTCTATGAAAACCTACAAGACCTTCTAGAACTAACACCCAAAAAAGATGTCCTTTTCATTATAGGGGACTGGAATGCAAAAGTAGGAAGTCAAGAAACACTTGGAGTAACAGACAAATTTGGCCTTGGACTACAGAATGAAGCAGGGCAAAGGCTAATAGAGTTTTGCCAAGAGAACACACTGGTCATAGCAAACATCCTCTTCCAACAACACAAGAGAAGACTCTACACATGGATATCACCAGATGGTCAATACCAACATCAGATTGCTTATATTCTTTGCAGCCAAAGATGGAGAAGCTCTATAGAGGCAGCAAAAAGAAGACCGGGAGCTGACTGTGGCTCAGATCATGAACTCGTAATTGCAAAATTCAGACTTAAATTGAAGGAAATAGGGAAAACCAAGACCATTCAGGTATGACCTAAATCAAATTCCTTACGATTATACAGTAGAAGTGAGAAATAGATTTCAAGGGATTAGATCTGATAGACAGAGTGCCTAATGAACTATGGACTGAGGTTCGTGACATTGTACAGGAGACAGGGATCAAGACCATCCCCAAGAAAAAGAAATGCAAAAAGCAAAATGGCTGTCTAAGGAGGCCTTTTCTAAAACCACTGCTGAGTTTTCCAAATTTGCTGGCATATTGAGTGCAGCACTTTCACAGCATCATCTTTTAGGATTTGAAATAGCTCAACTGGAATTCCATCACCTCCACTAGCTTTGTTCGTAGTGATGCTTTCTAAGGCCCACTTGACTTCACATTCCAGCATGTCTGGCTCTAGGTGAGTGATCACACCATCGTGATTATCTGGGTAGTGAAGATCTTTTTTGTACAGTTGTTCTGTGTATTCTTCTTCTTAATATCTTCTGCTTCTGTTAGGTCCATACCATTTCTGTCCTTTATCAAGCCCATCTTTGCCTCAAATGTTCCCTTGATATCTCTAATTTTCTTGAAGAGATCTCTAGTCTTTCCCATTCTGTTGTTTTCCTCTATTTCTATGCATTGATCGCTGAGGAAGTCTTTCTTATCTATTCTTGCTATTCTTTGGAACTCTGCATTCAGATGCTTATATCTTTCCTTTTCTCCTTTGCTTTTCGCTTCTCTTCTTTTCACAGCTATTTTTAAGGCCTCCCCAGACAGCCATTTTGCTTTTTTGCATTTCTTTCCCATGGGGATGGTCTTGATCCCAAATCGTCAACATCCGCTGGATCATCGTAAAAGCAAAAGAATTCCAGAAAAACATCTATTTCTGCTTTATTGATTATGCCAAAGCCTTTGACTGTGTGGATCATAATAAACTGTGGAAAATTCTGAAAGAGATGGGAATACCAGACCACCTGAACTGCCTCTTGAGAAACCTGTATGCAGGTCAGGAAGCAACAGTTAGAACTGGACATGGACCAACAGACTGGTTCCAAATAGGAAAAGGAGTACGTCAAGGCTGTATATTGTCACCCTGCTTATTTAACTTATATGCAGAATACATGATGAGAAACGCTGGGCTGGAAGAAGCACAAGCTGAAATCAAGATTGCTGGGAGAAATATCAATAACCTCAGATATGCAGATGACACCACCCTTATGGCAGAAAGTGAAGAGGACCTAAAAAGCCTCTTGATGAAAGTGAAGGAGGAGAGTGAAAAAGTTGGCATAAAGCTCAAAATTCAGAAAACTAAGATCATGGCATCTGGTCCCATCGCTTCATGGCAAATAGATGGGGAAACAGTGGAAACAGTGTCAGACTTTATTTTTGGGGGCTCCAAAATCACTGCAGATGGTGACTGCAGCCATGAAATTAAAAGACGCTTACTCCTTGGAAGGAAAGTTATGACCAACCTAGATAGCATATTCAAAAGCAGAGACATTACTTTGCCAACAAAGGTCCATCTAGTCAAGGCTATGGTTTTTCCAGTAGTCATGTATGGATGTGAGAGTTGGACTGTGAAGAAAGCTGAGCACCAAAGATTTGATGCTTTTGAACTGTGGTGTTGGAGAAGACTCTTGAGAGTCCCTTGGACTGCAAGGAGATCCAACCAATCCATTCTAAAGGAGATCAGTCCTGGGTGTTCTTTGGAAGGAATGATACTAAAGCTGAAACTCCAGTACTTTGGCCAACTCATGCGAAGAGTTGATTCATTGGAAAAGACTCTGATGCTGAGAGGGATTGAGGGCAGGAGGAGAAGGAGACGACAGAGGATGAGATGGCTGGATGGCATCACCAACTCGATGGACGTGAGTCTGCGTGAACTCTGGGAGTTGGTGATGGACAGGGAGGCCTGGCGTGCTGCAATTCATGGGGTCGCAAAGTCAGACACGACTGAGTGACTGAACTGAACTGAAGGAGGCCTTACAAATAGCTGTGAAAAGAAGAGAAGTGAAAAGCAAAGGAGAAAAGGAAAGATATAAGCATCTGAATGCAGAGTTCCAAAGAATAGCAAGAAGAGATATGAAAGCCTTCCTCAGTGATCAGTGCAAAGAAATCAAGGAAAACAATAGAATGGGAAAGACTAGAGATCTCTTAAAGGAAATTAGAGATACCAAGGGAACATTTCATGCAAATATAGGCTCAATAAAGGACAGAAATGGACCTAGAAGAAGCAGAAGATATTAAGAAGAGGTGGCAAGAATACACAGAAGTACTATACAAAAAAGATCTTCATGACCCAGATAATCATGATGGTGTGATCACTCACCTAGAGCCAGACATCCTGGAATGTGAAGTCAAGTGGGCCTTAAGAAGCATCACTACAAACAAAGCTAGTGGAGGTGATGGAATTCCAGTTGAGCTATTTCAAATCCTTAAAGATGATGCTGTAAAGTGCTGCACTCAATATGCCAGCAAATTTGGAAAACTCAGCAGTGGCCACAGGACTGGAAAAGGTCAGTTTTCATTCCAATCCCAAAGAAAGGCAGTGCCAAAGAATGCTCAGACTACCACACAGTTGCACTCATCCCACATGTTAGCAAAGTAATGTTCAAAATTCTCCAAGCCAGGCTTCAACAGTATGTGAACCGTGAACTTCCAGATGTTCAAGCTGGATATAGAAAAGGCAGAGGAAGAAGAGATCAAATTGCCAACATCCATTGGATTATCGAAAAAGCAAGAGAATTCCAGAAAAACATCTATTTCTGCTTTACTGACTACGCCAAAACCTTTGACTGTGTCGATCACCACAAACTGTGGAAAATTCTGAAAGAGATGGGAATACCAGACCACCTGAACTGCCTCTTGAGAAACCTGTATGCAGGTCAGGAAGCAACAGTTAGAACT
The DNA here is from genome assembly GCF_032452875.1 of Bos javanicus. Classification (NCBI taxonomy): domain Eukaryota; kingdom Metazoa; phylum Chordata; class Mammalia; order Artiodactyla; family Bovidae; genus Bos; species Bos javanicus. The sequence continues at coordinate 7,495,555 of NC_083870.1, forward strand.
GGACATGGACCAACAGACTGGTTCCAAATAGGAAAAGGAGTACGTCAAGGCTGTATATTGTCACCCTGCTTATTTAACTTATATGCAGAATACATGATGAGAAACGCTGGGCTGGAAGAAGCACAAGCTGAAATCAAGATTGCTGGGAGAAATATCAATAACCTCAGATATGCAGATGACACCACCCTTATGGCAGAAAGTGAAGAGGACCTAAAAAGCCTCTTGATGAAAGTGAAAGAGGAGAGTGAAAAAGTTGGCATAAAGCTCAACATTCAGAAAACTAAGATCATGGCATCTGGTCCCATCGCTTCATGGCAAATAGATGGGGAAACAGTGGAAACAGTGTCAGACTTTATTTTTGGGGGCTCCAAAATCACTGCAGATGGTGACTGCAGCCATGAAATTAAAAGATGCTTACTCCTTGGAAGAAAAGCCATGACCAGCTAGGACAGCATATTCAAAATCAGAGACATACTTTGCCAATCAAGATTTGTCTGGTCAAGGCTATGGTTTTTCCAGTAGTCATGTGTGGATGTGCGAGTTGGACTGTGAAGAAAGCTGAGCACCAAAGAATTGATGCTTTTGAACTATGAAATTGGAGAAGGCTCTTGAGAGTCCTTTGGACAGCAAGGAGATCCAACCAGTCGATCCTAATGGAAATCAGTCCTTAATATTCATTGTAAGGACTGATGCTAAAGCTCAAACTCCAATACTTTGGCCACCTGATGGGAAGAACTGACTCACTGGAGAAGACTCTGATGCTGGGAAAGATTGAAGGCAGGAGGATAAGGGGATGACAGGGGATGAGATGGTTGGATGGCTGACTGACTCGATGGACATGAGTTTGGGTAAATGCTGGGAGTTGGTGATGGACAGGGAGGCATGGCATGCTGCGGTCCGTGGGGTCACAAAGAGTCGGACATGACTGAACGACTGAACTGAACTGAACTCAAAAACCTCTCTAAACCCTACTATTTAGCGTTTTTTCCGCCTTATGGTGGTCTTTGTGTAGGCATGTCTGATTAAATCATTAACCGCTAACAACTTAATCTCCAAACGGTCTCACTTCTCCAGAGGTTTGGCAACGTGGCTAAAAGTTTCAAGTTTCTAATCAAAGCTTGGTCTTTCTGATAACCAGCTCCCACCCTGACGCTAGCTAGGGGCCCGTGAAGAGTTGCCTCTTTAGAACAGAAGACGCTCCTATCATTCTTATCACTCAGGAAATTCCAAGAGTTTTTAGGAGCTCTAGACTAGGAACCAGAGACAAAAACCAAACGTCTTTCTATGACGCCACAGCTATGCTGGTAAATGTTTAACAACCAATTTTCCTGGGGAAAACAATACAGATTTGTAATGTATGCTGATTTCTTTAATGTAAATATCCCACCATGGCTCATGTCCAGCTTCCAGAGTGACGTCACTAAAGGTGGAGATGGGAGGAGGTATGCACAGTTGGCCCCACAAACTAGTGTGAGCCAGCTCCACACACCACTGCCTTTACTCTGATTTAGCTCTAATACTAAAAAAATAACTGTCTTGGCCTCGCTACTGAATGCATAGGTGTTGGCAGAAGAACACTCTGATGGTTAGAAATTAAACGTCTGTTCAACCTACGTGAGCTCCTGTATCTCTCCGGTAGTTGTTTCTTCTCTCACAGTTTTATTTGCAGAATCTTCATGGAGTTTTATTCTATGTATGTAGACTTAGTGTTCAGCCAAGAATTCAAGAGGAACCCTTATGCAAATTTCTGAATCTCTTTCCCTATATCACTGCCTTCTTTCTGGTGCTCTGCCTTGAGTGTTCAAGCTGTCTTGCTTTCCTGAACTCTAGCTCTTCAACTCAGGCTGCTGTGATCTCAGGTTTCCCCTTCTGCATTGCCTTCTAGAAAGCGCCTCCAGCCAGGAAACTGTGTTAATTGCAGGTCTCACCTTGTCTCCTTTCTCTCAGAGATCACAGTGCTGCGCTGCCTGTTGTGCAATGTCTGAAGCAGTTGTCTCGCACATTTTGTTCAATTTTCTAGCTGTTTACAGAGGGAGTACAAGTCTGTTATCAGTTACTCCAGAAGCCAGAAGAGGGAGTCATTCTGCTTTCACTGCAGTAAAGCAGATTCCTTTCTTATAGGGAGATCCCACATTTCTGATTTCATATTTTCCTTTTTCAAAAATGGGGCTCATCTTATTTCTGTTTCCACAGAAACTATCAGCTTGCTACTGTTTTACCCTACCTTGCTTTAGATTGTCCATGCAGCCTGGAATAAGCCTTCTGAAGATAGCATTTTCAGGCGCACTCATCTGGCTTACAGATTCCGAAGGACAGACCTTGACTGCTATCCTCAGGTGGGGGCCATGAGGTCCAAGGATATCCACAACAGCATTGGAGGAGTTCTTTAGCTCAGGAGATTGTGAAGATGGCATGAGGACTAATTGAAAGTAACTGAACTCACATCCACAAAAGAGAATCAAGTACAGTTTGTTACCTTAGTTCAGGATAAAATAATCATTTCAGGATAAAATAAGACATTTGACGTCTTTTTAAATATTAACTTCAAATCTTTTTCTATGAAAAAAGTAGGGAAAAACTCTTTAGCCAAGTATACCTAAGAGGCTTGTGTCTATCCTGGCAAAAACTGGGTTTCTCTTTTCTCGCCTTGTGCAGGACCAGCTGATCCTCCTCTGAGTGCCCCAGGCTGTTCTTACACCATCTGTATCTGCGCTGGAACGGAGGCTTCTTTTTATCAGTGCCTTTCTTGCCAGATGCACAACTATTTTCAGCCTCTGCCTAAAATTGTCAGGGTCTTGAAAACTAAAACGTAATGAGATTTTTCTTTCTTCTAATATGATCTTCCAAACGCCCCCACTGGCTACGTGTCATTGGGGAATGGTGTCTTCTTAGTGGTGTGGTGTATTATTTCCTGTGGCTGCTGTGACAAATCACCACAGACTCAGTGACTTAAAACAATAGAAATTTATTCTCTCGCAGTTCTGGAGGCCAGAGGCCTGAAATCAGTTTCCGTGGACCAACAGCAAGGTGTTTACAAGGCTGTACTCCTTCCAGAAGCTAGAGGAGAGAGTCTGTACCTTCCCTCTTTCAAATTGTAGTGGGCGCAGCGTTCCTTGCCCTGCGGCCGCCTTGTTCCAGGTTTCAAGGTCAGCGTCATCACATCTCCACCTGCTGCTTCCTCTCATCATTTTCTCCTCTGTGTGTATCAATGCTCCCCTGCCTCTCTCCAGAAGGACATTTGGGATGATATTTAGGGCCCACCCAGATAATCCAGGATAATCTCCTCATCTCAAGATCCTGAATAATATCTGTAAAGATGCTCTTTACAAATAAAGTGACATTTACCGTTTCCATAGATTAAGATGTGGATATCTTTTTTTAGGGAGGGGCAGATTTTTCAGTCTACTGTGTGGGAGAGTTCTGCTTCATGTTCAAGTGTATTACCTCAATGGCTATTGAATTCTGAGAGACACGTCTTCTGACCATGCTGTGGTATTTGGGGGACAACATCTAAAGAAAGAAAAAATATAAGAAAACTGAACTGAGTAGAGATATGGATGCTACTGGGTTCAGTTCAGTTCAGTTCAGTCACTTAGTCATGTCCGACTCTTTGCGACCCCATGGACTGCAGCATGCAAGACCTCCCTGTCCATTACCAACTCCGGAAGTTTACTCAAACTCATGTCTATTGAGTCAGTGATGCCATTCAACAATCTCATCCTCTGTCGGCCCCTTCTCCTCCCACCTTCAATCTTTCCTGGCATCGGGGTCTTTTTAAATGAGTCAGCTCTTTGCATCAGGTGGCCAAAGTATTGGAGATTCAGCTTCAGCATCAGTCCTTCCAATGAATATTCAGGACTGATTTCCTTTAGGATGGACTGGTTGGATCTCCTTGCAGTCCAAGGGACTCTCAAGAGTCTTCTCCAACACCACAGTTCAAAAGCATCAATTCTTCGGTGCTCAGCTTTCTTTATAGTCCAACTCTCACATCCATACATGACCACTGGGAAAATCATAGCTTTGACTAGACGGATCTTTGTTGGCAAAGTAATGTTCCTGCTTTTTAATATGCTGTCTAGGTTGGTCATAACTTTTCTTCCAAGGAGTAAGTGTCTTTTAATTTCATGGCTGCAATCACCATTTGCAGTGATTTTGGAGCCCCCCAAAATAAAGTCTGTCACTGTTTCCACTGTTTCCCCATCTATTTCCCATGAAGTGATGGGACTAGATGCCATGATCTTCGGTTTCTGAATGTTGAGCTTTAGGCCAACTTTTTCACTCTCCTCTTTCACTTTCATCAAGAGGCTCTTTAGGTCTTCTTCACTTTCTGCCATAAGGGTGGTGTCATTTGCATATCTGAGGTTATTGATATTTCTCCCAGAAATCTTGATTCCAGCTTGTGCTTCTTCCAGTCCAGCATTTCTCATGATGTACTCTGCATATAAGTTAAATAAACAGGGTGACAGTATACAGCCTTGACATACTCCTTTCCCGATTTGGAACCAGTCTGTTGTTCCATGTCCAGTCCTAACTGTTGCTTCTTGACCTGCATACAGATTTCTCAGGAGGCAGGTCAAGTGGTCTTGTATTCCCACCTCTTTAAGAATTTTCCACAATTTGTTGTGATCCACACAGTCAAAGTCTTTGGTGTAGTCAGTAAAGCACAAGAAGATGTTTTTCTGGAACTCTTTTGCTTTTTCTATACTATTGGGTAGCATAAGTTAAATATCCTTTCTGTCTGCAGTAGTTACAGATTCTTCTTTGGGAGGAATTTCCAAAAGTCCAGTCATTAGGGCTGCCATGTTTCCACTGTAGGGGCACAAGTTCAGTCCCTGATTGGGGAACTATGATCCTGCAAGATGTGGTGCAGCCAAAAAAAAAAAAAAGATTCTTTTTTTATCCATTTTGACTCCATCTTATTATCAAGGCTCCCCGACATCTGCAAGAAGTACAGTGATATAGGCAAGGAGTGACCGGTGACTAGTGTCAGTCTGTACTCTTGTTATGTGGTCTTCATTTATTCAAGAATTGTCCTGTTCAATTCACCTCAAGAGAACCTAGATCAACCAGGCAATGCTAATTAGAGTCCAAGCAGAGCCTCCATTAGAGTCCAAGCAGAGCCTCCAAGAGTGTAAACAGAAAAGAAAAAATAGAAACAGCTAAACGATAGGTTCTGGGACCCAGACAGAAAGAAATGAAAAAATAATAAAGGAAGAAAAATAAAGAATAAAGGAAAGAGGTGGTCTCATCTGGAGAGAAATAGTCAAGCAGTAAGTGAACAAGCATTTACCTAGCAACCATGATCCAATGGAACATGCTCGGCCTTGTCGTGCATGCTTGCATGCTAGGTCGCTTCAGTCATGATCCAATGGCACATGCTCGGCCTTGTCGTGCATGCTTGCGTGCTAAGTCGCTTCAGTCCTGTCCGACTCTTTGCGACCCATGGACCATAGCCCACCAGGCTCCTCTGTCCCTGGGATTCTCCAGGCAAGAATACTGGAGTGGGTTGCCATGGCCTTCTCCAAGGGATCTTCCTGACCCAGGGATCGAACCTGGGTCTCCTGTACTGCAGGCAGATTCTTTACCGACTGAGCTACAAGGGAAGCCCCTTACTAGGAGGACCATAAAAAAGAGAGAAAATTAATGTGGGAAAGTTCTGGCTAGAAGGATCAGGGAAAGTTTAGTGAAGGAGACAGTGTTTGAGTGGTACCTGGAATTGGTATAGACCAGAGAATGCACACACGGTGTGGCTGAGGGCTTATAATCACTGAAGCAAGGTTGACTCCAGGTCCTCACAGTTCTTCTTTCATTCCCCGGCAGCAACTATTTTAGACTCTCCTTACTCTCCTCAAGCTCCTTACACCACCCTTTCCCCCAGTTCTCAACAGAGAACTGTTGGAAAGAATATTTCCAACTTCTTTCCTCAACCTATGGGTCTAACTCCACCATCCTCATTTCTCCTACCTCAGGAAAGAGGTGTTCCCTTTCTGTGTAAGGCTGATGGATGACCACCCGACTCCAAGCTTGGAATTATTCCCCCTTCCACCTCTTAAGGGACTCTGCTGTTATCCCCCTTCTCTTACATCAAGTAAGAGCGCACACTTGGAGCTGAACAGCCTGGGTTCAAATCTCAGCTCTACTTCCTTCTGGCTCTTACGTGAGTACATGTCTTCTCTGGGTCTCACTGTCCCTATCTGTACAATGGGATCAGCAATGGTACCTACTTTGTAATGTTGCTGAGAGGATTGAAATTAATTATTTCCTGTAAAACAGAGTCAAGTCTCTGGTCCACAGGTGGTTTCAGAGAGTGCCAGTGTATATCTTTTACCTACCCCACAATGAGTTCTTTAATCTCTGGCTTAAATCGTGTTCAAGTCATTGCTGTTAATCAGAAGAAAACTCCTTCTCTGCTCATCTTTTTTACCTTTTGCTCTATCTCTCTACTTCTCTTTATAACCAGCCCTGTTGAAACAGTGATTCATGTAGGGGGAAGCAGTGACATGAGCTGCAGAAAGTCTGGAACATTACTGAAGAACACAGGAATAGCAGAAAATGACAGAAGGGTAGCCAGGGGCCAAGTCATGAACAGTCTGAAGGATTAGGCTTTATTCTGCAAGTTGTGGGAACCTAATGGCCCAGGGGAGTGATCCGATGGAACTGTACTTTAAAAATGTTAACCAGGCAGTGATATGTAGTTGAGAACTCTGAAAAAGTTATTACACTGAGAGAGATGAATTTATGAGCCAAAAAGAGGCAATGGCAAGAAGGGGCGAGACATATAAAATCAACCCAAGTCAAATTGCAAGACACTGGCAGTGGGTAGGGCCAGGGGTGGAGGAGAGAAGAAAGAAAGTATTGGTGATGACTGAGAAGTTTTCAACCTGATCCCAGGCTGTCTGCACCCAAACAGGGGAATAAAGAGAAGAAAGAGAAATGGTTTGGGGATGGAGACTTATGCTGGGAACTGCTGGCTGTGAAGAAGGACACAAGACGCCAGGTGTCACTCTATTCCTAGTCTGAAAAATCGCAGAGGCCACTGAGGTACCAAAGGCCATAAAAAGCTGTGATGATTGCCATCCACTGGCTCCGGCTCCTGTCCTGACTTCCCCTCCTGCAAGGATGGTGCAGAAACTCCACAGGCATTAGAGACTCACGGTGTATTACAAACATACACAGTTGACAGCTCCTTGGGAAGGCTATGCTCTGAAATCCCACCATGGAAGAACCAGTCCTTCGGGCCTTTCAGGATTTTGACCTTGGGGAAGATAAGACTTTAAACCAATGGTCACAGCCTCATATGCCTCAGGGACCTGGAGTTAAGAAGGTTAATGTTATGTGAAGTGAAATGTGCTAAAGCTTGAGTATGTCCTCCCTAAAGACATTCAAATTCAGAAATAAAAAAACAATCACTGTGCTGGTCTAATTAAATACATCCACAGCCAATCAGTTTGCAACTTACACCTTAAGCTTCTCACTCAAGGAATGTGTTGAGATTTCTAACAGTGAAGTCTTGGATGTATAGGAGACAGGATTGTGGAGGTGGGGTAGACATTAGAAGCGGGATAAATTGAGACTTGGCCTATTAAACCTTCTGTATACACAATTTGTTTCTCTCCATTCAGAAGGATCCAAAGGCCCAGGCACTGGAGGCACAGTTCCAAAGGCTCAGGGAGGCCATGGTTCTGCTCTGTCCTTATGGAACCAGGGCAGCATATTGTCTGATTCATCAGTCCCCAAATCTCAGGCATTTGTGAAGTTCCCAACTTCACAATTTTTGCCACGTCACCTCAACTGACCTTTGGACCTTAAATCAACTAATTTTTAAATGTGGCTTCTCCCTAAGCAATATTGGGCTTCCCTGGTGGCTCAGTTGGTAAAGAATCCACCTGTAACCCAGGAGACCCTGGTTCAATCCCTAGGTTGGGAGGATCCCCTGGAGGAGGGCATGGCAACCAACTCCAGTATTCTTGCCTGGAGAATGCCCATGGATAGAGGGGCCTGGTGGGCTACAGTCCATGGGGTAGCAAAGAGTCAGACACGACTGAGCAATTAACACTTAACAGTAATCAATATTTAAGAAATAGCAAGTTTTCTGTGTGTAATGTTCTGCACCACCAGAAGGTGGGTGCAGGCATGTTGCTTACCGTCAAGACGGCAGTGCCATGTACATTATCTCTGCACAGGGTCCCAGAGTTCCTGTGCCGGGAGCAGTCATTAGGTACTAGGAACCCTAGTCTGAAGTGACTAACTGGGCACCACCTAAAATATTTTCAAGTGCCCCCCAACAGTATGCATGTCCCATGCCAGGAAGCAGTGGTTCAGTGCTCCAGTCCACAAATGAGGAATGTAGCACTGGTTTTGAATAAATAAGCCCAATTTCCAGTCCACCATCTGTGACTTTGGTTGTATTACTTACACTTTCTGAGTTTCTGTTTCTCATCCACAAAGTGGAGAAAACTATACCTGTCTGCTAGCAATGCTTTGAAAATTAGTGACAGTACACATAAAGCCATGAAGAATCAGTTCTGTCATGAATGCTGCTATTGTTACTGACCTCTCAAGTTGGGACTTCAGCAAGGGTCCTTGCGCCCTGTGTCATTCAAGCCAACAGAACAAGACCTAATTCAGCTGACAAGCAAAGGAAAGCTTTACTCTTTGATCAGAGAATGGAGAGCTGTGAGCTCACACTGTAGAGCCCACACTTTCTGATGGGACTGAACTGATCTTGCAAGCTGCCGTTTTCTAGGTTTTCAGATATACCCAGTCTCCTGACCAGAAGCAATGGAGGGCCAGGTCAGGGGGTGCAGGCATTACCTGGTAACATAGTCTGTGAGGACTTTCGTGGTTTCTCCTACCTGGAGGTCATACATGAGTTGTTCCATTTCAAGGGGGTTAAGTTTTCCCTTCTTCAGGCCTACTACTACTACTAAGTCAATTCAGTGTGTCCGACTCTGTGCGACCCCAGAGACGGCAGCCCACCAGGCTCCACTGTCCCTGGGATTCTCCAGGCAAGAACACTGGAGTGGGTTGCCATTTCCTTCTCCAATGCATGAAAGTGAAAAGTGAAAGTGAAGCCACTCAGTTGTGTCTGACTCTTAGCGACTCCATGGACTGCAGCCTACCAGGCTCCTGCATCCATGGGATTTTCCAGGCAAGAGTACTGGAGTGGGTTGCCATTGCCTTCTCCATCTTCAGGCCCGGGTCTACATATAAGAATTCAAATGAACTTAACTTGAACTTATCCCTTGGGGCTAACTGCATGTGGAGCAGGGCAATTGAAACCAATTTAATAATTTCCTGAGTCTCCTGACATAGCTTTGCTAAGGGCCATTTCTGAGATCTGATTTGATCTCTCTACTTTCCCTGACAATTGAGATCTCCAAACTGAGTGTAAGGTCCCTTTTTTATGCCTTGGGCACTCTTTATCCCCTTTGTTATTTGAGAAACAAATGCTGGACAATTACTGCTTCGTAGGGATCCTAGAGAAGACAATGGCAACCCACTCCAGTACTCTTGCCTGGAAAATCCCATGGACGGAGGAGCCTGGTAGGCTGCAGTCCATGGGGTCGAACAGAGTCGGACACGATTGAAGCGACTTAGTAGCTTAGCAGGGATCCTAGAAGCCTGCCTAGAGATTATTCTTTTAGTAATGCTTCTATCCACCCAGAAAACATGTCTACTAGCACTAAAAGATACCTGAAATTGCCCACACTCTTGGCATGACAGTGAAATCAATCTGCCAGTCTTCCCCAGGATATGTCCCACTGCCCTGAACGGACCTTATATCTGGGGCTTTCTGGGAGGTCTGCTGTTGGGGATGTTCACTGTACAGATGGAGACGGTTCCAATTATACAACTGATTCTATTTTTCATGCCAGGAGTTACTGTCACCTTAACTAACCACTTACATTGGATTGGCCAAAAAGTTCCTTTGGTTTTTTAAGTAAAAATAAAAGGCACATTTTTTCATTTTCACCAATAACTTTATTGACCAATGTATTTATTGTTTTGTTTCACTACCTTCTGCCATTTTTCAGGCAACTTCATAATTGCATCTTTCCAAACCTTTTTCCTCTTTTTGAGCAAAGAACTGTCCCAGCTGCTGTGTATAGTCTTTCAGGGAATTGAAATTTTCCCCTTAAGGAAATTTCATAAAGACCAAAATAGATGGATATCTGAAAGTGCAATGTCTTGGGAATACAGTGGATGAATCAGAACTTTCCAGCCAAGCTGTAACAGTTTTTGCCTGGTCATCAAAGAAACATGTGATCTTGCATTATCCTGATGGAAGATTATGTGTTTTCTGTTGACTAATTCTGAATGCTTTTCAGCGAGTGCTGCTTTCAGTTAGTCTAATTGAGAGCAGTACCTTTTGGAATTAATCGTTTGGTTTTCCAGAAGGAGCTCATAATAGAGGACTCCCTTCCAATCCCACCATATATGCAACATCACCTTCTTTGGATGAAGACTGGCCTTTGGTGTGGTTGCTGGTGGTTCATTTCACTTGCCCCATAATCTCTTACATTCTGCATTATCATACAGTATGCACTTTCCATCACTCATCATAATTTGTTTTAAAACTGGGACATTTTTGTTATGTTTAAGTAGAGAGTCACATATGGAAATATAATCGAGAAGGTTTTTTTCACTTAACTTGTGTGGAACCCAAACATCAAAGTGATGAACGCAACTAAGTTGGTATAAATAATCTGGATATTTTGAGTACGTCAGCTATCTCCCACATGGTATACTATTGATTATTCTCAATTAATGTCTTTATTTGATCACTATCAACTTCAACTGTCTACTCAACCATGGAACATCATCCAGTGAGAAATCTCCAGCATGAAGCTACAAAAACCACTTTTGACACATTAAATCAGTTAGAGCACTTTCTCCTCACACTGCACAATTTTTTTTTCTTTTGCATTTCAGTTGCTTTTTTAACCTTTATTGAAATACTAAGGCATAATATGATAAAAATGTTGCTTTTTTATTCCATCTTCAATATTAAAATGCCTACATAAAAATTCACCAATTTTGAAAGAGACTATAAAGAATGCTACCATTGCATCCTGGAGGCCAGAGAGGAGGGCCAAAAGCCCTGGTGTGGTTGCTCCTGCCTTGTCCAGGGGTCACGAGGACAGCACTACTAGCAAGACATTGGACAAGCCTGCCTTGGCTCCCTCTACCCACAGGTCCCCACTGTCCCTGGGGCATCCGGCACTGCGGGGAAGGCCAGCCAGAGGCAGTGGGCAGGCGTGTGAATTTCAGTCTCTAATACCTGATGATGCCACAGGGTGATCGTCTCGAGCAGGCACAGCTCACATGACTCTGGAGCTACGCCAGTGTGCACACCACACCCAGGTTCAGGTTGCTGGGCAGACTTGCTCTGAATCCCCTGTCAGAGGGAACTCGAAGACTGGACTCAGTCATCCTCATGCAAAACTTGAAAGCCTCCACTGTCCTCCCACTGGAGCCTGGTGGGTAAGCGCAGGTGAAAAGGCCATGGCCCATGCCTCTGTGGCTGCTGGGAGTTTGTTGCTGCCCCTCTTGTGTCTGTTTCCAACAAGGGGCCTCGTGCCAGGCGTCCTTTGAGCCAATGGAAAGAGACCGAGTGAAGCTCAGGAGCAGAGGAAAGCTTCAGTCTCTGACCAAAGAATGGAGAGGAGGGAGCGCATGCTTTAAAGTACACGTTCTCCCCAAAAGTCCTTTGGTGGAACCGCTTTATAGGGTTCTTATCAGTGGGGAGGGGAGGGGGATGGAGTTCTTGCTGGTCATAGCTCCAGACTGCATTGCTCCAGGCGCAGCATCTCTGCACATCGCCCCTGAGCTGAAGTGTAAGGTGCAGCCACTTCCCACTAGGAACTCCGGTCTGAAGTGCAGGGTGCAAGGACTCCACACGTGGTACCCTGTGACCAAGTAAACCAGACTAAGCACAAAAGAAAAGGAAAAAAAATGTTAGACTTTATTACCTGGGTTCTACTTTTATTTCGTGGGAATTGTTAATGAGCTTTGCCAGTGGCCCTCACTGCTTAATTTATCCCCAACCCAGAGTGAGCCCAGCTGGAACCAGACCACTTCTCCTGCTTCCTGGGCCAGGACACACGCTCTACAGAGAGTGAGCCATTACTCCTGACCAGACCAGTCAAATTCCTGGCAGCACACCTGGGGCAGCCCTGATACTCCCCCCTCCCCTCCCACCTGTTCTCAGGTGTAGAATGGGCATGACCACACGATGGTTATGCAGTCCCCAAGCTTCAATTTGAGGAAACCCAGGAGACACAAGTGTTAAGCAAAGTGCCACGAGAAACACGGGATATCTATGTATCTACCCTTCTCATAACTCAAACATTCAACACTATGTAGAGGGACTAATGGCCTTACAGAAACACATAAAACAATTTTTTTGTGTGGGTAGCTACATTCAAGCCAACTGTGTTTACAACACAGTAAAGAAGTGTCACTAAATCAACTGCTTGGACTGAAGACTTTAGAATGTTGAGGCTGAAAGGGACCACCTTGGAAATCACTCTTGATTTCCAATCAATTCTCTTGAAAAAGAGACAAGACTAAAACCCAGGATTCCCGAGTTTCACACACACAGCTGGAGTGGCAGCGCTGCGACCAGATGCTGGGTCTCCTAGATAGGACACCTCACTGTCCACCGCTTCTGTAGTCGGCTCTTTTTCCATAGATATGCCTCTTTGCCCCTAAGTGATTGGAGAACCTGAAGTATGGAATTCCAGGAGAGGAGATGGCATGTGGGTGAGGAGACAAAGTTGGGTTTCAAAAGTTAACTGTAGGATGGGGTGTCATTAACAGCATGAGCTTGGAGTTAGATAGACCTGAAGCTGAAATCAAAGCTGCTGCTGCTGCTGCTAAGTCGCTTCAATCGTGTTCGACTCTGTGCGACCCCATAGACGGCAGCCCCGTCCCTGGGATTCTCCAGGCAAGAACACTGGAGTGGGGTGCCATTTCCTTCTCCAGTGCATGAAAGTAAAAAGTGAAAGTGAAGTCGCTCAGTCGTGTCTGACTCTTTGCGACCTCATGGACTGCAGCCTACTAGGCTCCTCTGTCCATGGGATTTTCCAGGCAAGAGTACAAGAGTACTGGAGTGGGGAGCCATTGCCTTCTCCAGAAATCAAAGCTAGCTTGCCACTAATAAATTGGGTATTTTTGTTCTTGGGCATGTTAGTCAATCTCTCTGCTTCATTTTCCTCACCTGCAGCCTGTTGGTTAAAAACACCTCCACTGCAAGACTGTTGGGGTGATGAGATGAGATGCTTGCACCTGGCCATATTAGGTGCTAAAACCATCCTTAACCCCACAGGGCACCATTTACATTGTATGGTCAGTCCTCCTGGAGTTATACAAAAGCAGTATGTTACTGGACATACCACTCTAGGTCTATGAGCAGTGAAGTGCAGACACTGAAAATCTTCTGTTTAGGAATGGAAAACTTCAACAGCATGTGGTTTTTCAGGAACCACAGTTATCACTTTCAGATAACAGATCTCTGAATGTTTTTTCCTTGCAAGAAGGGAAGAAGGAGGGATAAGAGGAAAACAGAGCAATATCAATGAGCTGAAGGAAGGCTGAGAATGATGGGGGCATGAGGGAAGATCCAAAGATTAACTGGAATGAACTTGGATTGGGTTTTTTGAAAGAAACAAAGTAATTTTAGAGGAGAGGGGAGAAAGCTGCAGAAAGCAGAAACTGGAACTCTGGGGGCACCACCCTCGCTCGGTCATGCTGCTGCTGTTTCGGGTGTCTTTCTCTTTGGATGAGAGTGTTGGCTTCCAGAGTACACAGCAGGGCTTCCTCCTATGTGGAGTGAGGTGGCCCTTGGTTTTCACTCAGGACTCAGTGTCGGGCCAGGCATGCTTGTGCCAGCCTTGTTCTACTCACCATCTTGCTCTGGGCAATGTTGGATGTCCTCCAAGACAAGCTCCTGCCTTGCCCACCTCCACCCCACCCCTCTTCCCCCACTGGAGGTAGTATCTCCCTGGGCAGCTGCACCTGCTGGATGTTCCTGGGCTATCCTGCCAACAAAAGCAAGGGGCTGGCAGCTGGCTCCAAACACCTCAAGAGCTGCTTAAGCTTTAGAACGTTATCTTATTCAAGTTTAGTCCCTGCAACAAGCAAATCCCCCAAAGGGAAAAACCTGTGTACGTAAGTCCCAGTCCCCACATGGAAGGGACAAAGAACAGGAAAGGATAGTTGCTGTTCTTAGATAAGTAAACCGAGGCACAGAGAGAGTTTCTACTAAGCTCACATAGTGAGTCAGAAATAGGATAGTGGAGAAGGAAATGGCAAACCACGCTAGTATTCTTGCCTGGGAAATCCCATGGACAGAGGAGCTTAGCGGACTATAGTCCACGAGGTTGCAACGAGTCGGACATGACTTAGCCACTAAACAACACCATGATCGTGTGCTAAAGTTAAGTTTTTAAGTGCATGCATTTGAATTGATAAATTTATATCAATTGATGTATAATAAAAAAGAAACAGGATAATAATATCTCTAATAAAGAGTTATTATTTTATCATTCACTCAACAAATATTTGTGAACGTGGCAAGCTATGTGAGGCATTCTTATACATCTCTAATCTCCACGACAACGTAGCAATGGTTAGAAAACTAAGGCTCAGAAGAGAAAAAGTTGCCCAAAACCACCCACCAGAAAGGTGGCAGGATTAAGATTGGAGCCCAGGTCTGTGGCCCTGAAGCCACCACAAAGCTCAGACTAGAATCATTTCTCCTGCTTACAGGTAAACCTTCACCTTTGTATCGGTGTCTGGGTTTCCTCTTGATGCCAAATCTAAGACGCACCCTTTCATTAAGTCTTCTGTGACCTTTGTATACCTCATGATTTTTAGCCTTAGAATTGGGGTGGGAGTTCATTCCCACCAGAGTCAAACACAGGAACACGTGGTGAGCACCTAGTAGTCAGAGGGGGATGTTTACATGACTCCCAGGTGAGAGGGAGGAGACAGAGATCCATGGAGGCGAAGTGACTTTCCCAAACTCCATAGTAAGTGTGGGAAATCCAGGGTTCCATAGACCATCTGTCTAACCTGAAGCCCAGGCTCCCCCACGGCTCCAGGCTGCCTGACAAGGCTAAAATTAAATGATATTCATGCACCCCAGTGAACAGGAGAGTGTCCTGGAGAACAAATGTATGTATCACATATGTTCAGTGGCTATACTACCATGGCACCCCACTCCAGTACTCTTGCCTGGAAAATCCATGGACGGAGGAGCCTGGTGGGCTGCAGTCCATGGGGTCGCTAAGAGTCGGACATGACTGAGCGACTTCACTTTCCCTTTTCACTTTCATGCATTGGAGAAGGAAATGGCAACCCACTCCAGTATTCTTGCCTGGAGAATCCCAGGGATGGCAGAGCCTGGTGGGCTGCCGTCTCTGGGGTCGCACAGAGTCGGACATGACTGAAGTGACTTAGCAGCAGCAGCAGCATACTACCAAGTAAAATGTCTACACTGAGCTGAGATCTATTTACATAAAGCAGGTTAAACGTATCATTGAATCTGGTGCCTATAGGGTGGTGAAAAGTCACATCTGGACCAGATTCGAGCCACTCTGGGGAAGATATCACCTGGACAGATACCTTTTTGGACATACGTAAGAGCTGTCATTCCTAGATAGTAATTTGGGTTGTCTCTTTCTGGGGAGACATTTTTGCTTTTCTCTAAGAAGATTAATTTACGTTAAGTAAGTACATTTTGGAAGCAGAGGGAAGACGGAGCCAGCCAGCCATGGCCTAGAATATAGTGGATACTTGTCAATCTGTCTGGTCTGTTAGCCCTTCCCCGGGACTTGCCCTTCCTCCCAGTTCTACACAGTGGCCTGACACCCTCCATATACACCTTAGGTTATCAGTTCAGGACTGGGCACCTGATCCAGGTTGCATCAGAGTCCCTTTCCTGGGCTTTTGGAACTGACCCTGAGAAGGAGAAAGCCTCACTCTCTCTTCAAATAACTATGGCCTGGACACCTTCTGTCTGTTGTATGGAGAAGTCCTTAATGACCCAAGAGACACTGGGGCCTTCAGGTTCTGTGAGACAATCCTATATCCTTATAATAAAACCCTCTCCCTCACCCCTTTTCTTTGATTAATCTGGATAAAGTTATCTTGTTACTTACAACCAGGAATTCTTAGTCAAGAATACTTTCGCCTTACTCTCTCTCCCATATCTAGAGGTGTACTGACTCCTATTATTTCTACCTCATTCGGTATCTCCTACCCACCCCTTTCTGTCTGTGCCATTGCCTTTATCAGCACCTTTACATCTCCTACTTCCAAACAGGTCTACCTACTTCAGTCTGAGCCTCCAATCCATTCTACTGCCAGGACCATCTACTAGAACTCAAGTTAATCATTTCACTCCCTTGCTTACAGCAATTTTGGAGTCTCTCCAGAGCCTTTGGTTCCAAATCCAAGCTCCCAGCACAGTGCACAGGCGTGGCATGATGCAGCCCTGCCTCCTCACCCACGTTGCTTCCCTTTCTCTTCGGTCCACTGTGACCCCATGCTCTGCCTTTGCTTGCACTTCCCGATAACACCACAGTTTTATCATTTCTGGTTTCTACCTGGAGTGCCCTCTCCCAGTCTTTACTGAACCAACTTCTACGCACCTCTAATGATCAAGAATGAATCCCTACACCTCATTTATAGCCTAGGTGGTAGAGCATGGACCAGGCCTTGCCTTTCTCCACATTCTCCTCTCTGGGATTGCCCAGTAATGTGTCCTTCGGACTTTGCAATATTTTCCCACTGCTGCTTCCATAGCAAAATCTGTTATCAGTTGTTTATTTATTCCCTGGTATAGATTCCAGGCAATTCATTGCCTCTACCAGAAGTATTTATGTGTAAAGACTCATCTCTGAAGGCAGAATGTATTAAAGGGCTATCAGTGAAAAGACAGGGGAGGCGTGTGAATGTCTTGAAACAGCACACCACAAGCACGTGATGTGTGTCCATCTGCTCTCTGCTTGCAAGCACGGAGGCCTCCTGGAACCAGGAGAGAGGCAGTGGGAGGGGAGGGAGGAAGAGGGAGGGGGTGGGACGAGAGAGAGGGAGGGAGGAAACGCTGTGTAGAAGCCACAGGCTCTATTTGGTGCTCCTGGCCTGTCCCAGGACAGTGTTTGGTGCTGTGGGCTGTGCCTATGCTATTTCGGAGGGCTCCACTCATGTGAGCTATGATATCTCCTGCAGCTCTGCCATGTAGCAGTCACGGGAACTTCTTTGGTAGGGCAAAGGGCCTCTGCCTACCTATCCGTCCTTGGGTCACTGCAAGTCATAGAGGGCAGGGGAGCTTGCCTCTAAATCAGAGCACTGGCCTGGCCAGTGCAGGACTCTAGCTTGGGCAGAGCCAACCCAGGAGGCCAGGGGGTCTGCAAGCAGAGAACTGTAGTTAATTGTATTGTCTTTCCCTCTGCCTTCAATGCGTCACCACGAGTGAGTCATCTAATCGGACCATGGCCATTCTCCTGGCCCAGATCTTTTAATGACTCGTCACTGCCCAGCTCTCTTGCAGTTATGAACAATTTTGTTTTTACTAAATACTTTCAGAGGGAAAAAAGCTCTTTTGTATGCCTCTCCAGGATTACACGTAATCTTTATAACATGAGCTCATAAAGGCAGAGGTTTTGTCTTTTTCATCTTTTGTGTTCAGCAGGCCATAGCGTACCCGGCTCATAATATACAGTCAATAATTGAGTTAAACTGAATTAAAAGAGAGAGAAAATCTAGAAGATCAAAGGCAAAATAAGAAGCTGAGAAAACAGCAAAGCAGAGAGAACAGGGGAAAAAAGACCTCATTTTCGGCCATGCTTTCCATCATCCTTTTCCAGCACTTTATGGCAGTTCCCTGGCAGGGCTCCCACCTTACAATGAGCCAGGGAAGTGAGATGGCAGAATGATGTGGCTCGTGGGATTTTGCCCTGCTCTTTGATTCTGATGCTGTGGGGCAGGTGCATTTTCTAAATTACACACTAAGGTGGCAGGTCATTTCTAGCCAACCCAGCCCCACCTGGCAAATGAAGCCTTGGTTTTCAACAGACAGGCATTTTAGAGCAAAGCCAGGAGGCTCCCAGGTAAACTGGAAAACAGATGCTCTTGCCAGAAGCAAACTTGGCTGGGGAGGCCTGGTGGATGCAACATCTGAGGGAGCCCCAGAGACCCGCAACGTGCCAACTGGCCAAAACCTATAAAGGTTCTGAGTCTCAGGTTGCTCAAGTGGCATGCTCAGGACTTCCTGGGACCCTCTTCTTGGAACATTTCCATAGTAAGTATGTCCCTCTTTGAAGCCGTTTCCTCATTTGCAAAAGGGGATGATACTACATAGCTCAGCGTTTTGTGAGCACTCAGTACAGGGTGGCCATGATACAATTCATTGTCTAGGTGCCTCAAAGACCATCTGTAAACAGGTAGAGCAGTACTTATTTTACGTGAATATGCTGAAGATTAAGTGAAGTGGAATCTTTAGGCGTTTAACAAATGTTTCACAGAGTTTGTGTCAGCTTGGATGCTCTAAAGCCAAACCCAGCTCGTCTCAGGATCTTCAGATCAGGTTATCTTCTTGGCAGGTGGGACTAAGCTACAGTATATCTGAATTTCTGAAAGGCAGGTGACAAAAGTCTGTCTGGAAATGCTTTTAGACATGATGAAAACATGTGACCTGGGCATCAATGCCTCTGACTGCCTAAGCAATTAACAAAATGTTAATATCAATAAGGAAAGACTTTCCTGTTATGCGTAGGGCTCTAGAATATGAATAATTATGACTTTTTCAAATTAGTGATCTGCATTAAGATAGAAACTATGCTTATTGAATTTAGAAATTATCCCAAACTGGGACAAGAGCAAAAAGAGCAAGATTTCAACAGAATGAAAAGATGGGCCAAAACCATCATAATATTCAGTGGGAAAAAAATGTAAAGGCTTGCACTTGGGTTAAAAAAAAAATAAGAAGAACTCAGCTGGAAAGCACAGAATGGGGAAAACAAGTATAAAATTCATGCTAAAAATAACAGGAAAAACTACATTTAAAAAATAAATCAATATGAATCATTGGTGTGATGTAACTACTGAAAAAACCAAGGCAATCGTGGGCTGTATTAATAAAGCAACAGTGCCCCAAAAATAAAGAAAACAGTTTCAATATGCTCTACAGACACTCAAACTGGAGGTTTTCTAGAGAAAAAAATAACCAGAATAACAGAAGGTCTAGAAGGTTATGTGGTCTGAGAAGCAGGTGAATAAAAAGGAGATAAAAGGTGAAGAAAGTGGGTGTAGTTCGCTTGAGACAGAGACTTGGAAGATACATTCTGTCTTTAAGTAAAGATACATTTCCTTTCTTTAAAGGAAGGCCAAGACATACGCTGTATTAGAACCATAGGCTTGAACTTTAAAATGATTTAAAACTGGACTTTAAAAGGAGGCATATTTCAATTCAGCATAGGAGAAAGGACTCACTCATGGTTATGAAAAGGCTGCCACAGCTCCAGGGGCCATGACCACAGTCAAAGACAAAGTGGGGGAAGGGTGGCACTGGAAAGCTCCTCCCTTCTATTTGTTTCTTTTATCAGGAAGTAAAATATCTTTTGTAAAAACTCTGCAGATTTATTTTTATTCTATTAGTAAGAACTGAATCACTTAGCTACCCCTAACTGCAAGGGAGATTGGGAAATTGAATGTCCAGCAAAAGAGAATGGTCAAGGGATATATGGAACTGACTTAAGCCAATTACAATTAGGTCAAACAAAAAAATCTTTTAAAAGCCCAAAGAATAATAGAGTGGGAAATGAAAGAGCTTGGGTCCTTGATGATATCACTGAGCCACTAAGCCAACCTTCAAATAGTCAACCTCCAGTCTTTTAGAGTGGGAGAAAAATAAATAAGAATTTGATTAAGCCATTGTTGATTTCCTGTTCCTTGTAGTCAAATGCATGCTAATAGGTACAAAAATGATGTTTATGAAGGTAACTAGGAGTACATCCAACTGGACTATTTATAGTCCATTCATTCAACCAATTTAATTGAGTGTCTATTTCCTTCCAGGTACTAGCTAAACTCTCATAATGTGGTGGTGGTTTAGTTGCTAAGTCATATCCGACTCTTGCAACCCCATGGACTGTAGCCTGCCAGGCTCCTCTGTCCATGGGATTCTCCAGGCAAGAATACTGGCGTGGGTTGTCATTTTCTTCTCCAGGAGATCTTCCTGACCCAAGAATCGCTACAAAGGAAGCCTCTGGGAATGTAATGGTGAACAAAACCAGACAAAAGCCTGCCGTCATGGAGTTTACAGCCTAGTGGTGAAGGCAGACACAACGGAAACAACTCACAAAGTATAAAAATGCAATTCCCATAATTCTATGAAGAAAAGATACATGGTACTGTGTGTATGTGTTGCTCAGCTGTGTCCAGCTCTTTTTGATCCCAGGGACTGTAGCCTGCCAGGCTCCTCTGTCCATGGAATTTTCCAGGCAAAAATACTGCAGTGGGTTGTCATTTTCTACTCCAGGGAATCTCCCTGACCAGGAATCAGACCCATGTCTCCTGCACTTGCAGGCGGACTCTTTACCACTGCGCCACCTGGGGAACCTGATGCTATGGTACTATGGGAGCGTCAAAGAGGAAGTATGCTGGAGATGGAGTCGGGAAGCCTTTCCTGAGAAGTGAGCATCGGTCAGAGACCTGAATATGCACATTCGGGCTGATGGCTCTGCCCAGAATGGCTCCTCTCATCTTGCCTACATCTTACTGCCTTGCCGAAACCTTCCCATCCTCCCAGCCAACCTGTCACTTTTTCATGAAATCCTGACCTTTCAACATGAAGTGACCTAATCCTTCTTTAAGCTCCTTGGGATGTGCTCTTACTCTGCCTGACAACTTGAGTACTTGTCCTGCTTACCTCCTTACTCCTAGTCCACTTCTCCAGGAAAACGTGGACTATCTCTTGTTCCAATTAAATATCTAGCAGATTGTCCTATACTTAGCCAACATTCAACACTTCTTTTAATTGAATTTTCAAACTATATTTTATAGTTGCTTACTTCCATCTAGTTTTGAAAAAAGATTTGATAGCTTTAATATTCTCTGTGTGATATTTCCACAAGTCCAGATAACTAGAATCTTGAATTTTTGCCTATAAACTGGGTTTTAAAAAACTATTAAGTTATATTAATACTCTGAAGTCTTTATAACCTAAAAGATATTCAGTTCAGTTTAGTTCAGTTTGCAACCCCATGGACTGCAGCACACCAGGCTTCCCTGTTCACTACCAGGACGGAGCCTGCTCAAACTCGTGTGCATCGAGTCGGTGATGCCATCGAAACATCTCATCCTCTGTCATTCCCTTCTCCTGCTTTCAATCTTTCCCAGCATCAGGGGCTTTTCCAGCTAGTCAGTTCTCACATCACACGGCCAAGGAGCTTCAGCTTCAGCATCAGACCTTATTTCTTTTAGGATTGACTGGTTTGATTTCCTTGCAGTCCAAGGGACTCTTAAGAATCTCCTCCAACACCACAGTTCAAAAGCATCAGTTCTTCGGCGCTCAGCTTTCTTTATGGTTCAACTCGCACATCCATACAAGACTACGGGAAAACCCATAGTTTTGACTAGACGCATCTTCATCAGCAAAGTAATGTCTCTGCTTTTTAATATGCTGTCTAGGTTGGTCATAGCTCTTCTTCCAAGGAGCAAGTGCCTTTTAATTTCACGGCTGCAGTCACCATCTGCAGTAATTTTGGAGCCCATGTCACTATTTTCATTGTTGCCATCTATTTGCCATGAAGTGATTAATGGGACTGGATGCCATGATCTTCATTTTTTTAATTTTGAGTTTTAAGCCAGCTTTTTCACTCTCCTTTTTCACTGTTATCAAGAGGCTCTTTAGTTTCTCTTCTGTTTCTGCCATAGGGTGGTGTTATTTGCATATCTGAGGTTATTGATATTTCTCCCAGCAATCTTGATTCCAGCTTGTGCTTCATTCAGCCCAGCGTTTCTCATGATGTACTCTGCATATAAGTTAAATAAGCAGGGTGACAGTATACAGCCTTGACGTACTCCTTACCCAGTTTGGAACCAGTCCATTGTTCTATGTGTGGTTTTAACTGTTGCTTCTTGACCTGCATTCAGATTTCTCAGGAGGCAGGTCAGGTGGTCTGGTAGGCCCATCTCTTTAAGAATTTTCCACACTTTGTTGTGATGCACACAGTCAAAGGCTTTGGCATAGTCAATGAAGCAGAAGTAGATGTTTTTCTGGAAATCTTTTGCTTTTCCTGTGATTCATTTGGATGTTTGGACATTGGCAATTTGATCTCTGGTTCCTCTGCCTTTTCTAAATCCAGCTTGAACATCTGGAAGTTCTTGCTTCATGTACATCTAGAAGTTCAAGGCTTCGGTTGAAGCCTTGCTTGGAAAATGTTGAGCATGACTTTGCTGGCACGTGAAATGAGTGCAATTGTGCGGTAGTTTGAACATTCTTTGGCATTGACTTTCTTTGGGACTGGAATGAAAACTGACCTTTTCCTGTCCTGTGGTCCCTGCTGAGTTTTCCAAATTTGCTGGCATATTGAATGCAGCACTTTCACAGCATTATCTTTTAGGATTTGAAATAGCTCAACTGGAAATCCATCACCTCCACTAGCTTTGTTCATAGTGATACATGATGCTTCCTACGGCCCACTTGACTTCACACTCCAGGATGTCCTGCTCTAGGTGAGTGATCACACCATCGTGGTTATCTGGGTTATTAAGATCTTTTTTTTTGTATAGTTCTTCTGTGTATTCTTGCCACCTCTTCTTAATATTGTTTGCTTCTGTTAGGTCCATACTGTTTCTGCCCTTTATTGTACCCATCTTTGCATGAAATGTTCCCTTGGTATCTCTAATTTTCTTAAAGAGATCTCTAGTCTTTCCCATTCTATAGTTTTCCTCTATTTCTTTGCATTGATCACTGAGGAAGGCTTTCTTACCTCCTTGCTATTCTTTGGAACTCTGCATTCAAATGGGTCTATCTTTCTTTTTCTCCTTTGCCTTTAGCTTCTCTTCTTTTCACAGCTATTTGTAAGGCCTCCTCAGCAACCATGTTGCCTTTTTGCATTTCTTTTTCTTGGGGATGGTCTTGATCACTGCTTCCTGTACCATGTCATGAACCTCCATCCATAGTTTTTCAGGCACTCTGTCTATCAGATCTAATCCCTTGAATCTATTTGTCACTTCTACTGTATAATTATAAGGCATTTGATTTAGGTCATACCTGAATGATCTAGTGGTTTTCCCCAGTTTTTCAGTTTAAGTCTGAATTTTGCAATAAGGAGTTCATGATCTGAGCCACAGTCAGCTTATTTTTGCTGATCTTCCCCATCTTTGGCTGCAAAGAATATAATCAATCTGATTTCAGCACTGACCATCTGGTGATGTCCATGTGCAGAGTCTTCTCTTGTGCTGTTAGAAGATGATGTTTGTTATGACCAGTGTGTTCTCTTGGCAAAACTCTGTGCTTCTCTCAACCAGCATCGTTTATATGAGCTGAAATCTCATAGTTTATTATTTAGATTATGAGGACCCTTTTTCCTTACTATAAAGGCACAGTGTTTGAATTTCCCAAAGATGCGTGACACTTTTCACATCTTCTAAAGGGTCTGGCTCTGTTTTGCATTTCCACAGTTGTCTCAGAAGGTGCAGTGCAGTTCCTTTAATTCAGACACTGTTAATCTTCACAGTTGGTTTATAAAACGGAACCTAATTAAGGGATACTGTAGCACAGTTGCACACTGTTGAAGGTGGACATCTTCTAAGAGATCATCCAGTGACAGAGATCCTGACAATTGTCCCAAACCATGAAGACAGTAAGAGTTGTACCCTTGGACAATCAACTGCATCTCCGATAGTAGCTCCCCCCTCCCCCTGGCCCCCACCCACAGACTGTCAGAGATTTACTGAAAAAACTACTCTCTTTGTTTTTAATAATTACACAACTTAGCTATGGTTTTTCCAGTAGTCATGTGTGGATGTGAGAGTTGGACTATAAAGAAAGCTGAGCCCGAAGAATTGATGCTTTTGAACTGTGGTGTTGGAGAAGACTCTTGAGAGTCCCTTGGACTGCAAGGAGATCCAACCAGTCCATCCTAAAGGAAATCATTCCCGGGTATTCATTGACTGATGTTGAAGGTGAAACTCCAATACTTTGGCCACCTAAGGCGAAGAGCTGACTCATTTGAAAAGACCCTGATGCAGGGAAAGATTGAGGGCGGGAGGAGAAGGGGACGACAGAGGATGAGATGGTTGGATGGCATCACCCACTCAACGGATATGGGTTTCAGTAGACTCCGGGAGTTGGTGATGGACAGGGAGGCCTGGCGTGCTGTGGTTCATGCGGTCGCAAAGAGTCGGATACGACTGAGCGACCGAATTGAGCTGAGGACACTCCTGCAGAGAGTTCAATAGTTACCCTCTGGGTGGAGGTATTACCAGGTTCTAAAGCTGTGGCAGGCGAGCAAACGACCAGTGGCGCCAAGTTCAAAGCTGCCAAGAGTCTTTCCAGAGTCGTCCGGGAAAAGAAACATCCAAGAGCAAATGTTCCTTCCGTCCTCCAGGTGCAATAAAAGGAGGGTGTTGAGGATCCATCTATACTGGCTCGCGCTTGGAGAGAGCTCTTGGTGCCTACCTGCCAACCCACAGGAAACTCGCTCCTCTCGGAGAGAACGGGCACAAGGAATCCCCGAACTTCAAGGACCCGGCTCAGGGTAACTTCTCTCCCATTTGCGGTCAGATGAAAGAGGCGCCCTTCCGACGTCACCCCTGGAGGGCGTGAGCAGCAGCTGAGGTCGAGTCGGGGGCGGGGTCGGCTGGTCTCCCCGCCGCCCGAGCCCAGGGCGCTTCCCGGTCCTCCTCCTCCTCCGCGCGGTAACTGGCTGCATCCCCGCGGCCCGGCACAATAGAGGCTCCGCCCTCCCTCCGCGCCAGCGCTGCGCGGCGCCCTGGCCCAGCAGCTCTCGGCACCGCCGCCGCTGCCGGCCCCGCACTCCCACAGGGCCCGGGTGCGCCCCCAGGCTTCCCGCCGCCCGCCCCGGCGCGCAGCGCCCCGCTCGCATCCGCCCGGACCCGCTCCTTCCACCTGAGCCCTCTCCAGAGGACGACGCGCTCGCCTTGCCACCTCCACCTTCCTTGTCACCTCCTTCTGCCCTGCGCCCCACTGTCTACCGGCTGATCGCGTCGGGAAGGAGATGACCAGGGTCTCTGGGGTGCACATTCCTGCCCCGCCCGGCCGCACCCAGCTCTAGAGCAGTCACTTTGGGGCTCCAGCCAAGACACCCTCTCGCCTCACTCCTTGCTGAGATACCCGCGCCCCTGCCCCACCACCCTCCGCACCGGACCCCAGCCATTCTTCCAAGGGGCCGAGCTCCCTCTTGTCGCCTTCCTCATGGCCAAGTCTTTGCTGCTAGTTCTCTGCTTCGCTCTGGTTACGACTCTGGGCTGGGGGTACAGCGCTCCCCCCACCGGGACGACCGAGCCCCCAGATGTGCAGACGGTGGCACCCACAGAGGATGAGACTCTGCAAAACGAAGCAGACAACCAGGAGAACGTGTTATCTCAGGTAGGCTGCGAGTCCCATGCCCACTCCTTTGGCCCCAGTGATGGCAAGAGCCTTAAGACGGTCCCCGCTGAAGCGTTTGGAGGCAGCTGTTTGTCCCTCCATTACCGAAGGGGAGGGCTTTTGCTTTTCATTTATCAGAACATTTTCTTAACTGAAGAGACATGGGTCCTCCTCTCAAAGTCATAGGGTCTTTCAAGGTTACAGAATCAGGAAAAAGGAGAGGAGAAGGAAGGGGAGACACGTCACAACTCCCTGAGAAGAAAGAAAAAATATCAAAACCTTTTGGTTCAAGGGTTGTGGAAAGTATGGCCATCTCTTGTCTGTGTGGCTGTTCGTCAGAACTGGAATGTGAATACAGGCGGGCGTGTTGGACCGAGGCAGGTGGTGTAACCCATGGGGAGATATTTCATGACCCTGAGTGAGACCCCCAGGGAGGAGAGAGAGCACCAACAAATGTGATGAACATGAGGTGAGCCCCACACGGAGGCACTGATGATAAGTGCCCCCTCACACTGGGGAGATAAGAGGGAAATGCAGATCCACTCAGGTCTGGCAGATGGTGTCAGAGCGGGGAGTGACAGCGGGTAGGAACCGGATCTGTAACACACCCTTTTACAAAAAGCTTTCACTTGTTTAATTTGCCTCAATCCTCACGCGTGCTTACTACCGCTCTACAGATAAGGACCGTAAGGCTTGAAACAGTAAAGGGCCCTAGAGATGGGCAGAGCCAGGTCCTCTGACCGTCTGCAGCCCTGATCTCATGACAGTAAAGAACAGTTCTCTCTAGACTGTTTATTTCACGCTTTCCAGGACCGGCCTGATGACTGTGTGTTGGGTGTCACCTTAATCCTAAGGAGGCGGGATGGCTGAAAAAGGATCCCTATAGTGCTGCCTGTGCCTCTACTAAGCCCTTGGACTGGGGTCCTTGACTCCTTCCTGTAGAAAGAATGATCGGCTCCACTTTGGCATTTATCAAACATTAGTCACCTCACCCTTCCTTTAAGAATTATGCTAATATATGCCCTATACTCATCCATAACCTCGCACTGACCCCTAAATCAAAAAGACTTAAAAATCCATCATACTGGGGCTCTGGAGGACCATCAACAAAAACTTTCCTGAAACTTGAGCCTCCTGAAAGGAAGGAATTCGCCCAGAGTCTCTGAGTAGGGCTATATAGGAATCTAAGCAGAGTTTCAGAGAGCAGACAGTTATGATTTTCCATCAGCCCATAAAGACCGGCCACTTAAGTCATCTTGAACTACAACTCTGTCTTCCACTGATCCATTCTGCCTTTGACAACAGTCCTAACACAAATATTAGTATTAGAAGAAACCCAACCTTTGCAAGAAAAACATTACAAGACTTCTTTCCCCCAACTGCATCCCAGGAACATATCCACTCCAACAAGCCCAGAGCTTGCCTGCCAGGGTCATTAGTCAAAGGAAGGGAACCATTCCCTGTGCCCACAGAGGGAGCCATGACCTTGGGGATATAGGATGTCTTGCAGAGGAGCTGGGGAGGAGCCTTGTCCCCAGCAAGTGCCTAGGATTGTGGTTCCAGCAAGCCTGCCCTTGCGTGTTTTCCTGCCTGGGCAAGCACTCAGAAGGAAATGTTTAGCGCTGTGGAGGCAGTAAGTGCTGCCAGTTTGCTTTCCTGGCTTTGGCCTGGGGTTTGGGTGCAGAAGCTATTCTAGGAGCCAAATGAACCGTTGGGCTGAGTAAACCTACTGACATCTGCATCTGTCTCTCTCCTCCCAGTTTCTTTTTTCCAAATCTAACTCATCCTTTGAGGCCACATCAGATACCACTTCCTTCTAGAAGCCACGCTCTGTGGCCTTCTGTTTGAGCTCCCACTGGACTCCCACATCCGGGGTACTTACCACTCCCTGCTTGGGGTGATCATAACTTATAGACCTCTTGCACAGGAAGCTCTCGAGAGCAGGCTCTCTGACCCATTCATCGCTTTACCTCTCATAGCACCAAGCTCAGTCCCAAGGTGGCACTCAGTAAATGGAGAATGAATGAAGGGGAACAGAAGCCAGCAGTCTTGAAATTGGAACGCCAGTTTTCCAATCCCTCCGCCATCCTTTCTCCTTTCCCTTTTCAGTCTAAATCTGGATTCTAGCTAAGGCAAGTACTATTGGAAGAATGATGGAGCTTATTTGTTTTTTTCCTTTAAGTGATAAAAGACTAAGGCTCCCTGAGACACGCACTCCTTTCCAAAATAAGTAAAGAGAGCTGAACTCAGAGTGCCTTCCAGGAAATGCTAGAGTTAGCAAATTGTGTTGCGATGACCCCTTCAACTCTGCACCAGAGTTAGCGGAGATCTCTGGCTAGCAGGACATCTGACAAAGTGAATGTAGAGCCTTTTTCAGGACCCTGATGGATGCTGGTGTTTGCACAGCCCAAACCTGGTCTCTCTGTCTTTGTCCAGTTGCTGGGAGACTATGACAAAGTCAAGGCCGTGTCTGAGGGCTCGGACTGTCAGTGCAAGTGTGTGGTGCGGCCCCTGGGCCGAGATGCCTGCCAGCGGGTCAACGCGGGGACCTCCCGGAAGGAAGACTTCTACACAGTGGAGACCATCACCTCGGGCCCCTCCTGCAAGTGCGCCTGTGTTGCACCTCCATCCGCCCTCAATCCCTGCGAGGGAGACTTCAGGCTCCAGAAGCTTCGGGAGGCAGACAGCCGGGACTTGAAGGTAGGACCTGGTGGAAGGTGATGCCTGGGTGAGAGGGTGCCTTCGGGACCCTTGAGTCTGACAAGGCTTTTGCTGGGGATCAAGGCCTTGGAGTAAGTGGGCCCTGTTTTAGCCTTTAAAGGAGGTCAGGCTCCAAGCCTCAGAGTGTTGTGTGTGGATCCGGAGCTGAGGAATTGACAGACTGGTCATTTGCAACTCTAATGTCTGAGGGTGATGCCTAGAGCAAAGTATGTCTCCCTCTCTTTGGGAGCCAAGGAGGCCGG
This sequence comes from Bos javanicus, assembly GCF_032452875.1. Lineage (NCBI taxonomy): Eukaryota > Metazoa > Chordata > Mammalia > Artiodactyla > Bovidae > Bos > Bos javanicus. Next base: position 7,524,148 of record NC_083870.1, read on the forward strand.
GCCTGGGAACAGCTGCCAGACCCAGCTGGCCAAAAGAACTCAGCGTTCTTCTCCAGGAAAGTTACTGCCATGATTTACTGTCAGCACAGCAAGCACCCCAGAGACACACAGAGAGCAGTGAGCCTTTAGCCCTCAGTGCAAGAGCTGGGTGACCCAGGGAAGAAGAGGCCTGGGGCCTGCCCAGGTCCGGTCAGCAAACTGCAATCCTATAGAGACACAGACCTGGAGAACAAGTGTACAGATACCAAGGGGAAAGACGGAGGTGGGGGGAATTGGGAGATTGGGATTGGCACATACATACTACTGATACTGTATATAAAATATATAACTAATGAGAATATACTATATAGCACAGGGAACTCTACTTAATTCTCTATGGTGACCTGAAGGGCTTCCCTAGTGGCTTAGATGGTAAAGAATCTGCCTGCAGTGCAGGAGACCCAAGTTCAGTCCCTGGGTCAGGAAGATCCCCTGGAGGAGGGCATGGCAACCCACTCCAGTATTCTTGCCTGGAGAATTTCATGGACAGAGGAGCCTGGCAGGCTATAGTCCATGGGGTTGCAAAGAGTCAGACACGAATGGGTGACCTGAATGGAAAGAAAATCCAAAAAGGAGACGATATATGAATATCTGACATGACTTAGCAACTGAACAACAGCAATAATATGTACATGTGTGGCTGATTCATTTTGCTGTACAGTCAAAATTAACACAACATTGTAAAGCAATGATACTCACAATTGGAATCCTATAATCCTGGACCACAGGGTGGGGAAACTCAGGCCCTATCTGGGGCAGCCGCATAGGTTAGCTGAGGCCTTCATCTGATCCCCACTTTCCCCTCTTCATCTGTAGTGTGGGCTCATGGGATAAGCTTGATTTGGAGTCAGACTTGGGTTCAAATCATTGCTAGTGCTTGCTGCATGGTGATATACAAGTTATTCAACTGGCCTGACCTCAGTCTCCTTGAATTAAAAAGTAGGAAGAATAACATCTACCTTTGAGGGTTTTGAGCATAGATGAGATGACAACTATTGAGTATGTGGCACAATGACTGACATAGAGTTGGGGCTCCATAGACACATTCCAGTAATGAATGACCATGCAAAGTGCTACTGCTATGCCAGAAGCTGGCGCACACTTGGTAACTGGTCGTCACTGATATTCCTTTAAGCAGAGTTGGGCTTCATCCCACCCCAGTGCTCTTGCCTGGAAAATCCCTTGGACGGAGGAGCCTGGTAGGCTGCAGTCCATGGGGTTGCTAGGAGTTGGATGCGACTGAGCAAGTTCACTTTCACTTTTCACTTTCATGCATTGGAGAAGGAAATGGCAACCCACTCCATGTTCTTGCTGGAGAATCCCAGGGACGGGGGAGCCTGGTGGGCTGCCATCTATGGGGTCGCACAGAGTCGGACACGACTGAAGCCACTTAGCAGTAGCAGCAGCAGGGTTTACCAGTAAAATGAGTGTCCCTGAATTCAGCCATGTCACTTAGAGCTGCAACTCTGCTGTGAAACAATTTCTGAACCAAAGGCACAATCACTCAGTTATAGGATTGGACTCTTGGGGGGTTCTGAAACAATAGCAGGCAAAATTTTAGGAATCAGAGAATCGTCACAGTGCATACTCACTGGCTGCCCTTCCGTGGCTCTCACCCAGGCTTCAGCTATCTTCCTCTGATGCAGAGGAAGGAGATCTTTGAAACATGAGCGCTTCACACACGGAGTTCTTATCTGATAGAAAGGCTGTGGGGCACAAGCATGTGCCCCATCCCTATCTTCCAGGGATAGTCCTTGGCAGGGAGGCTCACTTTAAGCATCTCTCGTCAGCTTCCTATGCCTAAACTTTGCATGACCTGGATGTCACCAGCACCTCAGCCATCTTTCTCCCACCGGCTCTGTACTGGCAGGGAGGACAGTGTCGAAAAAATTGAGACAGCTGGGTACCCCATGACAACTTGCCACCTTAAAGGTGGGCCACTGGGTCTCTTTTACCTCCCAGGGGCAGTTTTGCTTTTAGTGCTAAGGTAAAGCTTGCTGGTGTCTTCCAGGGACTTCAGCAGACAATGCATGTAAGTATTTCAGAAGCATATCCTCAAGGCACGGATGTTAATAAGCCACTTTGTTGAGTGTTTATATATCACTTGTTATGGGCCAAGATATCATGGGGAATCGAGGATGAAGATGACATAGCACTGCTTTCAAGGAGCTCACAGTCTAGTAGGAAAGACAGACATGCATCCAACTGATAGACTTAATAAAGGAAGTATAAACAGTTTGGTGAAGCTATTCAGACCTCAGTTGACTTGTAGGAGTCTCCTATCTTCTTAGCCATGTACTCCAGTAGACAGAACACACCTGCACCATTGGATCTGCCTATCCACCCGCACAAGTGCGTTTCTGAGGGGCCTCGCAATTCCTGGCTAGTGGTGTCCCTGTCCAGCCTCCGACGTGGAGCCATCTCCCTCTAGGTCCGTCTGCACCAGCCTTGGACTGATGCCTGCCCTTGTTCCGTAGCTCTCCACCATTATAGACATGCTGGAAGGAGCTTTCTACGGCTTGGATCTCCTGAAGCTGCATTCAGTTACCACCAAACTGGTGGGGCGAGTGGACAAGCTGGAGGAGGTAAGGAAGAGTCTAGATTTCTATATCTTTCTCTTGATCAAACCTCAAAGTGTATTAAAGTCAACCAAAGCCTTGTTTTCAGAAAGCACGTACCCTGGTTATATTTAACTCATTATTCTTTGGAAAGAAAAAAATATACATAAAACACTCATCAAAATCATGCCAAATTGTTGGTGATAAAAAGAAATACGTTCTTTTTTCCATATATAAGAACCACTAAACAATGTATATCTATTTTCCCTTGACTTCGAGGGAACTCAGAGCTGAATAAAATGTAAAAAGTACAATAAGCATCTTACTTCGTATTTTAAGGTGGAGTCACCTCTATTCTGGGTATATGGTTATTAATTTCCTTTCTTAAAGAAACTATTCTGGTGCATGTCTCTGTGTGTGTCAGAGAGGAGGAGCAGTAATCCATCTCAAATCCATTTTAGAAAAAAAAGACATAAAATGTTTACTAATAAATAATACCCCTTATTGGAAACCATTCAGGCTGCTCACTTCCAGGAAAAGTAGACTAGTAATGTAATGTCCATAGACAGAGATGCATTTGTATGAGTGAGTTCTAAAGAGGTGCACAGCTGGAGCTATGGTTTTCACAGCTGATGGGAGATTGAAGTCGTAAACAGTAATGTTGACATTGATTTGTTGTTGTAATGCTTCAACATGTAAATAAGCAATCATGTAATTATCAGAAAAGGAATGACCATCGTTCAGCCTGATTGATGAGAAGTTCATTGACTGGCATCCAGTCCTTGAATGAATTCTTGAAGCAGTGGCTCAAAGAGCTGCTACTTCAAGTAAAAAACTATTTAATTTTTAGAATGTTAACGTAAGATAAATTTAATAATGAGATGACTGTAAATATATTATTATTCCTCATGAAAAAGTGGGCGTTTGGGGGTCTCTTGTGGAGAAGCTGAGGTTCCCTGATGGGTGATTAGTTGAGATAGCAGATGTAGAAGGAGGTGTATATAAGGCTCTTCAAGGGGGCAGAAAGAGCCACTGGACCAGGACTCAGGACGGTGAATTGCTCTTTGTTTGCCGTTCCCACGCAGCCATATCTCACTTTTTCCATCTGTAAAGTGGGAAACGTCTGCTGCCTACTTTGTGTGTTTCCTGAGGGGATAAAGTTGAACTAACCATTTCATAAATACTTTGAAATGGTTAAAAAAACAAAGCACTCAGGTTATGACCAATGAGAGAGTAGGGGCAAATATCCCTCTGTTGCTTTGCCAGGAGAACTGGGACAAGGATGATGAAATGTTATGGTTTCAAGGATTGATTTCAGCACACTCCTTATACTCCTAAAATGTTCCCAGAAAGAGAACACCACATACAGATGGCCAACAAACACATGAAAAGATGCTCAAGATCACTGATTATTAGAGAAATGCAAATCAAAACTACAATGAGGTATCACCTCATCCCCAACAGAATGACCATCATCAAAAAAATCTACAAACAATAAATGCTGGAGAGAATGTGGAGAAAAGGAAACCCTCCTGTACTGTTGATGGGAATGTAGACTGATGCAGCCACTGTGGAGAGCAATATGGAGATTCCCTAAAAACCTAGGAATAACACTACCGTATGACCCAGCAAGCCCACTACTGGGCATGTACCCTGAGAAAACCATAATTCAAAAAGACACATGTATCCCAATGTTCATTTCTATTGAACATTTACAATAGTCAGGACATGGAAGCAACCTCAATGTTCATTGATGGATGACTGGATAAAGAAATTGTGGTACATGTATACAATGGAATATTACTCAGCCATAAAAATAAACAAATTTGAGTCAGTTCTAATGAGGTGGATGAAACTAGAGCCTATTATACAGAGTGAAATAAATCAGAAAGAGAAAAACAAGTATTCGATATTAATGCATATATATGGAATATAGAAAAACGGTACAGATGAGCCTATTTGCAGGGCAGGGATAGAGACACAGAGGTAAAGGACAGATGTGAACACGTGGGAGAAGGAGAAGGTGGGACGAATCGAGAGTGTAGCATTGACAAACATACACTACCAGGTGTCAGAAGAGTCCGAAACGCAGGGCTTGGATGCAATCTCTGAAACAACAGAATGACATCTGTTCATTTCCAAGGCAAACCATTCAATATCACGGTAATCCAAGTCTATGCCCCGACCAGTAACACTGAAGAAGCTGATTTGAATGGTTCTCTGAAGACCTACAAGACCTTTTAGAACTAACACCCAAAAAAGATGTCCTTTCCATTATAGGGGACTGGAATGCAAAAGTAGGAAATCAAGAAACACCTGGAGTAACAGGCAAATTTGGTCTTGGAATACAGAATGAAGAAGGGCAAAGGCTAATAGAGTTCTGCCAAGAGAACGCACTGGTCATAGCAAACACCCTCTTCCAACAACACAAGAGAAGACTCTACACATGGACATCACCAGATGGCCAATACTGAAATCAGATTGATTCTATTCTTTGCAGCCAAAGATGGAGAAACTCTATACAGTCAGCAAAAACAAGAACGGGAGCTGACTGTGGCTCAGATCATGAACTCCTTATTGCCAAATTCAGACTTAAATTGAGAAAGAAGGGAAAACAACCAGACCATTCAGATATGACCTAAATCAAATGCCTTATGATTATACAGTGGAAGTAAGAAATAGATTTCAAGGGATTAGATCTGATAGACAGAGTGCCTGATGAACTATGGATGGAGGTTTGTGACATTGTACAGGAGACAGGGATCAAGACCATCCCCAAGAAAAAGAAATGCAAAAAAACAAAATGGCTGTTTGAGGAGGCCTTAGAAATACCTGTGAAAAGAAGGGAAGTGAAAAGCAAAGGAGAAAAGGAAAGATATACCCATTTGAATGCAGAGTTCCAAAGAATAGCAAGGAGAGATAAGAAAGCCTTCCTCAGCTATAAAGCAAAGAAATAGAGGAAAACAATAGAATGGGAAAGACTAGAGATCTCTTCAAGGAAATTAGAGATACCAAGGGAACATTTCATGCAAAGATGGGCTCAATAAAGGACAGAAATGGTATGGACCTAACAGACGCAGAAGATATTAAGAAGAGGTGGCAAGAATACACAGAACTGTACAAAAAAGATCTTTACCACCCAGATAAGCATGATGGTGTGGTCACTCACCTAGAGCCAGACATCCTGGAATGTGAAGTCAAGTGGGCCTTAGAAAGCATCACTACGAACAAAGCTAGTGGAGGTGATGGAATTCCAGTGGAGCTATTTCAAGTCCTAAATGATGATGCTGTGAAAGTGCTGCACTCAATATGTCAGCAAATTTGGAAAACTCAGCAGTGGCCACAGGACTAGAAAAGGTCAGTTTTCATTCCAATCCTAAAGAAAGGCAATGCCAAAGAATGCTCAAACTACCGCACAATTGCACTCATCTCACACACTCGTAAAGTAATGCTCAAAATTCTCCAAGCCAGGCTTCAGCAATATGTGAACTATGAACTTCCAGAACCAGTTCAAGCTGGTTTTAGAAAAGGCAGAGGAACCAGAGATCAAATTGCCAACATTTGCTGGATCATCACAAAAGCAAGAGAGTTCCAGAAAAACATCTATTTCTGCTTTATTGACTATGCCAAAGGCTTTGACTGTGTGGATCACAATAAACTGGAAAGTTCTGAAAGAGATGGGAATACCAGACCATCTAATCTGCCTCTTGAGAAATCTGTATTCAGGTCAGAAAGTGACGGTTAGAACTGGACATGGAACAACAGACTGGTTCCAAATAGGAAAAGGACCATGTCAAGGCTGTATATGGTCACCCTACTTATTTAACTTATATGCAGAGTACATCATGAGAAACGCTGGGCTGGAAGAAGCACAAGCTGGAATCAAGATTGCTGGGAAAAATATCAATAACCTCAGATATGCAGATGATGCCACCCTTATGGCAGAAAGTGAAGAACTAAAGAGTCTCTTGATGAAAATGAAAGAGGAGAGTGAAAAAGTTGGCGTAAAGCTCAACATTCAGAAAACTAAGATCATGGCATCTGGTCCTGTCACTTCATGGCAAATAGATGGGGAAACAGTGGAAACAGTGGCTGACTTTATTTTGGGGGGCTCCAAAATCACTGCAGATGGTGATTGCAGCCATGAAATTAAGATGCTTGCTTCTTGGAAGGGAAGTTATGACTAACCTAGACATCATATTAAAAAGCAGAGACATTACTTTGCCAACAAAGGTCCATCTAGTCAAGGCTATGGTTTTTCCAGGAGTCATGTATAGATGTGAGAGTTGGACTATAAAGAAAGCTGAGCGCAGAAGAATTGGTGCTTTTGAACTGTGGTGTTGGAAAAGACTCTTGAGAGTCCCTTGGACTGCAAGGAGATCCAACCAGTCCATTCTGAAGGAGATAAGTCCTGGGTGTTCATTGGAAGGACTGATGTTGAAGCTGAAACTCCAAATCTTTGGCCACCTGATGCGAAGAGTTGACTCATTGGAAAAGACCCTGATGCTGGGAAAGATTAATGGCAGGAGGAGAAGGGGACGACAGATGAGATGGTTGGATGGCATCACCAACTCAATGGACACGGGTTTGGGTGGACTCTTGGAGTTGGTGGTGGACAGGGAGGCCTGACGTGCTGCGGTTCATGGAGTCGCAAAGAGTCAGACACGACTGAGTGGCTGAACTGAACTGAACTGATGTGTAAAACAGATAACTGATGGGAAGCTGCTGTATGACACAGGGAGCTTCAGCCAGTACTCTGTGATGACCTAGAGGAGTAGGGTGGGGATCGGGGAGGAGGCACGAGAGGGAAGGTATACATGTATACTTATGGCTGCTTCATGTTGCTGTATGGCAGAAACCAACATAACATCGTAAAGCAATTATCCTCCAATTTAAAATTTTTTTAAAGATAGAGAACACCAGAGCCTTCTCAACTACCCGTAGCCTTAACTCCCTCAGGGCTGGGATGAAGTGCTGTCTGAACGTGGCCGTTTGCTCTGGGAGGGTTGGTAGGTCCATAGTCACTTCAGTTGTGAGGTCTAATGAGTGGGGTCAGGGTACTGGAGCCCAAACTTGGAGGCAGGCCAAGGTGGCCAATAGGATCTTGGCAGTTTACTCTTATCACCCCACTCCTCCTGGAGGGGCTCCCGAAGAGAATCAGGCTACTTGGCTTCTTGAGTCTTTCCTTCCCTGATAGTAATAGCTAGACTGATGGGATTGGGAATGGTCAACAGCATCCTACTACCTACGGACTTCATGCAGGCCTGGGATTCTTCCTCCCTTTTAGAACCAGCTTCTGCTTCTTTCAAATGGGTTCAAAAGGAATTAGACCACGATCCAACTGGACCTTCAAAGTTGAAAAGTACCTCCCTTTCCCTTGGCCCCTAGAACCATCCAAATGTGCAGGAACATCAGTAACAGCCTCCTCTTCTGCTTTTACCTGACCTTGGCAGCCACATGTTTTTCATTCTCTCTGGAGAACACAGCCTGGGAAAGGTGGCTGTGGGGGTAGAACACAGTGCTCATGAGGCCAAGGTCAGGCACTCAGCCTCTGAGAAGGCCAGTGCGCTGAGCTTTGTTGAAGGGCTATAATCTGTTTCCAGCCTTGTCTAGCAGCTGAGCCCTCTCTGCTGGCAAAGGAGGGGGCTGGGGGTGAATTTGGTGCAATGCTGCTACCCAGCAGCATCTATCTTCTGAACAGTCAGTCACTGGGTTTTCGCCAAAACTAACCATAGTTACATTGATGAGAGCTATGTCTTTTTCAGAACTATGGAATGTTTAGTAGCAAGAACTGGAACCTTTGTAATCATCATCATCATCCCTTATATTTGTATAGCGTTAGTGGTTTTACTTAGTGGCTTCTCCAGGGGCTCAGTGGTAAAGGATCTGCCTGCAATGCAGGAACAATGCAGGAGACATGGGTTCAATCCCTGGGTCAGGAAGATCCCCTGGAGGAGGGCATGGCAACCCACTCCAGTGTTCTTGCCTGGAGAATCCCGTGGACAGTGGAACCTGGTGAGCTATAGTCCATGGGGTCACAAAGAGTTGGACACGACTGAAGTGACTTAGCAGCAGCAGTAGTTTTAAAGCATTCCATTTATATTTAGTTTCTTTGTTCCTATGAGCTGGACAAGACATGAGACCAAAGGAAATTAAATGGCTTTCCTACAGACACAGTGCTGGGAAAGAATAGGCTGGAGCTCAGGTCATCTGGTTCCTTGTCCAGGCTCTTTCTAATAAACCTTATAAGTGTCTTCAAATCATTGCTAGTTGCCCTGGGAGCGTCAGTTTTTCCTAACCAGAACTTATAGCAATAGTCCTTCCAAGGGAATTTCTAGGCAAAACCATGGCCATATCCCATAAATCTTGTTAAATAGGATTAAATTTGAGTTAGGGAAGGTCTCATCCAGTGAAAGTTTCCCCAACAGGCAGCCCAAGATGACGAGGTGCTTTGGTGTGACAGTGAATAATGATGGGCCTGGGCCTTGGGCCCACAGACCAGAGTCTCTTGTCTTTGGGTCTGGCCACTCGTCTCCTGGCTCTTGCTGGCCAACTCCGTCTGCAGTCTGTGCACATTGAAAAGGCAGAATGCTGGGTAAATGGAAAAAACACTCCGTCTCCAGCCTGACTCTGCAGGAGGAATGGAATTGAACCTCTGCTCCTGGCCTTTGGATATTCTTGAATCCCAAGGAGAGTTCTTTGGAGGTCAGACCAGACAAAAGGGGTCAAATGGAGGGGCATTTTGCCCAGAGTAAGATCAGAACTTGGCAGAAGAAGCAGGCACATACACATGTGTGCATCCACCTCGGCTCTGTAGCAGGATTTAAGAATGGAAACTCCATTTGCAGATGAAAGAGGAAGGAAGGAGAGAGAAATGGAATCTGAACTGTTGAGAATCTCACCTCCTGGTAAAGTGAGCTCTGGGAGCTCTGCTTGGTGGAGTGATTTTGGTTGAGCTTGTGTTTTAAATGGTGAAAAATAGCACATGCATAGAAAAGTGCATAAACAATGAATGTACAGCTTAGCAAATCATTATAAAGCGAATACCCGTGCAACCACCACCCAGCTCAAGAAACAGAGCAATGCTAACACCCTAAAAGCTCCCCACATGCCCTCTTCCCACTTATTAGGTTGGTGCAAATGTAATTACGGTTTTGGACCGTGAATTTTAAATCATTTTAACTAGGCTCAAACACAGCTTTATTAATCAAAAATAGGAGCCATTACAATCAACACATTTTTACCAATGAGAAATGTTTTATTCCTGTAGCATAAAAATCCATGCCTTGGGATTCAGCAAACTCTTGGAAAGCATTTTCTGCATCCTGCTGCCTTGGAAACATTTTCCTTGCAAAAAGTTGTCAAGATGCTTGAAAAAGCAGTAGTGGGTTGGCAAGAGGTCAGGTGAATATGGTGGATGTGGCAAAACTTGGTAGCCCAATTCATTCAACTTTGAAGCGTTGGTTGTACGATGTGTGGTCAGGCGTTGTCGTGGAGAAGAATTGGGCCCTTTCTGCTGACTGATGCAGGCTGCAGGCATTGCAGTTTTCGCTGCATCTCATCGATCTGCTGAGCGTACTTTTCAGATGGAATGGTTTCACCAGGATTCAGAAAGTTGTAGTGGATCAGACTGTCAGCAGACAACCAGTGACCGTGACCTTTCTTGGTGCAAGTTTGGCTTTGGGAAGTGCTTTGGAGCTTCTCAGCCCAACCACTGAGCCAGTTATCATATAAAATCCACTTTCTGTCACATGTCACAATCCAATTGAGAAATAGTTTGTTGTTGTTGCATAGAATAAGAGAAGAGAGCACTTCAAAATGATGATTTTTAAAAATTTCTGGACAGCTCATGAGGCACCCACTTACTGAGCTTTCTCACCTTTGCAGTTTGTTTCAAATGCCAAACTACTGTAGATGGTTGACGTTGAGTTCTTTGCCAACTTCTCATGTAGTTGTAAGAGGATTAGGTTCAATGATGGCTCTGAGTTGTCGTTGTCAACTTCTTACATCCAGCCACTGTGCTCCTCAGCTTCAAGGCTCTCAACTCTTGCAAAACTTCTTGCATTGTATACCGCTGCACTGTATGTTCATTAGCAGCTCCTGGACTAGAGGCGTGGTTGATGGTGCAAGATGTCTTGCCGCTTTACAACCCATTTTTGAACTCAAATAAGAAAATTGCTCAAATTTGCTTTCTAACTTCATTTCCATGCTGCTGCTGGTGATGCTAAGTCACTTCAGTCGTGTCCGACTCTGTGCGACCCCATAGATGGCAGCCCACCAGGCTCCCCCGTTCCTGGGATTCTCCAGGCAAGAACACTGGAGTGGGTTGCCATTTCCTTCTCCAATGCATGAAAGTGAAAAGTGAAAGTGAAATTGCTGTCATGTCCGACTCTTAGCGACCCCGTGGACTGCAGCCTACCGGGCTCCTCTGTCCATGGGATTTTCCAGGCAAGAGTACTGGAGTGGGGTGCCATCGCCTTCTCTGAACTTCATTTCCATAGTCTAAGGTAAATATAAAATGGCGAGTAATGTCATAAGCAAAAAAAAAGATAAAGCAAGAAATGCACATTAAAATGAGGTATAACATGACCACATTTATTTAGAATATATTCCAATATCAAATGGTAAATTTCAACAATGCAAAACCTCAGTTTTTTTTACCCCAGCCTAATACATCCCATCCCTGAAAGGAACCTCTATCCTTAACTTTGTTAATCATCTTCCTCGCTTTTCTTTACAGTTTCATCACCTAAAGATACATCCCTAAACACAATAGTTCTGTTTGTTAACTTTAAATACATAGAATCCTACAGAAGTATGTGTGTATGTGTGTTAGGTTTCTTTCATTCAACTTAAAGATTTTATGTCAATTCTGTGGCTTGTAGTTCATTCAGTTTTATTCCTGTGTAGTATTCTAGTGTGAGATTATACCACAATTTGCTGATCTTGCCTACTGGTGGTGAATATGGGGGTTATTTTTAGTTTTGTGATTCATAGTAGCCCCAGGAGTGCCCGTCTAAAAGCCCGTCCCCCACACACATACGTTTCTTTATGATATGTAAGTGGGAATGAGACCACTGGGCTGTTATGCTTATCACGTTTTAAGGGGTACGATTGGCCTTCCGCGTCCACATGTTTTGCATCAGTAGATTCAACGCACTGTGGCCAAAATATTGGAGCTTCAGCATCTGTCCTTCCAATGAATAAAATGATGTAGTAGTTGCATAAACCCACAGACATCTTACCATATACTTTAATTCATCTCTAGATTACTCACAATGCCTAATACAATGCAAATGTTATGTATGTGTGGCAAACTCAATGTTTGTTTTTTGGAGCTTTCTGGAATTTTGCGGGGAATATTTATGATCCACCTGATGCAAAGAGCTGATGGAAAAGACCCTGGGATTCTGGGAAAGATTAAAGGCAGGAGGAAAAGGGGGTGACAGGGTGAGATGGTTGGATGGCATCATAAACTCAATTGACAAGAGTTTGAGCAAACTCCAGGAGATAGTGAAGGACAGAGAAGCCTGGTGTGCTTCAGTCCATGGGGTCAAGAAGAGTCTGACACAGCTGAGCGACTGAACAACACCATTTTGTATAAAGGACTTGAATGGATTCTCTTATCTGTTCTCGGGGGTCCTAGAACTAATTTCCTGCAGATACCAAGGGACAACTCTATTGCCATACTGTTCTCCCCAGTGACACCTCTAGCAGGCTGTGAATACTCCATACACATTTTTACCGAAAGTTGGTATTGACAGACTTTCTAATTTTTATATATTTGGAGCATGTATCTTAGTATAACCATTTCATTGTGTTTCAAAAACTTACGCTTCAAAACATCTTTCCTATTCACGTAGTGGAGGCCTGAAACCGCATGGGCATTCCTCTAGAACTGGTCCAAGTAAAAGGAACATCTAAGGTGGTCAGTGGTCCAAGAACCTTCAGTGTGGTAGATCCAGACTGACCCTTTTTTGAAAATGGCTGGAAAAGGGAAGGGGATGCACGAAGTAGCGGTATGTATTGGAGTTGAGGTGGGTGTAGGCACAAATATGGAGAAGGCGATGGCACCCCACTCCAGTACTCTTGTCTGGAAAATCCCGTGGACGGAGGAGCCTGGTGGGCTGCAGTTCATGGGGTCGCACAGAGTCGGACACGACTGAAGTGACTTAGTAGCAGCAGCAGCAGCAGCAGCAGGCACAAATATGGGCTTCCCAGGTGGCACTAGTGGTAAAGAACCCGCCTGCCGATGCATAAGACGTAAGAGATGTGGGTTCAATCCCTGGGTGGGAAGAGCCCCTGGAGAAGGGAATGGCAACCCACTCCAATATTATTGCCTGGAGAATCCCATGGACAGAGGAACCTGGCAGGCTACAGTCCATAGCATCGCAAAGAGTCGGACATTGCCGAGCGACTAAGCACAGCACAGGCGCAGAGTAGAAGTGCCAGGAGAGATAGGAATTAGAAGTCTAGAAGGAAAATCTGTAGCCTCTAAAGGCAAAGGCAGAACCTATTCATTGCATGACTCTTTTCACTCCAGGGCACAGATTCAGCCCAGAAGACTTTTGCTCTGAGTGCACTCAGAGATACAAAGACCTGTAGGCTGCCCAGGCCTAAAAGTGCCTTCTGACGGCAGAGGGACAAGACGCAAGGGTACAGCTGTGGTACCACCAACTGCTTCCAGGAGTAGATTTATTCTCGAAGTAAAGAAAAAGACAAACAGAGGGACAGCTCATTAAAATAATTTATTCTAGCTTCAAGGCTTTCATTGGATTAAGTCATGCCCATAAAAACTGCAAAACTTGGTGAAGGAATGCCTCACCCCCACTTAGCTGCAGGACACCTGTCAACATTTATAATTACTTGGAGGTGACTGTTTACACGTGTGCTCTTGCATGTGTGTGGGTGCCTAGCCCAGGCTCTTAAAATAGATGCATGCCTACAAGCTTTCCAAAGTGTGATTTCTGTTGCCCAAGCGTGTGTGTGTGGCTCTTTCCCTCGCACCTGCCTGCTGGAGTTTGCAAACCCCATCCATGAATACAGATGGCACTGTGGAACCTTGTGTGTCATCTGAAGGCTTTTCTCCTGATAATGTTGCATCCAAGTGAGATTTACAGTCTACAATGGATTTACCAGACCCAGAGCTGGCCCTCTCCCCAGAATGTGTTGGCATAAGCATTGCTGAGGGCTTCGCCCCCAGACGTAAGGATGTGGTGGCCTTTGTGTTTCTGGTCTGGAAGGCAAGATCAAAAGATCATTCCTGACACTGGGGGATACATCTCTTTACCAACTAATGGGGAAATGTAACTTTTGTCTGTGCAGACCAGGCCGTGAGTCAGGGGAGCTGTCTCTTTCCAAGCCTTTCCTTTCTGCCCTCCCTCCACTCACATCAAGACACCAAGTGCACTGTCTTCCTATCGTTCACAGAAGGGTTTGCTGTAAATCTTTTCACTCTCCTCCTCACTCCAGTGTGGCCTGGAAAGGAGTGTCACTCACCCTGCCTGACCAGAGTGTCCTCATCTGTGAAATGGGAAAGGATTGGAGATAAGATTTCTAAGATATATTTCAGTTCCAATGTTAATTCACATCTTAGTAAGGGCTCAGGTCAATATATTATCTCTCCTGGGGTTGTCTACACTTCAAATCTAATTTGTCACCGTGGCATGAAAGGTTTTCTTCTTGGCTAAAGGGGTTTACGGTGTGAGCATCTGTCCTACATCCACTGGCCCAGCAATAGCTTGGAGCTGCCATGATGTAAGGAGTGCATGGCTATATTTACAGGATTGGTCATCAGAGGCCTAGAACTTCTTGCTTTTTATGTGTTTGACTATCTTCCAGGCTCTGAACGTCTTGAGGACAACCTGGGTCTAAGTTATTTTTGTTTGCTGGATTTTAGCCCCGCACGGGGTGTGGACCAAATGGTCAGCAGCTGTTTGGTTGAGGGAGTGATGGAACACGTCAGCCGGCCACCCCTGCAGCACGGGCCTGCTACCGTCTCCACCAGCTGCAGTCAGGGATTGTGTGGCACCCCGGCTGTCCCGTCAGCTGGAGCACCGGCTGCTTCTAGCTGCTCTCCCCTGCAGCTCTCCTCCAAGGGCTGCAGACAGCTGTCTTCAGGGGTGGCTGTCCCAGGCAACCTGGTCCTAGTCATGTCCTGGAGGCCTCTGAGGAGGTGCGGCAGGGTGAGTTGACGAGAACTTCGAGCCCTGCCACCAGGTCCAGTGACCCCCGCCCCCCGCACTGTCACACTTCCCTCCCACAAGCACCCTGCTCCCTTCACCCTCAAGCTTACCATCTGCACTGGAGCCCTGTGTCTCAGGTGGGGGCTGGACGTACCTGCTACACGAGTCGGGACCGTGCTTTGGCCCAGCTGCAATCTTGCGTGGTCTCCTTCTACAGGACTCCTTCACATCACACCAGCCTTGAGTCCTCACCTTCCTCCCTGTCCCAGCCACAGGACGCCTTGGCTCCCTTCCCCTTTCTACCTGCACGTCTGCTACCAAGATCCTGAGAGTCCATCCCACCCCACCTTCAGGTCCACGTGTCCAAGCCCTGTTTCGTGCCTGGCATTGAGCTACATGTGCCTCTTCATTCATTCTCCAAACCAAGCCTGGGAGGCAGACATCATTATTCTGACCTCCTCTACCTGGGGCCTGGAGAGGTCCCATCCCTCACCTTAAGTGGTTACATAAAACCAGGTAGTGACTGCGGTGTGTATTTCATACCTGGTCTCCAGAGCCTGCACTTTGCCCACCGCCCCTCATCCCTGCTTCTGGGTGGGAGAACAAGACCACAGAGAACTGATGGAGCCTTGACCCTGGTCGTCTTTCCCTCAGGTCCCAACACTTTTGGCTGAAGCTGCCCCATGCTCTCACCCAGGCGTGCACATACGTGTCCCACAGCTGGACAAAGTCAGGATACGTCTGAACCCATGGAACAGCCCTTCCATCCACGTCCATTGCCCCAGCGTGCACATCTGGTAGTATTGGCCCTCCATGGCTCCTTCAAGCTGCCCTCTGACCAGCTGTGCTGCCAGGGCTGGCTGCCAGGGGCACCCCCAATTCCAGGGAAGCCTATACGTAGTTCCCCTTTCCTGGGGACCTGCCTAGTTTGCATACCTCCTCCTCTCGGCCACCTGTGCATCTGGCTGTGGTCAGAGCAGGACACCTGTCCCATCTGGCAAGGTGGGCTTGCTCTTAGAAGGCGCCCTTGATGCCCTACTGCCTGCCCCAGCACGTGGCCCTCCTTCTGGGAACACCTCTCGACTCTTTGGCCTGAGTCCCGTGACCCAGCTCCCAGAACTTCAGTCGTCCTGTCTGGCTGTGTCCTGCCTTCTGTGCCAGCCTTCTCTCTACCTACTCTTCTTCCCTCTTCCTCTCCCTCCTCACAGCACCAGGACCCTTGGCAGGGATGATGAGATGTGTTCACCCCGCAAGACGGGCACCCTTCCTGTTCTCTCTCCCACATTGCCAGTGCTATGCACAAGCCAAGTTGCACACACCATAAATGTCATAGTCACAGCTGTCCCAGAGGGGAAGAGCCAGAGGCATGAGGTCATGGGGTTCAGCCTTCTCCCAGGGCAGGATGGAGAGTATCCTGGGTAGGCAGCATCCCTGGTGCCTCCTGAGACATACCGAGCAAGAGCCTTGATATGAGGAAGGCAGAACCCCAGGGAGCAGCGGGGAGCCCTGCAAGGCCAGCATCTCTGGGGAAGAGGTGCCTGAGTCGGGGAGGGTGGCTAAGGAGGGGCATCTGCTGCTGCAGCCCTGGGGTCCCCAGCTGGCTTGGCTCAGCAGGCTGATGGGGTGAGGCTACCACCAGCCTGCTGTTTATTCAGGCGGCTGGTGGGCTTTGCTGTTCCCGGGAGGGAAATAAAAAATATTGCTTCTCTGGGGTCTCAGGGCCAGGCCTGTCTCAAACTCTCCTCTATGGAAACCAAGAATAATGGTCCCTCACTAAAACCAGAAAGTGGCTTGGGCATTTCTAAATCAGTGAGAACAGGGCCTTCCAGGGGTCTAGAAAACCCAAGGTCTAGAGGGCAGGGGCTAATTCCATGGGATTTTCCCTTTGCCTCACAGCGAGTGTGAGGGTCAGTGCTGACTCTGTCCAGGCGTTCAGGAATTGCGTGAGCTCTTGTTTTGCTAATACAGCTACTTAGGCCACACCACTGGGTCTGGGGTCCTGGGGCCACGGCTGGGCAGCAGAGGTGGACACGTTTCAGTCCCTTAGAGCTACGTCACTGACCTTCCCCATGAGTCAGAACCAGCCTCTGTCACATCACCCCGACTTGCTTTCTTCATTGCACTTTTTACTAATTGATGGTTTCTTGTTGATTTCTTATGTATTGCTTACTTCCCTTCACGGAAGGTGGTTTTCATCAGAGCAGGATCCTTGCTCTGGCTTACCCTCCGTGCCCAGGGCTGAACACATGAGTGCATTAATGAAGGAGTAGTGTATCGAACCCTGAACCTTCTGGGGCTTCACTCCACATCACAGGATGTGAGAATTATAGAAGATGCAAGGATGCTGCTCACTGCAGGTGCTTGTGGATGATCAGAAATGCTTGAATCCCATGAAGGCACCAGGAACTTCTCCTGTCAGCCCCGGGAAGAACCTGGCTCCTATAAAATAGCCTTTCTGACACATTTGGGCCCCCTTTCCATCAGCTGTATCCCAAGCTCCCTATATTGAAGACAGTGCTTCTCAGACTTCAGTGTGTATGCAGACTGCCTGGGAATCTTGTTAAAACGCAGATTCTAATTCAGCAGGTCTGGGTCAAGTCGGAGCTTCTGCATTTCTTTCTTTTTTTTTTTTCAAATCAAACTGCCTTTTATTTTTCAGGGACTCTTGCTCAGGTTAGTCTCCCCAAATCTTTATGCTTTACACAAATGTATTTCAATAAACACGCGCACACACACACACACTCACTTTAGATTAGTAAAGCTTCCCATCACTATCTACCTTTCTCCCAAATCCTACAGTAAGAACAGAGCGTCCGCATTTCTAACAAGCTCCTGAGTGATGGAGTGATGCCTGTGCTGTTGGTCTCTTTGAGTAGTAGTTCTGTGGAACCCTAGACCAGGTCACAGGTGTGGAGCCCTCTGTTTTGTCACAGGACAAAAATCTCTGGAACTGACCAAGTCCCATAGCAACTGTTGCCATGAGCCTCCGAATTTAAGCCAGCCAGTTTTCTGGCCCCATAGTAGGTAAACCTCCCACCCTATTACCTACCCTATAGCATCTTAACCAATCACCTAATGCCACCCTTCCAGTAGGAATCTTCTGTCTTGAGGCTATAAAAATTGGCTACCAGCCCAAGAAAGGGATTGGCTCTTCCTGGAGCCAGCCTCTGTTCCAAGAGCGTCTCCCACTCTAATAAGCTTTATTCTCCCTTCATTCCGCCTCATGTCTGGAAATTCTTTTCCAACCTGTGCATAGACCATGACAGTAACATTCTATGAAAAATAACAGCCACTTAGTATGTCCCATGCATTTCCACATACGTTAACTCATTCTTCATTACAACCCACCAGGAGAGTGCTAGTGTTAACCCCATTTTACACATGGACAAATGAAGCACAGGGAGCTTAAGCAATTTGCCCAAGATAACAGGTCTAGCAGTAGCACCATTGAAATGTAAACTGAAAGGTTTCCTCCAGAATCCGTGCTCTTAACCGCTGCATTTGACTGACCCTGATAACACTTATCAGGAATGATAGACGTCCAGTAAAACCGCTCATTCCGGGCACTCTTGAAACAACCTCCTCTCAAGGGCTTTCGCTCTCACACTTAGTTCTGTGATATTTAGGGAGGCCGACTTGGCGTCAGCCCCACAGAACACACTGAGCCTTTCCAGTGCTCAGAATTTGGCGTGCGCTGAAATGCTGTAAGAATGGCATGGCCAGTGGTCTGGAGCCTGGTTAGTTTTAACAAGCACCTCGTGGGCTCCTCTGGGCAGCCCACGTAGAGCCACTGGAGCCACAGTGTCTGGGTGTCACAGTCTGCCTATACGCCCCCTAGGTCTGAGCCACCGTGGCATCCCTCTAGGCCAACAGCGGCGTCTTACCAGACTGCAGACTGTGCCTGGCGGGGTCTGAGCTTTTGCACCCTGTCTGTCAAAGAAAGATGGAAAGTGTACACGTCCTCTGTGTTTACATGGTTACTTCCTCTATCACCCTCATAAACAGGGCCCAAAGGAGAACGCCACATCTAAAAATTCAGATGCTCATGGAAACTGTGGAATGGGAGCCAGTGCTGGACAACATTAGATCTCAGTGCAGTAAACGTCTCTAAAAATAGCTAGAGATGAAAGGGTACCTCTAAGTCTGTTGACAGCTGCCCAAGATTCAAATCCCATTCAGCCTCACCTTCTCCAGGATGCTGCCTCTGATGCCTCTCGCCACCCCTCCCTTTGAACGCCTGTGTGGCATTTACAGAACCTGGCGTGGTTGGTCATCTTTTTCCTGCAGTGGGGAGCCTGTCTTCTCCACTGCAGTTGTCCCCCACGGAACCCACCCCCACCTCCCATCCCAGGACAGGAACACCAGAGGAATTAGAGGATTTCCTTCTGCCATACTGCACCCTAGACACACAGGAGGTGCTTACCAGTACTGGTTGATAGAAATGTAACTTTGGTCCTTGCTGGTACGAAGTACATCTGGAACATGGGTAATTCGCCAAGGAGGGGTCATTTAGGGAAACATTTTATGTGTGATTAGGAAAGTTTAAAGCCAGCCTCTCAATTTCCTATGTAAATAATGCTTTTTAAAGGGGAGCCATAAAAAAAGGGTGAAGGGGTGTCCCTGGGGGTCCAGTGGTTAAGAATACAGCTGCCGATGCTAGGTCATGGGTTTGGTTCCTGGTCTGGGAAGACCCCACATGCTGCAAGGCAACCAAGCCTGAGCACCACAACTACTGAAGCCCATGTGCGCAGAGCCCGCGCTCTGCAACAGGAGGAGCCACTACAGGGACAAGCTCGTGCACCACAGCTACTGAAGCCCATGTGCCCGGAGCCCGCGCTCTGCAACAGGAGGAGCCACTGCAGGGACAAGCTCGTGCACCACAGCTACTGAAGCCCATGTGCCCAGAGCCCGCGCTCTGCAACAGGAGGAGCCACTGCAGGGACAAGCTCGTGCACCACAGCTACTGAAGCCCATGTGCCCGGAGCCCGCGCTCTGCAACAGGAGGAGCCACTGCAGGGACAAGCTCGTGCACCACAGCTAGACAAGCCTCTCTCGCTGCAGCTAGAGAGAGCCCACCCACGGCAACGAAACCCAGCGCGGTCAAAAATAAATATGTAAATACTTTTAAAGGGTGAAATGTTGCCATTTGCAGCAACATGGATGCATCTGGAGAATATCAAACTAAGTCAGACAAAAACAAGTATGACATGAAATCACTTATGTGTAGAGTCTAAAAAACAATACAAAGGAATCTATATAAAAAACAGAAACAGATTCCCAGACATATTAAACAAATTTATGTTTACCCAAGGGGAGAGGCAGAGGGGATAAATTAGGAATACGGGATTAACAGACACAAACTCCTATACATGAAATAGATAAGCAATAAGGATTTACTGCACAGCACAGGGAACTCTATTCAATATCTTGTAATAACCTATAATGGAAAATAATCTGAAAAAATGTGTGTGTATATCACTGAATCACTTTGCTGTACACCTGAAACTAATACAATGTTGTAAATCAACTAGAATTCAATTTAAAAAAGATTTTTAAAAAGTGCTCGAAAGAATAGTTTGTTCTTATTAGAAAAGCAGATTAAGTAGATTTCTTTGACCACCTCTTTTTAAATTGCCTAGAAAATCCCTCTTTCATTAATTGAGACATTGGTTCACATGTGGGGAGATGCAAGCAAATGGAATTTTTCTGTAATGTTACTCATCACTGGTATGAGCATACTGTGTGCACAGGATAGAAAAATAGCAGGTGTCCCAGTAGCTCGGGGACATGACAGTATTATTATTAGGAAAGCCGTGGTGGTATTGGGAAGCATTTCCAGTCATGGACACACTGGAGCCAGGCTGCCCTGGAGATGCGACCTGAGTCCATGCGCTGGGCCTCAGCACAGGGCTGGACGCTCCTGAGGGCCCCTGTGCTTTCTGGTTGGTTTCTCAACCTACCTGTTGAGTCTCTGGGCTTGGAGCAGGAGATGGCTGCCAGCTCCCTCCTACTTGTCCTCAGAGCACTTTAAATGACTCCCTTTAAAAATTTTTCTCTCTTGCTAGGAAATATCTAAAAACCTCACCAAGGAAAATGAGCAGATCAGAGAGGACGTGGAAGAAATTCGAACTGAGATGAACAAGCGAGGCAAAGAGAACTGTTCCAATAACATCCTGGACAGCATTCCAGACATCCGCTCGGCCCTGCAGAGGGACGCGGCTGCAGCCTACACCCGTCCCGAGGTACAGCCCCGGCCTCCGGGAGCTCTGACCACAGCCCTCCGGAAAGTGTACGCCCACCCCCTCGCAGGTGCATGGAGCCTTCGGGCTCCAGCCTCCCACGGGTATGGTCTCATTCCATCTACTCAACTGTCCCATCAGTCTGACGGGGCAGAAGTGGACCCCATCACACTTAACACTGAAGCCCCGCAAGGTTCAGCCAGGGTTGAAGCCAGGACCCAGATCTGGGTCTCCTGGGTACCAGGCCTGTTCTTTGTATTATACTTCATCCTGCCGTTTTGAGCATCCCTTGCGTTTACAAGTTAGGTGGCTTGTCTGGGACCATCCTAGTTTACTCCTGCTGTCCCGGCATGATCGCTAATGACTCCTTCTGTCACTCTAGAAGAGTCCCAGTTTGGAAGCAGTCAGCTGTGTGGTCCTCCCCATTTGTAAGGGACTCTGTGAGTACTTCCATCATCCATCACACCGTACGGCCCTCACCCCAGCTCTAGAAGGCAGCCCAAGGCCGACATCAGTACCCTCACTTTGCAGAAGAGGAAGCAGGTCCAGGAACGCTCACGTTCCCCGTGGCTCAGCCGGAAAGTGGCGACAGGGGTCTCAGATCTCTGTCTCTGCCCACTCAGCAGTGTCTGGGTTGGTGTGATGAAATGAAACACTACCTAATGTGATTTGGGTGATGCCAGAGGGCCTACTTGCTTAAAAATACCTCCCCGTCTGATACCTGTTTCTTTTGTCTCTGCTTACCAAGTTATATGGGAGAAGGCAATGGCATCCCACTCCAGTACTGTCACCCGGAAAATCCCATGGACGGAGGAGCCTGGTAGGCTGCAGTCCATAGGGTCGCTAGGAGTCGGACACAACTGAGTGACTTCACTTTCACTTTCCACTTTCATGCATTGGAGAAGGAAATGGCAACCCACTCCAGTGTTCTTGCCTGGAGAATCCCATGGACGGAGAAGCCTGGTAGGCTGCAGTCCATGGGGTCGCACAGAGTCGGACACGACTGAAGCGACTTAGCAGCAGCAGCAGCAACCAAGTTATATTTATGTGCCGATAGTTATATATATTATTATTTATGTGTTATCTCCTAAATTGCTGCCTGTGAAACAGGAGCTAACCCTAAAAGAATAGAAGAGGAAACAGGTAAATTCTGGCAGCAGGACTTGCAGAGTGTGGATGCTCTCAGCAAGACAGGTCTGGATAAAGTGTTATAAAAGGAGTCCCTGGCAAACATGGAATAGCGACAGCTAAGAAAGGTCGTGCTTACTTTTACTGGGCCGCGGGTTGGTGGTGGACAGCAGAGCATGGATTTCAGGTGACCCATCGCGGGATCCGCTCAGCCTGGGGCAGGTGGGCAGAGTGTGGGTTGAGAGGGTCTGGGACAATGACAGCAAAGCCCTGAACTTGTGGTTCTATGTGCTGTGACATTGAAAAGGGCTGGGAAGTGTTGCTGCAAAGGATTTGTTGCCTGGGTTGTTAAGAATCAGGGTAAGAGAGGAAGTAAGGTTAGGCCTGCGGGCTTGGAACTCTTGAGCAAAGAAATTCCCCAAGTGGAGCCAAGCAGGCAGCAGCTGTGGGTTTGGGGAACCTTGAGCATGTGTTCCAAAGGCAGAAGAGCAGGCAGATTAGGACTTTGGAGACAAGAGGCCCTGAAGAGAGTCTGGTGCCTACACTCCGCCCAATTTGTAACTTGAAATAAACCCATTTCCAAACCAGAAAATAAGTACAAGCAAGGCCAGTAATTTTCTGGCTTAGCCCACGATGACTCCATTGATGGTTTTTTGGAAATATCATATATCTTCAAAAATTATTTTTATTCTCATTTTCGGGTGTTCTCGACACGCCAGTGACTGAGCGTATGTTTAGTCTGCTTGGTGGGTCACCCCTGAGCAAGTCTGAACTTGTAAACCAAAGAGCCAGAGGACATTTGCACTTTAAAGGGAATTGGAGGCACCCTGGGTTCATCAGACCTGGGGCCCAGCAGCTCCTGTCACCGCCCGTGTGGCATCATCTGCCGGTCCAGCCGCTCAGTGGAATCAGGCGCTCCCTGACTTCAGTCCTCTCTGGCTCCAATTTCCCAGTCGACTGAGCTTGAGAATTCCATCAGTTGTCTTGATGACACATTATGTGGTATGTTCAGGATCCCAGCTCAGATTTCCTGAGGGTAAACAGCAAACCAAATCAAACACACCAAACTCTTTTTCTCCTTGCTCAGCAAACCTTGCTCCCTCCTGAAATCCCCATTCACACACTGCTGAGGTTAGCACAATCCACCCAAACCAGGGTAGTGGTGGGGGTAGCCAGGGCCAGGGCAGGACCAGAAAGGGAGGCGAGGTGAAGGAGACGAGGCTAGAATCTTTCTCTCCCTTTTCCTATCTCTTTAGTGAACCCCCTGTTGAAAAGGGGGTAAAGAGGGGTGTCTGGGTTTGGTTGTTATTTTCAAGGTTCTTATGGATTACGTCAGGGTTTTTTGGAATGGTGAATGGCACTTTGTTGGAGGCATCTTTCCAAGAAGGTCCATGCCTGGAGGGTTGGCAGGGGGCTCTGGGGGCTGGGTGGAGAGGTCAGGGTGGGATTGGGAACATGGAAACACCAGGAGTTGAGGTCATACAACAATTTAACAGAGAGAAGAAACAAAAACTCGGGGGCTGCTGCCGCCCCGTGCAGCCTGTCGCCAGCGAATCCAAGGAAATTATATGTTCTCTGGCAGAGGCTGTCCATGGTCTTGCTCCATCTCCTTGGCTGGGAGCGGGAACTGCAGTTCCCGCTCATCCCTAAAAGTCTGGAATTAAAGACAGTTCCTGGGGTTTGCCACGAAGAAATGACAACTTGCTTTTGCAATGCAGAGGGAAACCAAGGTCTGGCAATTAGATGGCCTGTGGCATCTGAGTTGAGGGCTGGGGCCTCTTGTCCGCCTCCCAGGCAGCTCTTTTCTATGGGAAATGAGGAATCCCCAAGTCTTCTGGACACCAGCCAGACCACGGCCCTGAGGGCTTTTTGGACGGCAGATGAGTTAGTCCTGTGGTGACAGCTGAGCACAGTATAGCTATACCAAGGTGGATCACAGGCTCTGAAGGCAAGCAGCCCTGGATTATTTAATAGCCTTATGACTTAATAAGGAGAAGGCAGTGGCAACCCACTCCAGTATTCTTGCCTGGAGAATCCCATGGACAGAGGAGCCAGGAGGGCTACAGTCCAATAGGGTTGCAGAGTCAGACATGACTGAAGTGGCTTAGCATGCACATACATGACTTAATAAGTGCTCTCTCACTTGATTAACCTTCAACCAGATTGCTAAATGACTCTGAACCTCTCTTTATTCATCTGTAAAATGTGGATAATAGTATCTATCTTGCCTCATTGTTTTAAGGGTTAAAAAGAATATGAAGGGACATGTCTGCCCATAACAGATGCTCAGTAAAATGCCACCACCACCAGCCAAGTATTCCCTGCACTTCTGGTGGCGGTCACCTCCCCAGCAAACCATGGCAAGTGGGGGAGGGGCAGTTAGCAGGAGTGAGGGCTGCCCAGGGCACACGTCTGCCTGCTTCTTCCAGGCAGCTCTCTGGCCCCAGCAAGGGGAGGCTGCTGGAAAGTGTCCTCTGTTTTCCAGGAGTGGGTCAGCATGGGGGAGTGAAGAACACATGTTTAGGAGCTTCCCTGTCTGCAGTGCCATCTGGATAAAGTCTTCCATCACGGGAAAACCAGTACAGACCCGGGGTGTGGTGGGGAATGAGGACTCCAGGTTTTCTCTAGGCCAGATTTTAAAGGTCAGAACAAGAATCTGATTTGTTTCTTCCTAGGCAGAGTGAAACCCACTCCAGTGTTCTTGCCTGGAGAATCCCAGGGATGGGGGAGCCTGGTGGGCTGCCGTCTATGGGGTCGCACAGAGTCAGACACGACTGAAGCAACTTAGCAGCAGCAGCAGCAGGCAGAGTGAAAGAGTTGGTCATGACAGCTGGGTCCCTGACAGCTGACGTTCAGGGAGCTCAAAGGTCCTGCTCTGCCTCTCAGGACTGAGCATCAAAGGGACAGAGGTTTTGTTTCCAAGTGGGCTGTGCTCTCTGGGCACATTTTACCGAGGATTTAAGGGAGCTCACCCACCTCCTCCTGGCGAGAAGAAGAGCTTTCAGGGCTTAGGTGACTACAGGGAGTGACCTCTTCATAATTCAGCCATTCAAAGTCCTCATAGAGCAGAGGTGGGCCACGCCTCCCGTGGTCCGCGCTTGCTTTACTGATGGAGCCACTGGCCCTGTCTGGTGGCTCTGCACTGGAGCACAGCCGGCTCACAGGCCCTGTGTCCAAGCCCCTTTGTTTTCAAAAACGGGCCTGGGTGAGGGAATATGACTGGATGGACCTAGGCAGGGCCCAGGGACTCTGCCACACTGTGGACACAAGAGGTCAGTCCCCAGGATGAACGGACAGGATGGTCCTTCTGTGTGGCCATAACCATCGCAGAGGCCTTTTTTTGGTACCATCATGATGCCCAGGTCATAGGCTACCTACTGTAAAGCATCATTTGATTTGACAAAAATCCCAGTGGCAGTCACAGGTGTTGACAGTTCTTTGGGATTTGTTATGATTCAGAAATTCAGTTTAACAAATATTAAGGTACATATATCCAGGGGAATCAGAGACGGACAAGAAATTGTCTCTGCTCTTCCAATTGCTCATAGTTTACAGAGACAACGTTCTTAAGAAATTCCTGTGGAAGGCAAGATGGGAGAGGTGTTATAATAGTATAGAGTTTTATCCATTAGGAGTTGTGTTCAGCTTTAGGTAAGAGACCAAAATATTGTGCATTAAACAATATAGGGGTTTGTTGTTCTGTTGTAAAAAGAGTCATGGAGGCAGGTGGCCCAGGGCTGGTACAGTTAGCTGTGAGATGTCATTAGTGATGTCCATCTTCAAAATCCCCTCATGGTCACAAGATGACTGCTCAGCTCCAGCCATCCTGCCCACATTCTCCTGGCCAGAGAAATGAGGAAAAGTGCAAATGATGCCTTCCAGCTGAGTCAGCCCCATGTTTTAAGGAACTTTTCCAAAAGCTCTTCCCACCAACTTCTACTTCTACTTTAACAGCCAGAACTTAGTCCCAGGACCACTCCCACAAAACCAGTTTCTCATTAAGTTAGGAAAAAAGGAGAGTGTTCAGATAGTCACTTAGAAGTCTCTGCTGCAAAGTAAGGATTGGGAAAGAAAGATGCATTCTAAATGAAAAGGTTTAGGAGTATTTCCTTGGGGTCCTGAGATTTTAGCCAGGCCTTGAAAAGTGGGTAGATTTCAATAAATGGCTATATGGGGGGAAGGGAATGGCTTCCAGACAGAGAAAACAATCTGAGCAAAGACCCAGCACTTCGGGAGAGCCAAGCAGTTCAGGAGTCACCCAAGTGCCTGGAATACCAAGGGTGGGGAGGCTGGGGGTGGAGCAAGAGAGAAGGCTGAGCTGGGTCAAGTCACTTTGAGTTCTCAGTGCCAGGTCAAGGACTTTGGACTTTATTCTGGATGCATTAGGGAGGGCTTGGGGCAGTTTGTGCCAAGAGCACAAGTAAAAGCAGTCATGCCTTATCCTGAGCTGTGCATCTTAGCCCTCAGCCTTCCTGTGCCGGGATTCCCTGGTGGCTCAGATGGTAAGGAATCTGCCTACAATGAGGGAGACCCAGGTTTCATCCCTGGGTCGGGAAGATCCCCTGGAAAAGGGAATGGCAACCCACTCTAGTAATCTTGCCTGGAAAATCCCATGGAGAGAAGAGCCTGGCGGGCTACAGTTTATGGGGTCACAAAGAGTCACACACGACTGCGTGACTAACACACTTCATGTTCCAACTACATAGATTTACTACAAACAACTGCGTGAGATCTGAGGCACCCAGCATCTCTAGGCCAGAGCTGAGAGGACAGCTGCACTCTCTGGGAAGTATAGCATGGAGGTTAGAGTCAGAGTCTAGAGTCAGACTGCCTGGGTTCAAATCCTGCCTCTACCACTTCTCTGCTCTGGGACCTTGGGTGATTTACATAACCTCTCTGTGCCTCAATTTCCCAATTTGTAAATGGGAATGATTAAAAATGGTTCATACCTCATGGGGCTGACGACAAGATGAACAGTGCCTGGCTTAGGAAGTGCTTTTAGGATTAGCTGTTGTGACTAGGATGGCCTTGACTCCAGCACTGCCTCTTGTGACCTTCCCTTGTGTCCCCTCTGAGGAGCAGTATGAAGAGAGGTTTCTGCAGGAAGAAACTGTGTCCCAACAGATCAAATCCATCAAGCTCCTGCAGACGCGGCCACTGCCTCCACCAGAGGTGGTGAAGCCACAGCGACCCCTGCAGAGACAGGTCCACCTGAGGGGCCGGCCAGCCTCCAGGCCCACCGTAATCCGGGGCATCACCTACTACAAAGCCAAGGACCCCGAGGAGGAGAATGACATCGAAGAGCATCGTGAGTTGGGGTCCGCAGGGGCAGGGAGGGAGTCACCCTTTGCACTCTGGAGGGGCACTTCCTGTGAGCCACACCTGCCTTCGGCAGTTTGATTACTACAGTGGCCCCGCAGAGCCAGCCTGGTTACCTGAGATTTACCTGCAGTTACAAATTATCCAGAGTTCTTACTGCCTTTCCTCACAGCTTGCTGAGCACCCCGGGGGCAAGTCACTTGCCTTCTCTGGGCTTGCAGAGGACCACAGGGCGGAGCGTGGCTGAGCCGGAAGGGGCCTCTGTGCCCTCCCCATTCTCAGACGTGCACACTGAGGCATGGAGGGGTGACCCACTCAGAGACACACAGAGGCTTCTCCTGCCTGCTTTTTCTAGGGGGACCCTGGGCTTCTTGACCTAGACTCTAGCACCTACTCTTCCATCTCTTTCCTTCTTACTCTTTCACAGAAAATAGATACTCCTTTTCACCTCATCTTTATCTTGTTTCCCCTACACTTCCTCTTCCTGGGCTCTTCCCTGCCACCGGCCCCTCCTTTTCTTCTATCTATCCCTGCCCAGCACCCCAGGAGACCTAGCTTTTCCCCTTTCCCTGCTACGCCACTTCCTCTCATCTGGTCCCCCTCAGCTGCCTCCTGATAGATTCTGCTCCCCCAGTTGCTGGCATAATCAATTTGCCCATTTCTAACTGTGTAACGTTTTAATTTATTGACTTGTGGGGTTCCCTGGTGGTCTAGTGATTAGGATTTGGTGATTTCACTCCTGTGGCCCAGGTTCAATCCCTTGTCGGGGAACTGAGATCCCACAAGCCTCTCTACATGGCCAAAATAAATAATGGATTTGTGGGGTTTTTATATTCTGGGACAAATCCTTTGTATTGCAGATATTAATATTTTATTTCTGCCCATGGCTTGTACCTTTAGTTCTTTAATGATGTTTTTGATGAGCAGATAAAATCCAGTCGACCAGTTATGTCTTTTGTGGTTAGACCTCTTTGTGTCCTAAGAAAACACTCCATCTTAGTATTCCTTTTCTGCTCAAAACCCTGGAGCCTCCCCCATTTCATGCAGGATAAAAACTGAAGTCCAAACACAGCAGCCAAGCCCTCCATGACCTGGCTGTGTTCCCTCTGACCTCTGCCCACCTCACTGCTCCTCAGCCTCAGCAGATGTGTTCCGGCCCCAGGGCCTTTGCACTGCTGCTGTTTCTCCCTGAATACTCCTCCCCGTCACCTGCTCGGTTACCTCCCTTCAAGCCACTGCTCCTCTCTTCATCCCACTGAGTCTCATCTTGACCACTTTATCCATGACTGCAAGGTTCCCATCCCCCCCTTCCCCTCACCCTACTAGACTTTTCCTCACAACACCTTCAAGGAGACAATCTGTCTAATGTTTGGCGTCTCCACCACTAGATAGAAACTCTGTGAAGGCTCATTGTTGTTTGTGCTCCATTGATAACTACTGAGTGAGTGACTAACTTCCTCCCAGGTTTTGTAGCCCTTGGCTGCGGTTCCTGGGTGGTGGGTGGAGGCAGACTGTTCAGAGAGACCCTCCAGGAAATGTGTCCATCTGTGCTCCTTTCACCTTCTTCTTCTAAATCCCACCTGGGCTCCACTTTGAATCAGAGTATCCTATGGCTGGTTCATGATGTATGGCAAAAACCATCACAATATTGTAAAGTAATTATCCTCAATTAAAATTAATTTTAAAAAATAAAAAAAATAATAAATCAGGGTATCATGCTGATGAAAGAAACCCTCATTAATCTGCCACACACCACATGTTGCTGACTCCTGAGTCACAAACACACCTGTGTTTGTTTCCCAGAAGACGAATTTTTCAGTGGTGAACACGGAATGGATTTGCTAATTGAAGATCAGCTTCTGAGACACAACCAGCTGCTGACCAGCGCCACCCGGAGGCCAGCAGCCACCAGGCGCAGCGCCGCTGTGACAGCTGATGCCGGCACCACCAGCGCTGGCACTCCGACCACAGCCCTGCCCTCCGCCCGGCTGCCCGCCTCCACTGCAGCGCCCAGCACCCCTGACCCTGCAGTCTCTGCCTCAGTCGAACAATTCTCAACACCGCTCCCGACGACCTCAGTGTCTCCAGATCCCACGGAGGAGGCAGTCCCTACACCTTTTACTCAGGTACCAGCTACCACTGTGGCCCACACAGCCACCCAGCAACCGCCAGCCTCAGCTCCTCCGTCAGCGGCCCCTGAGGATGCCTTTGTGGAGGTGACGCACACAGCCCCAGTGCCTCCGCCTCCAGTCAGGACAGACTCACCAGGGAAAGATTCTACTGCCAGACAGGGCACAGTTCCCCCTGGCCCCACCCTGAGCCCCGAGGAAGAAGATGACATACGGAACGTCATAGGTGAGTCCATTCCGCCTGGCTTGGGTCTCCTGCTCAAGTAAAAGGCTGAGCCTGGAAATAGCTTGAAAGGAGAGGGGAGAGTCAGATGCTCCAACTGCTTCATAAAGAAAGGCAAGTGGAGTTACTCCTTGGGCAACGATCAGTTTTAACATCTAGGGTCTATATTCACAATGTGCCAGTGACAAGAGTAGAAAACTCCTTTCTAAAATAAATTAGTGGAGCTAAGATCTCAGCTTCATTAATAAGTTTTATAAACATTTGTCAAATGCTGGTGTACTAGGCTTTGTGATGGGTGTTGGATATTTGGTTATTTAGTGATGACTACGTTTTCAGCTGGAGAAGGCAATGGCACCCCACTCCAGTACTCTTGCCTGGAAAATCCCATGGACAGAGGAGCCTGGTAGGCTGAAGTCCATGGGGTCACTGAGAGTCGGACACGACTGAGCGGCTTCACTTTCACTTTCCACTTTCCACTTTCATGCATTGGAGAAGGAAATGGCAACCCACTCCAGTGTTCTTGCCTGGAGAATCCCAGGGATGGGGGAGCCTGGTGGGCTGCTGTCTATGGGGTCGCACAGGGTCGGACACAACTGAAGCGATGCAGCAGCAGCAGCAACACGTTTTCAGCAGGATGTTTACCAGGCCATGAACTAACAAGAGATTCTTATGTGTGTGTAGGTGGGGGGATCCCAGAATATTAAAAGAGGGAACAGGGAAATAGTGAGCCCCAGGGAACAAATCTCATTAGCCCCTGGCCTTAGAAAGCATGGGAACATCATGGCATCGTGTGATAAATGATGTAACAGAGGAGTGGAGAGACAGGGGCAGAGGGAGCAGCAGATTGCCTGGCAGCTAAGAAGGCTGGGAAAGCTTTTCTAAGAAGGTATCCTTTGAGCTGAGTTTTGAAGGATGAACAGGAGTTTGCTAAGTGGAAAAGGAAAGTATTCTGACTGGGTAGGTCTAAATGAGCAGGGTGTGTTCCAGAAACAGAGAATGTAGCCTGTTCTGTGCCTGGGCGCTCCATGGCCATAAGATGACTCTGAGAACAGTGAAACGTGAAAGTGTGTGTGTGTCTATGTATGTTTCCGTGGGCGGAGGCGGGGTGAGGGGGAAGTGGGACTTGCCACAGATGGCTTTTTCAAAAAGACTTAAACATTCATTAAGTCACCATCAACACTGAAAAATAACACTATTGAATAGTAATTTCATTAAAAATATACTTGATTTGACAGATGCAATTTGCCTTATACCTTTCTTTCCCTTCTTCCCATTTTCAGCCCCCTTGG
The DNA here is from genome assembly GCF_032452875.1 of Bos javanicus. Lineage (NCBI taxonomy): Eukaryota > Metazoa > Chordata > Mammalia > Artiodactyla > Bovidae > Bos > Bos javanicus. Next base: position 7,555,257 of record NC_083870.1, read on the forward strand.
CATCCTCTTTTCCAGTTCCTCCTCAGGATAAAGTGCCAGCCATGCCAGACAGATGGTGGTAGGGGCACCTACCAGCAGCCAGATGCCTGGTTGTAGCCTAGTCCCCACTGCGGAGAGCTGTGTGACCTTAGCCAAATCTCTGCCCTTCTGCAGGTCTCAGAAATTAGAAATTTACTAAAGATTGCTGCCTCAATTGGGAATCCCTAAATAGCTCAGTTGGTAAAGAATCTGCCTGCAATGCAGGAGACCCTGGTTTGATTCCTGGGTCGGGAAGATCCACTGGAGAAGGGATAGGCTACCCTCTCCAGTATTCTTGGGCTTCCCTTGTAGCTCAGCTGGTAAAGAAAGTTTCCTCAGCTATATCCTGTAGTAAGTGTATCAGGCCGTGATATAGCAAGGAATTCTTATTGGGTGAAAAAAAACCCCAGAGTAATAACAAGGAAATAGCCAATGAACCTTGGCCAGGAGGAAGCTAAGCAAGAAGACAGTTCTTGAGCCACAGAGGTTGGGGTGGGAGGAAAGAATGTTTTTCTTTTCGTCCCTTTCACTGTCACAGTGGGAGCAAGCAGACCCCAGAGTAGAAGATCCATTTCTCACCGCGTGGAGAAATCAGTTCTGAAGCTGTGGGTCTTGCTCAGTTTCTGCAGAATGCCCCAGGGTCTGAGCAAAGGGTCCACTTCCACACTGGCTCTGGGCAGCCTTGACCTTGCTCATGGGCTCACAGACCCTGAGCCCAGCATCCCATCTCCCCACTGCCACAGGAGTGCACTCCCCAGGGTCCCCATACCTCTACCACTCAGGTGACAGGGACAGTTCCTCCAGAAACTTAGCCAGCTGCCCACCACTATCCCTCCACAGACGGGTGGAATACAGGCCGCAGGTAGGTCCACACTCCTTGTATGTCCCCAGGGATGGTGATTGCCTGGCTGGAAACTCTTCCCTTGGTGACTTCCTAGCCAGTAGGAGAGGGGCTTCCCTGGAGGCTCAGATAGTAGAGTCTGCCTCCAATGCAGGAGACCTGAGTTTGATCCCTGGGTTGGGAAGATCCCCTGGAGAAGGGAATGGCTACCCACTCCAGGATCCTTGCCTGGAGAATCCCATGGAGAAAGGAGCCTGGTGGACCACAGTCCATAGGGTTGCAGAGTCAGACACGACTAAGCGACTCACACTTTCACTTCCAGCCAGTGAGTTCTCCACTGTCTCCACAACCCACCTGCCTCCCCTGGGTGTCGCCACCCGCGAGCTTTTCCGATGTGCATCTTTCTGGAGTTCTTAGGTCTCAGGACTCCACCTCCTTCGTTAGCCTGACTGAGATGCCGATGCCCAGACAAGAGAGACCCTGTGTCCTGGAAGTTGTTTACCTGGTAGAGGAGCAGGAGACAGGATACACTTTCTCTTGTGCTTCACTATTCTGTTCGACCAGAAGCACATTGTCACAGAGGGGCTTCCCTGGTGGCTCAATGGAAAAGAATCCGCTTGCCAATGCAGGAGATACAGGAGACAATTCCTGGGTTGGGAAGATCCCCTGGGGAAGGAAATGGCAACCCACTCCAGTATTCTTGCCTGGGGACTCCCACAGACAGAGGAGCCTGGCGGACTAGAGTCCATGGGGTGGCAAGTGTCGGACACAACTGAGCGCCTATACAACAGAGGATGTCAGTTCAGTTCAGTTCAGTCGCTCAGTCGTGTCTGACTGTTTGCAACCCCGTGAATCGCAGCATGCCAGGCCTCCATGTCCATCACCAACTCCCGGAGTTCACTCAGACTCACGTCCATCGAGTCAGTGATGCCATCCAGCCATCTCATCCTCTGTCATCCCCTTCTCCTCCTGCTCCCAATCCCTCCTAGCATCAGAGTCTTTTCCAATGAGTCAACTCTTCGCATGAGGTGGCCAAAGTACTGGAGTTTCAGCTTTAGCATCATTCCTTCCAAAGAAATCCCAGGGCTGATCTCCTTCAGAATGGACTGATTGGATCTCCTTGCAGTCCAAGGGACTCTCAAGAGTCTTCTCCAACACCACAGTTCAAAAGCACCAATTCTTCGGCACTCAGCCTTCTTCACAGTCCAACTCTCACATCCATACATGACTACAGGAAAAACCATAGCCTTGACTAGATGGACCTTTGTTGGCAAAGTAACGTCTCTGCTTTTGAATATGCTATCTAGGTTGGTCATAACATTAAAAGAGGATGTCAGCTTCTGCTTAAAGACTGACCTGTGGGATTTTTCAAAAGAGCTGGGGTTCTTTTTTTCTAATTTTTATTTCATATTGGAATATAGTTGATTAACAATGTTATGTTAGTTTCAGGTGTGCAGCAAAGTGATTCAGTTATACATATATTGATACCAATTCGTATTCAAATTCTTTTCCCATTTAGGTTATTACAGAATATTGAGCAGAGTTCCCTGTACTATGCAGTAGGTCCTTGTTAGTTATCTGTTTTAAGTACAGCAGTGTATAAATATCCAGTGACCTCCGGGAGTTGGTGATGGACAGGGAGGCCTGGCGTGCTGCGATTCATAGGGTCGCAAAGAGTCGGACACGACTGAGCGACTGATCTGATCTGATCTGATCTGATATGTATCCCAAACTCCCTAATTGTCCCTTCCCCTCAACCTTTCTCCTGATAAATTCATTCTCTGTGACTGTGTTTCTGTTTTGTAAATAAGTTCATTTGTATCATTTTTATTTAGATTTCGATATTTGTCTTCTCTGACTTATTCCACTTCGTATGGTAAACTCCAGGTCCAGCCATGTCGCTGCAAATGGCATTATTTCATTCTTTCTAACAGCTGAGTATTACTCCATTGTATATATGGGCCACATCTTCTTTATCCATCTGTCTTACACAGAGGATGTCAGCTTCTGCTTAAAGACTGGCCTGTAGGGTTTTTTTTTCAGAAGATCTGGGATTCTTATCTCTTGTATCTACTGCGGAAAAAAACACAGGGACACGGACACAGATATAAGTGCTTCTTCAAATGCCAAGGGGTGAAAAGAGGGGGTGGCACAGAGAGAAGGCAGGTGGAGTCTTGGCAGGTTTTCTCAGGAATCATTTCCAATCACGTATTGCTGCCACATGCTTCTCTCAGGCTGCTGTTAGTGTGGATGGGATTTCTTTTCTGGAACCTTCTTAGCACACTTCCTGCCTGCCTGTGCCTGGCCAAGTAAGACTATATGTAGCCTTCAGTTAAATAAGCATCATTTGTCTGAAACCAACACACGCCACTGACTTGCTACCTGCGAAAGGTTGTTTGCTGTTTAATGAGCCTGGCAATTTCGAGTTTGAGCTGTTTGAGTGGTTTTAAACAGGCTGCTTTTAGAAGGAACATCCTATCCTGTGGTTTCCAAACCTGGTTTTGTGATGCCCAAAAATGTCCACCAGTTTCCCCAGGGGAATTGTAAAATGCTCAGAAAAATTCCGAAAACAAACGAATTAGAATTAACTTTTGGCCAAAGCATAGCTGCTTGAGGACAAGAGAGGAAAAACACCATCCTTGATGGGAGCCGGGTTCCGGGAGGGAGGAAAGGGGACTGGTCACCATCCTTGGTGGTGTGGGGAGCTCTGGTCAGGCTGCCACAGAGGATGAGAACACGGGTGCCCCATGGCCGTGGCTTTGCAGAGTCCCAGACCTTAAGGGCTGTGATGCGCATTGTAGGAGAGGCTGGTGTGGGGCAGAGAGGGGAGTGGGGAGGAGCGAAGAGGACAGTCGGGATGACAGCAATACCAGAGCCTGCCTCATGGCTGAACCTAGAAATGTGATCCCATGAAGACCACCTCTTCCACAAAGTAACTGGCCGTAACAACCCCCGAGGCCTGGCTGGCCACAGTGGCAGTGGGCACGAGACGGCCTGAGTAAGTGGCACCGACACGGGCAGGGCAGTGCTGACCGGAGCCTCCACAGCACCCAGACTCAGTACCAAGGACTGTCCCGTCGGCGGCCCAGAGTCTCTTGACAGGCACCTTTCCCAGCCCCAGCTCCACAGACACACTCCGCTCTCACTGTGCTGATCAGCTCATCAGGCCCCTGAAACCACAAGGAGCCTCTGTCAGAACACAGAGGCCGCTGGCCCTAGAAAGACAAATATAAAGTGGAGTGGCTCCTTGTAAATGGGTAAGGAAGAGTCTGTGCCTGTCTACAAGGATACAGGCCACTCCTAATTCACCCAGCCCTCGCCACGCTGGCTGGGAAAGGGCCTGCACTCTGGCCACTTCCACGGAGGTGTCACCAGGAGGGGCTACAGGGACTAGAGTGGACAGGTCTGGCAAGGTATGTGGTCCAGGGGAGGCTGTCTCTGGTTCTGACTGTGAGCTCCTTCTCCAGGTGTGGTCACCAGGGCAGAGCTGACAGCGTGAGCCTCTGCAGGGGTGTTGAAGGGCACCCACGGTGCTGGCACAGACCGGGAGAGGTAGGGGAGAGGGCCTGATGATGAAGGGAGTAAGACATGAGGACTTAGATCTAAAGGTGTTAGAGAAGGTTCTAAGCAGAGGAGCACACTCACATTTGTCAGTACTGAGTTGAAGGACAGTACTGAGTGCTGGCGCTGTAGGTGTTGATCCTACAAAAGCAGGTGAGGCAGGGTCCCCGACCTGGAGTTGTGCACAAGCTCGTATATGGGACCCAGAAACACAGTTTCAGTTCAGATGATGGGTGGCGTTTAGCTGTTCATTCATGTCTGACTCTTTGTGATCCCATGGACTGTAGACCGCCAGGCTCTGCTGTCCATGGGATTCTCCAGACAAGAAAACTGGAGAGGGTTGCCATTTCCTCCTCCAGGCGATCTTCCCAACCCAGGGATGGAACCCACATCTCCTGTGGCTCCTGCATTGGCAGGTAAATTCTTTACCACTGAGCCACCTGGCAAACCCAATTTCAACTCAGGGTGGTGAGCAGATGCATAGAGTGCTTTGCGGTCAGAGGGACTCTCCTCTGGAAAGAGAAGTTGACCTAGCTGTCTTGAGGGATGAGGCAAAACCAGCCAGGAAGGACGGTGGCATTGCAATAAGAAGGACCAGAGTCAACAAGAGCCCCAGCAGTGAACCAGTTTAGTTAGGGCTGACTACACATTTTGTTGAGCCCATTGCAAAGTGAAAACATGGAGCCCCAGTTCAAAAAGCAAGATGGAAATTGCCATTGAAGATAGTGAATATAAAGCTGTTTCCTTTCTTTGATCTCTCTCTCTCATTCACTTGGTTTTTTTCTTTGCTACTTCATGCCATTGTAAGAAATACTTTTTTAAAAACTTAAATAACTGGCGTGGATTTTATCATTCTTGTTTATATTGTGCACTACCAGTTTTCAATGCAAAGATAAGATCATTTAACTCACGTGTGGAGTCCACCAAGATGATACAGTTTGTTTTTCATGGCTCCTATGTTCCTGTGTAATTTGTTCTTAGCAGCCCAGTGAAAATACTGCACACAACAAACTCATCTGTTTCTCTTCTTAATATGCTCACAGTCTACCCCCACTCCCTACATTTGGCTCCCTGAATAAAAGAAAAGGAACTGTGAGTTGCCCTATCTTTCCCTCTTCTATAACATTTTCAGCATGAGTTATTGTCTACTCCAAGGAAATAACACAAGTGAGAAAGAATATAATGGGATTACTTGGTTATTTGTGGTTCCTAGCATACCGCTGCCTTCTTTCTGCATTCGAGGTTCTGTTTAGAATGGCAAGTGTGGCCTCTGGGGCTGCAATGCCCGGCGCACTCAGTCACAGGGACAACACACCTGCCTTATCTTCACTCTGAGTCTCACCGTAACCCCATGAGCAGTGGGCCCACCGGTGTCCCCTGCACGCAAGTGGGCCATAGGAAGGTGGACACATGTACTGTGTCCTCTGCAAATGCACATGCCCAGTTGTCCTATTAGATTCTAACTATAAAATAAAAATCCAAACTAAAATGATTAAGAATTACAAGATGGCCATAGCAGAGTTTTGAAAAGGTGATTGCCCGGTTCACATGTCCATGAAGCTACCTCCAGGCACGGCACCATGGGCTGTATGAGCAGTTAGGTATGGGCAAGAGATCTCAAAGCTAGCAACCCGAGGGCCAAATGCGCCCCCAAGATGTCTTGTCAGCCTTAAACTTGAATGCCTTTAGGTCAGCTGCTCTTCCAATCCACTCCAGTCTCTGTTGTTACTCATCCTCTCATACTCAGCCTGCTTCACCCATTTCCATCACACCTGGCCCCTAGAGGCATTTGAGTTTGAGAACTCTGATTGAGGGGAGATGGCAAGAAGTGATGGCATTGAAGGAGGGGCTGATGCACTGGGATAGGACCTAGGGCTTCCTGCAGCAGTTGATGATGGTGAGTGAAGGGTTTAAGCAGCAAGGCAGCTCAGGACTTCTGGGCACAGGGGTTGGATGGGTTAGAAGGGGTTAGAGACGAGCCATAGAAACCACCATCGTAACTGGAGTGATCCAGGCAAGGGACCGTGAGGTCTAAGCTAAGCACAGAGGTGGAATGGAAGAGCTGAGAAGTGAAGAGGGGGGAGACGGCGACCAATGGGGCCATGCGTAGAGGAGAGGTGGACAGCAGGGAGAACCAAGATTCCCGGCTTGGTGAATGGTGCGCCGTGCCTTTCTCCTGGACAGAAGTATAGGAGGAACAGGCTGTGAACTGAAGCAAATGAATTCCTTTTTGAATCCATTAAGGAGTCCGGAGGACACTCAGGAGGGAAGTGTCTCATAACGGGGTGGCCACCTGGCACTCAGAAACAAAGTCTGGGCTGAGTGAGAGCCAAGTGTGCCCGGGGAATACAGGAAGAAAAAGAGGAAGACGAGGGGCTGAAACTGGGGCTCTGAGAGATGACATCTGAAAGGCGGGCAGAAAAGAGAACCAGCCAAAGACAGCCTGACCTGGACGGCAAGTGGGAACCAGGAGAGAGGGGTAGGAAAACCGAGTGTGTGAAGAGGGTGGGTGCACAAGACAGGCTTGACTCGGATAAAAGGGCCAGAGAGCATCCCCAGTGGACGCTGCGCAAGCATTTAAGGCAGCCATCGGGGAGGGGCAGAGGAGTGTGTTGGGGCTGCTCCACCCTGTAGTGGAGGCCTGCCACGTGACAGCCACAGCTGGGAGCCCTAGAGGGCAGAGGGGCCTCTTGTGTGCTGACTTCTTTTTGTTAGATGGCAAGATTGAGCAGCTTGATGTGCTGAGAGGAAAAGCCCCTACAGACCCTGGGAACCTTTTTTTTGTTGTTAACCTATAAACATTTTAGAAGATAATACATATAATAGATAAGGCAAGATATCCTTTAGCTTCAAAGAGACTCACTCAAATGGCCTTCTGTATCCTTGGGCCATAGTTGGTGGAATCCGAGGACGAGGAACTCTGACATATGGAAGCTGCACTGTATTCATTGTACTGAGACATTTTACATGATGGTCTTGAGCCTCTGCGAATTTCATTATCCATCAGGACTCCTGGAAGCAATCCCCCACAGATATCAAGGGGAACCTATTTCAAATATAACTGGAGCTTAAGGAAAAAACAGGATGAGATGGTTGGCTAGCATCATCGACTCAGTGGACATGAATTTGAGCAGACTCTAGGAGACAGTGAAGGACAGGAAAGACTGCTGTACTGTCCATCAGTACATTAAATTAAAAGAGATGATGCAAAGAGTTGAACATAATTTAGCAACTGAGCAACAACCAAGGGGAAAACACTAGAGAATGAGTTTGGGACAAATAGCTTGATTTCGTGGTCCTGTCTCTATCCTCTATTCCTAGTTCATAGATGGTATTTTACATGTGAGGGCTACACCATCTGCAAATAAAGAAATTTAGAAACCAGTATAATAGAGATGTTTCTATGGGCCAGAAACATTTCTATTATCCTCCAAGTTATTTTTGCTGTTGTCGTTTGGTTTTAGTCAAGTAGGGCTAGAACTTCTACATTTTACTTAAGTTGTTGAAGAGATAAATAAAAAATCTTTTCACCGGAGAAGATGAAATTAATAAAAATGGTAGGTATTTACCATAGTTAACTTCTATAAAGAAGGAACCCTCTCTGTGCATAAATCTCCTTTGTGGGAGGTTTAATCATCTAGTACATTTGGTTCAGCTAGAGCAAAATCATTCATTTCCTCTGAAGTGGCAGTTTTAATTCTAATAGCAAAATTTTTATACATTACATACATATGCTCTCCTGAAAGAGAATAATTGTATTTTCAAGTACTCCAAGTGACCACATATCACTTGGGCAACCACTTACAGAAGAGAGAGATCAAAAGATTATTTTAAAAATGAAGCATGCTAATTTATCATATCAAATTTGTCATGCCTTCATAGCATTTGAGGCAGGAGGAAGGCCTATTATATATGCTGTCTGCCATCTTTTTTTAAATTAAATTTAATTTTTTAATTTTATTTTTTGGAGGCTAATTACAGTATTGTATTGGTTTTGCCATACATTGACATGAATCCGCCACGGGTGTACATGTGTTCCCCATCCTGAACCCCCCTCCCACCCCCCTCCCCATCCCATCCCCAGACCCTGGGAATCTGAAGCAGGGCCAGCTGTCTCCCAGGACCATTGATGATAAGATGAGTTAGTACATAGAGACAGCTTAGGAAATGTTCCCTGTCACCATACTGTGGGGGAGAACTTCTGAGCAGCAGGCAGAAGCATTCTCTTTTCTCCACAGTGCCTTTGAACTCTCTCCCTTCTTTCTCTCATTAGCCCTGGAAAGGAATAAACACGTGGCTTCTTCTCTCCAGGGCTGACGCTTTGCTGCCAAGGGTGGGAGCATCTGAATGGCCCCAGACTCTCCGACCATAGTGATGGGCCTGGGCCTCGAGGTTTACTCACCTCCCTTGAACCCGTGTCCACATGCTCCCAGACCACACACACCTATCACTGTTTCTGCCTGTACTGGACCCCTCTGTGTGTTGCTGGCATTTGCTCTATCTGAGGGCATATGCTGATACATCCTGAGGTCCTGGGTGTCAGGACTTGGAAGCTGTAAGCTGAGACTCCCTTCTTCCTACAGAAATACAGATGCTTGACTCCAGAAGCAGCCTCCATCTGTTTTAGTTTCCTATGCCTCCTGTAACAGATTACCACAAACTTAATGGCTTAAACAATAGAAATTTATTCTCGAATGTTCTGGAGACTAGAAGGCTGAAATGAGTCTTTCAGGACTAAAATCAAGCTGTCAGGAGACTGGTTGCTTCCTGAGGCTCCAAGGGATGGTCCAGTCCTTGCTTTTTCTAGTCTCGGGTGGCTGCCTGCATTCCTTGGCTTGGGGCCTCCTCCTCATCCTTCCTTTGCTTCCATCCTCAGGTTGCCTCCTCTTCTGCAGTCAAATCTCCCTCTGCCTCCCTATTATGAGGATACTTATGACTGTGATTAGGACCCCCCTGAATAATACAGGCTAGTCTCCCCCCTCCCCTGGCCACCCTCCATCACAGCATCCCTGAGGTAATCACATTGGCAAACTCTCTGTTGCCATGTACAGTCCCGTTCAGGATTAGGAGTTGGATACCTTTGGAAGACAATACTCAGCCTTCTATACCATCATCAGAGTGCATTCTCCAAGTGTGCTCATGATGTAGAGAGGGCATATATTTTGCTTGTTTTTCTGTGGAAGAAGTGAAAGCTCTGTGACTTTTCAGATGAAACACAGACCTTGGGGGTCTGTAGCAAGACCAAGAGCGATGCCAGACCTCTGGCTACAAATCGGGGAGGGGGCTGCACGTTCTCTAGCTTCACATTAAGGCCCCGTCACCGCAGAGCCTTAGTGCTGAGACAGAACCCTGGAGGGGTTTGGAAGCTGCCTGGGGCGATGCAGTGCATCGAAGCTTAGACGAGTCCCAGTTTCCAAGAGCTCATCTGCAGTTTCCGCGTCTGGGCAGGAAGGTGGCATAGCCATAGCGACCCTGACAGAGACTCCTGGCTTCTCACAGCCACTTGCGAGGCTCTGGGTATTGCCTGGGGTCTGCCTCTGATGCAGGGAGTTGGGTCCTCACTGGGCTTTTCCAGGGGAAGGGGGCAAGCAAAAATGCCCCTCTCTGGGCATGGCACGCTAAGGCTCACCTTAGTTCTGAGGAAGCACAGCTTCTCCACTGGCAGGCAGGGTCCCACTCAGCACCAGGGAACGAGATATTTTCCATCAGAACTCTGCTGCCCAGGCTCACGCAGATTCTTTTGTTTTATTGTCTCGAGCAGATGAGCTCAGTTGTGGGGGAATGAAGCTTTGGCTGGTAGGCTCTGTTGTTTGTCTTACAGAGACCAAAACCCTCCCCTCTCTGTCAGACCAGGACCTAATAAACCCCACACAGAGATGCCTGAGCCCTGCCAATTGCACCCAACTGTGCGGCCTGCCTGGGAAACAATGTTTATCCTGCTTTTAGACGCCTGGCTGCCCCAGGCGCGGGGCCAAGGGCACAGCGCCTGCCCCGTCCTGCCAGCTCAGACCACTAATGTGGGAGCAGGAGGGATGGAACAGATTGAAACAGTTTGGAAACAGGGGTGGCCTGGAGTTGAGAGGGCCCTGAATCTGAGCCGTGGGCCCTTGCTCTTTGGTCCCATGTGAGTGTCAGGGGCAGATCCCTCTCATCGCTGCTGCCCGTCCACGAGCCAGTGTTGATGGCAGGTTGGGGAGGGGGTGTTCTGCTGGTCCCAGCTGCCAGGAGGAGGAAGAGCGTGAAGTCAAAGTGTTAGCTGCTCATTCATGTCCGACTCTTTGCAACCCCATGGACTGTAGCCCGCCAAGTTTCTCTGTCCATGGAATTCTCTTGATAAGAATACTGTCTTATACAGTATAAGTAATATAAGAAAACAGTAATAGCATCATTGAATATGTTTTTTTCAGAACCATATAAATATGTCTGTAACATTAATACTTCCTTTTAAGACAAATATAAATTCAAAAGATTTTATTTAGAGAAACTGTTCTAATTAAAATTGTTTTCCTTCACGCTAAGTGTATATTTAGATTCATAATTGTTGAGAGAAAAGAATTCATTGTAAAATAATGCCAACCTATATAATGCTGTAATAAATTATTTTGTACTTAAAAAAAAAATACTGGAGTGGGTACCATTCCCTTCTCCAGGGGATCTTCCTGACCCAGGGATCGAACCCAGGTCTTCTACATTGTAGGCGGATTCTTACCATCTAAGCCACCAGAGAGGAGGAGGAAGTTGTAAAAGCTGGGTTAATCAGCTTCTCCCACATCCCTCTCTTCCCGTCTCCTTCATAACCATTAGTGCAGAGACAAAAAGAGCAAAAAGACATGCTCTCAGTAAGTGGCCACATGATTTTAGTATCATTTGGGGCCATGTTCAATATAATAATACTGCATAGTAAGCATGCAGGCAGGCTTTCGATTTGATTTAGAACCCAGCATGTCTATGGGGCTTCGCAGGTGGCACAGTGGTAGAGAATCCTCCTGCCAATGCAGGAGATACAAGAGATGGGGTTGTGATCCCTTGGGCAGGAAGATCCCCTGGAGTAGGAAACAGCAGCCCACTCCAGTATTCTTGCCTGGAGAATCCCATGGACAGAGGAGCCTGGCGGTCTACAGTCTGTGGGATCGTAAAGAGTTGAACACGACTGAGCGCGCGCGCGCGCACACACACACACACACACACACACACACACGTGATTCTAGTGGTCTTTGAGGACTTCTCAGGGGGTCACTCAGGAGGGCATGGCAGAGTGCCTGTCCTACTAAAGCAGACCTGACCTTTGAAGGAGGCTCCTACAGCCCAGAACAAGCTCCTTATCTGGGAACTTGGTCCCAGGCCTCTCCAATTCCCAGAATGGGGTCCTGGCACCCTGCTCACAGGGGCGTAGGCTTGAGGACAGCTCTCTCGGACCCAGCAGGTGGGCCTCGGACATGACACCCACTGCACAGTCAGGGCTGCTCTCTGCTGCTGGTCTGGGCCAACCGCCTTGGGGCTGCCTGGTGGCTGGTGAAGCTCTATGTTCCTGGGCATGCAGAGTCCTCTCCTCTGGTCACCTTTCTCATGCTGCCGGGTATTCATCCAAGTTTCAGAGCATCTGCCCAGTGCCCACGGCCTGTCGGACACTGTGTTCTGAGGACCAAGGACACGAAGGGGACAGCCACAGCCCCTACCCCCTGGGGTTTATGCTTGAGGTGGGGATGGGCATTGAATCAGGACAGAGATGCACAGGCATCGTCAAAACCGAAGGTGACGTGTCCTGTAAGAGAGGCACATTCACAATACTGTGGGAGCAGGATGGAATCCAATGGGGGATAGAATGGTTTTTCAGAGGAGAAAGTGGTGTCAGAAAAGCACATGGGAGCTTAGATCCCTGAGGGGTGAGTTTGTAGGACTAAGTGGTCAGCAGGAGCAAAGCGTGGTGGCATGAATGTGGCCCAGGATGGTGGCAGTAGACGGCTTCATAAGAGTAGACTAGGGTAAATAAGGAGCTTCCCAAGTGGTGCTAGTGGTAAAGAACCTGCCTGCCAACGCAGGAGACAGATGAGATGCAGGTTCGATCCCTGGGTCGGGAAAATCTCCTGGTGTCAGAGATGGCAGCCCACTCCAGTATCCTTGCCTGAAGAATACCATGGACAGAGGAGCCTGGTGGGCTACAGCCCATGGGGTCCCAAAGAGTCAGACACACCTTGGATAGATAAGAGGAGCAGCAGGGGAGGATGCTGGGCAAACATCTGGTGTTATGTTGGTTACACAGGACTGTAGAAGCCTGTGGAGGGGTTCAGACTCCAGGAGGGGCAGCCAGCAAGGGCCCTAGGGGTGGGGCATTCTTCCATCAGCCTAACCCCTCCATCCCCCTCTCCTCCATCAGGAAGGTGCAAGGACACCCTCTCCACCATCACAGGGCCGATTACACAAAACACGTATGGGCGGAATGAGGGGGCCTGGATGAAGGACCCCCTGGCCAAAGATGAGCGGATTTACGTAACCAACTATTACTATGGCAACACCCTGGTAGAGTTCCGGAACCTGGAGAACTTCAAACAAGGTACGTGCTACAGGTCCAGCTTGAGGGAGGGTCTTCCTTCTCCATGTCCTCTGTTTTAATGACCAGATCACCCAAGGTGCACACAGTGGATAAGAAGGGGAAAACCTTCTTCTGATGGTAAAAGACACTTCTAGCAATAGGATGTCCCTCTTCCACACCCCTTTTCATCTTCCAGCCCCTGAGACATGGGACAACTACCCAAGGGAAGTGATACATCTTCCCTTTCCCGTGGTCCTTGACTGTTTATAAACCATGTTCATGTATGTTAGCATCTGGATCCTTGAAGTAGCTCAACGAGGGGAGTGGGAATTGTCATTTATAAATGACAGATGAGGGTGCCTCACAGAAGTAGGAAGTGGCAGAGCCAAGATATAAACCCAGGGCTCCAGACCCCAAGCCCATGGCGCATCCCCTCCCTTTGGGCTGCTCCTTCACCCTCCCCGCCTGGCGGCTGTCACTGCACTGTCGCCCTGAAGCCTCCTGCCTTCTCACCGCCCGCAGGTCGCTGGAGCAATTCCTACAAGCTCCCCTACAGCTGGATTGGCACGGGCCACGTGGTGTACAATGGTGCCTTCTACTACAACCGGGCCTTCACCCGCAACATCATCAAGTATGACCTGAAGCAGCGCTATGTGGCCGCCTGGGCTATGCTCCATGATGTAGCCTATGAGGAGGCCACACCCTGGCGGTGGCAGGGCCACTCGGATGTGGACTTTGCTGTGGACGAGAATGGGCTGTGGCTCATCTACCCCGCCCTGGACGACGAGGGCTTCAGCCAGGAGGTCATCGTGCTGAGCAAGCTCAATGCCGTGGACCTGAGCACACAGAAGGAGACCACGTGGCGCACGGGGCTCCGGAGGAACCTCTACGGCAACTGCTTTGTCATCTGCGGGGTGCTGTACGCCGTGGACAGCCACAACCAGCGCAACGCCAACATCTCCTACGCCTTCGACACCCACACCAACACCCAGATTGTCCCCAGGCTGCTGTTTGAGAATGAGTACTCCTACACCACCCAGATAGACTACAACCCCAAGGACCGCCTGCTCTATGCTTGGGACAATGGCCACCAGGTCACCTATCATGTCATCTTCGCCTACTGACACCCCTGTCCCCACAAGCCGAAGTGCAGCGGGGCTACTGGCACCTTGCGTGTGTTTGTGTGTGTGTGTGTGTGTACGCATGTGTTGTTTAAAAAATATATATTATTTTGTATAATATTGCAAATGTAAAATGACAATTTGGGTCTATTTTTTCTATGTGGATTGTAGATCAATCCATTCGTGTATGTGCTGGTCTCACCCTCCATGGTTTATATTTTTGTGCAAATCAACTTCTCCTTTTGACCAGTAACCACCTTCCTTCAAACCCTCAACCCCCTCCAGCTTCCTGATCTCCATCTGAGAAGGCTTTGTCATCAGGGTTTGTAGGCAGATGGCACCAGGAGCAGGAGTGAAGGAGGCAAGAAAGAAGTGCTAAGGGGCGGGAAATTTTTTTTATGTATTGGAGAAGTTTTTGAAGGAAAAAAAAACATTAAAAAAAATGCTTTTTTTTTTTAAATAAAGAAGAAATTAAAAATAACCCCAAATGCGTTTTTGTTTAGCATGGCTATGTCTGACAGGATTATATGCCTCCCCCAGAAGGAGATGAGTCTATGTTTCACAGAACCATCCTCATGCTGAGCTGCTCCCAGGCAGCTCCTCTCCCTCCTAGAGCGGGGCTCCGTTGGGGGGCTGAGGGGTGGAATTTGGAATGAGCTGACTCCCACGGCACTTGCTCTGTGGCACTGATCCCTCCCCGGCTCTTCCACTGTCAACCAGCTTCCTTGATCTGTTCGGGTTTTTTTCTAGTCATTACCCAAGATGTAGGAACCTGTTCATTCCTTCGTCTTCCTCCATGTAGTCTGGTGGTTGGCACCATTGAAAATATAAAGCTGAGTGTGACCTTCACCCTGTACTTCTTACGAAGCTTACAAACAATTAATTTCCCCTTTTCCCACAGTGCTCTCCTCCGCTGATCCTGAACATTCACATTCAGCCAGCCTTCCTTCCCAGCTTCCCCAGAAGGGGAAGGGCCTTCTTCTGAAACAAGGCCCCTGCGGGAACTGGGTAGACCCTCCCCATGCCTGTGTGTGAGTGCCTGCTGCCCACAAGCAAGCCCTTTCCTCCACATGACACAAATCATGAGACAGAAGCCTGGGCAGAGACAAGCCCACTGACAACCAGATGCTGGCCGAGGTGATCACGGAGCAGGCCAACTTCAGTGTCAGCATGGCCTGGTCCTCCAAAGTCCTCTACACCATCCCCACCAGCCCCAGCCACCCACCCCAGACCGTGCCAAGTAGTCATTCCCAGACACCATCAAAGGGGTGGGAGCCACAGGCCTTGGGAGCAGCACCCCAGACTGTTACAGAGAGAGTGCTCTCGAGTGTTTCCCTTTCCAAGGAGGCCTGGGGGGCCTGTCTGTGACTCTATTTGTCCTGGCCTTGGAGGGACATCTTTCTCCAGAGGTTGTGGGTGGTAGGCAAACCCAAGAGTGATGTGGGAAGACAGGTCACCACACTGTCCCCACACCGCACCATCTCTACCTCCACCCCCATAGAGGGAGCAGCACTGCCTGCTGAGTCCTTGTGCACAGACACACACCTCTCCCCCCGCCCCCGCCCTTCCCACCGCCCCCACCCCGCCCGGCCCGCAGTCATCCCCGTAGCTTATACTTCTCCGCACAGTGGGTGGCTTCCACCCCCACCCCGCTAGCAGCTTCCTCCACTTAGACTATTCTAAATAACGAAAATCCAAATGACTTCACTTTGTCTTGGGGCTGTTTGGGTCAAATTCTCTGAAACAGATGCTAGTGCCTATCAGGCTTGGAGGCAGCAGCAGGGCTTACAAGCTGGTATGTCCGGGGTTCAAAAAGACTTTGATGGACGATAATGGGGGTAGAGTTGCCCACGTCCAGAGGCCTTGCCCTGCTAGAGAAGAGAGAAGCATTGCCTCCCTAGACTTTGGCCCTTCTGTCAGGCCCCAGTTGGAAACCATAGCAGAGTCAGCATGAGCCCCAGGTCAGGCTGCTCTGAGGGAATGGGGTAAGCCACCAGGAGAGTAGCTGGTGGGAGCTCACATCTTATGGAAATGTTTGTCTGTCTATCCAGCCATCTGTCTATCCAGCCAGCCATCCATGCCCCCGCCCCAGCCCCTGCACACACACCCATCCATCCATGCAAAGTGATACATTGCCAGACTTCCCAGGTGGCTCAGTGCTAAAGAATCTGCCTGCCAATGCAGGAGATGTAGGAGATGCAGGTTTGATCCCTGGGTCAGGGAGATGCCCTGGAGAAGGCAATGGCAACCCATTCCAGTACTCTTGCCTGGAAAATTCCATGGACGGAGGAGCCTGGCGGGCTACAGTCCATGGGGTCGTAAGAATCAGACACGACTGAGCATGCACACATGTACACCAGACTCCCAGACGAGGGCTTGTCACCTAGGCACACTCAGCCCTCCTGGGACCTCACTGCTGGGCGGCCCAGAGACTTGGCTGGTTGTGCGTCCCTCTCCTCTCTGTGCCTGAACCATAGCCTAGGCACTTTGCTCTATCCAGATCTTGCCAGGACCTCCCAATCTGCCCACTCCTCAGGTGGGCAGAGCTGCATCAACCTCCTGAGGGTTGGGCTGCCCTGCCATGTCGACAAAGGAAGGTCTCAGACTTTAAGTTTCCAGGGCAGACTGGCCTTCAGGGATAAGCCTTAGGAACAAGCAATGGGGATCAGTAGGATGTGGGCAGGGACCAGGAAGGGCCCCAGCTGCTATGGAAAATAATTCGTTCTGGGAGGCCTGGCTTAAAGGTGCAGGTGTAGGGGTCCTAGGACATGAGCCGTGTCCCCTGAAAAGCCAGAACCTGGGCTGAGGAGCCTAGAGGCAGGAGCGGCAGAGCAAGGACCAGGCAGCTGTATCACCTACGCCAAAGGAGTAAGTGTCCGCGGCCTGGATCGTCAGGCCCCAGACAGGGCTGGTCAGCAGGTAAGAAGGCAGCTGCCCACCTCCTCGGTGACTCTGGGATCAGGCTCCCACGCGGACACTCATGTGGCTCCTCACCCGAGCACCAGTTTTCCTGCCCTGGCTCCTCTGAGCTCCTCCCAGCCCCTCTCAGTCGTCACGGAGCTCCCCCTGCTGGGAGCGCAAGGGGCCCTGAGAAGCAGCCCCAGGGATGCCAGCTGCAGCCTGTCTGGGCGATCTACTTGCCCCAAGGCCGAAATGCCCACTCAGGCCAGGTGAGGCTCTGCTCCCCAGGTACCTCCCACACGCTGGAAGGAGGAAGCAGTGGAAGGGGTGACCTCAGGCCTGACGCTGGGTGGTCGGAAACACTTCCCCTGAGCACATCCAGAACTTGTCCAAGGAGCTTTCTCATCACCGGACTGAGTTTCAGAAACATGAAGAATTAGAGAATGAGTTTTTCAGAAAGTTGAAGAGGCAGACAAACAGCCAGGTAGGTACCGACCCTCCTGGCCTTTCCCTGACCTGTGAAATGAAGGGGGATCTTCCAGCTCCCAGATTTGCCAAGTCTTCTCTGAGCTTTGTAACCCATCACCTAACCTGGGGCATTTTTAAAAATTTATTTTTAATTGGAGGATAATTGCTTTACAAAGTCGTGCTGGTCTCCACCACTCAACAGCATGAACCCGCCATAGGTATACGTGTGTCCCCGCCCTTTGGACCTCCCTTCCACCCAGCCCGCCCCCCGCCCACCCCTCTAGGTTGTCACAGAGCACTAGGTTGACAGCAGCTTTCCACTAGCTATCTATTTTGCATGTGGTAACATATGTCTCAATTTGTCCCACACCCTCTACTCCCTACCCTCACTGTTTCCACAAGTCTGTTCTCTGTCTGCATCTCTATTCCTGCCCTGCAAATAGGTTCATCAATACCATTTTTCTAGATTCCTTATATGTGCATTAATATACGATATTTGTTTTTCTCTTTCTGACTTACTTCTCTCTGTATAATAGGCACTAAGTTGATCCACTTCAGTTCAACTGACTCACATTCATTCCTTTTTATGGCTTAGTAATACTCTGTTGTATATATGTGCCACAACTTCCTTATCCATTCATCTATCAGTGGACATCTAGGTTGATTCCATGTTGTGGCTATTGCAAATAGAGCTGCAATGAACATGTGGATAACATGTGTGTTTTTTTGAATTATTAACCTTGGGCATTTTAATTGCTTGATACTGATGGGAAAATAGATTTACTTTTGTTTTCCTATTAAAGTATTTTCCAACAGTATCATTTTCAAAAATGGGGAAAAATATGACTAACAATCTACACATTATTTTTGCATTTATCTGTTCATGTTTACATGTATCCATTCAACAAATATTCACAGAACCCCCACTGGGGAACCTAAGTGACCAAGACAAAGTCCCTGAGCTCAGGAATCTTATATTCTGAAGTGGAGGAGAGAAAAGGAATGTATTGATGTGTGTTATGACAGGTGGCAATAAAAATAAAGCAGGGAAAGAATATAGAGAAACACAGGAGGAAGAGAGGGAGTGGCTTCTTGTGTAGGCAGGTCAGAGAAAGTCTCTGTGATATGGGGACATTGGGACAGAAGCAGAAGATGGCAGGACTGAGCATGCAGACCGCTAGAGGCTGACAGCAGGGGACGGGACCAGCCAACGCCCTGCAGCCACCGCTCTCAGCAGTATCAGCCCAGAGCAGTGAGCCTCCAGGCTCCGGGTGAGGTGCCCACAGCCAACCCAGCCCCCGGGCAATGAGCACATGTATTCTGTGGCCACGTGATGTGCTCACACCCCTGGACACAACTGGCTGATGGCCTGCAGCCCTGTTTTGTGCTATCACCAAGGGAGGGCTTCCCTGGTGGATAAGGGGTAAAGAATCCTCCTTTCAATCCAGGAGATGCGAGTTTGATCCCTGGGGTGGGGAGGTTCCCTAGAGAAGGAGATGGCAAGCCTTTCCAGGATTCTGGCCTGGGAAATCCCATGGATGGAGGAGCCTGGCAGTCTACAGTCCTTGGGATCACAAAGACTTGGACACAACTTAGAGACTAAACAATAACAACAAAACACCAAGGGAATCGGGATGTCTGCTGGAGGAAACTGTCTCCAAGACCGCAGTCTGAGTTCTGGTTCCGCAACTTGGCATTCATACGACCTCAGAAAAGAGCACACACAGCCTATAAGGAGGATAGATTCATGGAAGATTAGAACAGGGCAGTGCAAGTAAAAGCAAGTGGAAATCACTAGCCAAAGTCCTCATTTAAATTTCTTGAGCCAGCTTCTCCTCTCAACTTCCCTGATGGTCTCCTGGTCTCTGGGATATCAGTTTAAGGCTCCTTTCTTAACTTTGCCGCTGCTCCGAGATACTTTCCTTCCACCTGAGGCACTTTTGGGAGACAGTGGGTTTTTGTGGACAAATATCTGCTCTGCCTTGTTCTGGCTGTGTGATCTTGGGAAAAACACTGAACTTCTCTGAGCCCTCAGTAATGGGTTTGTCTTTGATTGGCTATTTGGGGATGTAATGAAATAACACCCAAAGCACAAGGCAAAAATAGCACACAATAGTTTTATTGCGACTTTATTGTGCTTTTATTGTGACTGACAATTTTCAGCCAGAAAAATACATAGGAAAGTATAATGAACCCCCATAGCCCCAACATCAAGAATATAATAATTATCAATATTTCATTATATTTGCTTCAACTTAAAAAAAAATTGCCTAAAATATTTCAAGAACATCATAACATTTTACCCAAACTTACTTCAGTAGGCCTATTTCGAAAGAAGGACATTTTCCTACATAACCTCAATGTAACAAGGATAACAATGATTTCTTAAAATTAGTAAAACCAACTCTCATTCAATTTCCCCAGTTGTGTCAACAATGTCTTGTACATTTGGACCTTTGAATCAGATCACTCAATGTCGCAGAAGCAGTGGCTGCAACAGCGCAGGAGCGGAGCTACCACACGTCCAAGGTAAGGAGCAGCGGCTGGGCTTTGCTGGAGCAGCCGTGAAGAGACATCCCATGTCCAAGGTAAGAGAAACCCAAGTAAGACGGTAGGCTCTGAGAGAGGGCATCAGAGGGTAGACAGACTGAAATCACAATCACAGACAGCTGGCCAATCTGATCATATGGAAAACAGCCTTGTCTAACTCAATGAAACTAAGCTGTGCCCTGTGGGGCCACCCAAGACAGACGGGTCATGGTGGAGAGGTCTGACAGAATGTGGTCCACTGGAGAAGGGAATGGCAAACCACTTCAGTATTCTTGCCTTGAGAACCCCATGAACAGTATGAAAAGGCAAAATGATAGGACACTGAAAGATGAACTTCCTAGGTCGGTAGGTGCCCAATATGCTACTGGAAATCAGTGGAGAAATAACTCCAGAAAGAATGAAGGGATGGAGCCAAAGCAAAAACAACACCCAGTTGTGGATGGGACTGGTGATAGAAGCAAGGTTCGATGCTGTAAAGAGCAATATTGCATTGGAACCTGGAATGTTAGGTCCGTGAATCAAGGCAAATTGGAAGCAGTCAAACAGGAGATGGCAAGAGTGAACATCAACATTCTAGGAATCAGTGAACTAAGATGGACTGGAATGGGTGAATTTAACTCAGATGACCATTATAATCTACTACTCTGGGTAGGAATCCCTTAGAAAAAATGGAGTAGCCATCATAGTCAACAAAAGAGTCCAAAATGCACTACTTGGATGCAATCTCAAAAACAACAGAATGATCTTTGTTCGTTTCCAAGGCAAACCATTCAATATCACGGTGATCCAAGTCTATGCCCCGACCAATAACGCTGAAGAAGCTGAAGTTGAACAGTTCTATGAAGACCTACAAGACCTTCTAGAACAAACACCCAAAAAAGATGTCCTTTTCATTATAGGGGACTGGAATGCAAAAGTAGGAAGTCAAGAAACACCTGGAGTAACAGGTAAATTTGGCCTCGGAGTATGGAATGAAGCAGGGCAAAAGGCTAATAGAGTTCTGCCAAGAGAACACCCTGGTCATAGCAAACACCCTCTTCCAACAAAACAAGAGAAGACTCTACACATGGACATTACCAGATGGTCAACACTGAAATTAGATTGATTATATTCTTTGCAGCCAAAGATGGAGAAGCTCTATAGAGGCAGCAAAAAGAAGACCAGGAGCTAACTGTGGCTCAGATCATGAACTCCTTATTGCCAAACTCAGACTTACATTGAAGAAAGTGGGGAAAACCACTAGACCATTCAGGTTTGACCTAAATCAAATCCCTTATGACTATACAGTGGAAGTGAGAAATAGATTTAAGGGACTAGATCTGATAGATAGAGTGCCTGATGAACTATGGACGGAGGTTCATGACATTGTACAGGAGACAGGGATCAAGACCATCCCCAAGAAAAAGAAATGCAGAAAAGCAAAACAGCTATCTGAGGAGGCCTTACAAACAGCTGTGAAAAGAAGGAAAGCGAAAAGCAAAGGGGAAAAGGAAAGATATACCCATTTGAATGCAGAGTTCCAAAGAATAGCAAAGAGAGATAAGAAAGCTTTCCTCAGCAATAGGCAAAGAAATAGAGGAAAACAACAGAATGGGAAAGACTAGAGATCTCTTCAAGAAAATCAGAGATACCAAGGGAACATTTCATGCAAAGATGGGCTCAATAAAGGACAGAAATGGTATGGACCTAACAGAAGCAGAAGATATTAAGAAGAGGTGGCAAGAATACACAGAAAAGCTGTACAAAAAAGATCTTCACAACCCAGATAATCACGATGGTGTGGTCACTTACCTAGAGCCAGATATACTGGAATGTGAAGTCAAGTGGGCCTTAGGAAGCATCACTAGAAACAAAGCTAGTGGAGGTGATGGAATTCCAGTTGAGCTATTTCAAATTCTGAAAGATGATGCTGTGAAAGTGCTGTACTCAATATACCAACAAATTTGGAAAACTCAGCAGTGGCCACAGGACTGGAAAAGGTCAGTTTTCATTCCAATCCTAAAGAAAGGCAATGCCAAAGAATGTTCAAACTCCCGCACAATTGCACTCATCTTACATGCTAGTAAAGTAATGCTCAAAATTCTCCAAGCCAGGCTTCAGCAATATGTGAACCATGAACTTTCAGATGTTCAAGCTGGTTTTAGAAAAGGCAGAGGAACCAGAGATCAAATTGCCAACATCTGCTAGATCATGGCAAAAGCAAGAGAGTTCCAGAAAAACATCTATTTCTGCTTTATTGACTATGCCAAAGGCTTTGACTGTGTGGATCACAATAAACTGGAAAGTTCTAAAAGAAATGGGATTAGCAGACCACCTGACCTGCCTCTTGAGAAACCTGTATGCACGTCAGGAAGCAACAGTTAGAACTGGACATAGAACAACAGACTGATTCCAAATAGGAAAAGGAGTGCATCAAGGCTGTATATTGTCACCCTGCTTATTTAACTTATATGCAGAGTACATCATGAGAAACATTGGGCTGGATGAAGCACAAACTGGAATCAAGATTGTAGGGAGGAATGTCAATAATCTCAGATATGCAGATGATACCACCCTTATGGCAGAAAGTGAAGAAGAACTAAAGAGTCTCTTGAAGAAAGTGAAAGAAGAGAGTGAAAAAGTTGGTTTAAAGCTCAACATTCAGAAAACTAAGATCATGGCATCTGGTCCTATCACTTCATGGAAAATAGATGGGGAAACAGTGGAAACAGTGGCTGGCTAATTTTTTGGGGGCTCCAAAATCACTGCAGATGGTGATTGCAGCCGTGGAATTAAAAGACGCTTGGTCCTTGGAAGGAAAATTATGACCAACCTAGACAGCATATTTAAAAAGCAGAGACATTACTTTGTCAACAAAGGTTCGTCTAGTCAAGGCTATGGTTTTTCCAGTCGTAATGTATGGATTTGAGATTTGGACTGTGAAGAAAGCTGAGCGCCGAAGAATTGATGCTTTTGAACTTCGGTGTTGTAAAAGACTCTTGAGAGTCCCTTGGCCTGCAAGGAGATCCAACCAGTCCATCCTAAAGGAGATCAGTCCTGGGTGTTCATTGGAAGGACTGATGTTGAAGCTGAGGCTGCAATACTTTCGCCACCTGATGTGAAGAGATGACTCATTGGAAAAACCCTAATGCTGGGAAAGATTGAGGGCAGGAGGAGAAGGGATGACAGAGGATGAGATGGCTGGATGGCATCACCGACTCAATGGACGTGGGTTTGGGTGGAGTCCGGGAGTTGGTCATGGACAGGAAGGCTTGGCGTGCTGCGTTTCATGGGGTCACAAAGAGTCAGACACGACTGAGTGACCGAACTGAACTGAATCAATGTCTACACTTTGAGTTTATGGTTTTACATCTTAATTCTCTCTCTCTTTCATAAATTTTACATTTTAGAATAATTTAAGAGTTACGAAAAAGTTGCAAAGTTAGTACAGAGAGTTCCCAACTATTCTTCAGTTTCCCCTAATATTAATATCTTATGTAATCAAGGTATTTGTCAAAACTAGAAAACCAATATCGCTATATTACTATTAACTAAACTCCAGTTAGATCTTTTAGTCTAGAATAGTTTCTTCCTGTTCTGTCCTCTTTCTTTCATGCCTTGATTTGCTGAGAAAAATCATGTTGGGTTTTTGTAGAACATCACTTTCTGGCCTTATCTGATTGCTTCCTTCAGCTATCATTTAATTTATTCCTCTCTCCCTTCTTTTCCCTTTAAACTGGACGTTAGATCTGAAGGCTTGATTAGGTCCAGGTTCAACTGTTTTTGGCAAGAAAACTGTATGCTGATGCTGTGAACTTGGTGCTTAGTATTTTCCGTATTTTCCCTACTACTTCCTCTGCCTCCTCCAGCCTCACCACCTCAAGGTGCGTATTGCAAATGCCCCATACCAGTTCTATTGGCTTCTCTCCCACAGATCTATCAAGCCCACACCGACAGATGAATCTTACTTTGATAATGTCCTCGTAATTGTCAAGTTGAACAGGGTGCTTCAGGACTGTAGTCATCAAGCAGCTTTATTTTTCCTACCAGTACCCCTGTATTTGGGGGAAGAATATCCCTGTATTTGGCGGGGGTGGTGGTGGAGAGCCTTGTCTTTTCTTGCTCCCGTATGAAAAACTGGGCAGGTCCTTTGACTTTTCTGGGAACTCTCAGGTAATAAAAAGTCCTATGGTCACCTTAAATAAACAAACGCAGATTCAGTTTTAATCAACACTTTGGACTCCACTTCAGGTAGCTGCTTCAGTCTGTTGGAGACCAGAATCCTGCTTTTGGGGAGGGGGTCATCAACTCCCCCAGGTGGCTAACTGGTCCAGAGTTGAACAGGAGAGAGAGGGGAACAAGCAGGGCAGGGAAGTTGTGATCTGGCTGGTAAAGTCATGGTGGTCCCACTCTCTTGGGAGGCATTTAAAATCCTCTCTCTCTCTCTCAGGCACTTTTGTGGGTCCTTTGAAGAGCCTCCTCCTCCTTTGATAGGGATGTCTTGTCGTCTTCTCTTCATAAGGAGTTGAAGCATCTTTATTCTGGCTGGTTGTCCACCCCTTCCCCAGCCCCTAGGATTCTAGTGATCCTTCCGATGGCATACTGCTGAAACCTCTGTCCCTCTAAAATGGCCACCTAGAGCAAACTTAAGATGACCCCATGTATAGCCACATCTGATCCATAGACATTTTTCACTTGTTATTTATTCTGACCAAGCCTGGGAGTGCAGGTTGGCCTCCAACTAAGTAATCTTTGCTTTCCTGAAAAGTAGTAGCTAGCTAGCCCATCTTTCCTCTCTAGGTCTCCCAGGTGGGAGTCAGTCAGGGGTCCACTGTGACCCCCGAACTACAAGGAACACAGATTAAGTGTCCCAACTGGTCCATTTCAAGCTCTCTTCCCTTAGGCTTAAGGGGAAATGCGGGCACTCCCTGCTCCAGGAGGAAGGGCAGACCTCGGAAAAGCTCTTTCCAAGGGAATTCTCTTCATTCTCTTTAAAAAATCCAACTCAGCTTTTTTTTTTTTTTTTTTAATAGTCTTAAGGTGGGTGAAGAGTTTAAGTCTTCACCCAGTTCCAGGATACCTCCCTGGTGAATACAGAGTGGAGTCTGGCCCCTCCTTCGCAGTGAGAGATGTAGTGTCTCCTGGAAACTCTCACTTTCACTTTCTATAATGCTTCTCAGGTTCCTTCCTCCTATTACATTTTCACCTATTGGTGAAAAAGTAATTGCACTTTCAAACCATGAATTTTAAGTCATTATAACTAGGCTCAAACACAGCTTTATCAATCAAAAATAGGATCGATTACAATCAACACATTTTTGCCAACGAGAAACAAGTTTGTTTGTTCCTGTAGCATAAAAATCTGTGCTTCGGGATTTGACAAACTCTTGGAAAGCATTTTTGGCCTCCTGATGGTTGCGGGTGCATTTTCCCTGCAACAAGTTGTAGAGATGCTTGAAGAAGCGGTAGTTGGCAAGAGGTCAGGTGAATACTGCGGATGGGGCAAAGCTCTGTAGCCCAATTCATTCAACTTTGAAGTGTTGGTTGTGCGACATGCGGTTGGGCATTGTCCTGGAGAAGAATTAGGCCCGTTCTGTTGACCGATACTGACTGCAGGCGTTGCAGTTTTCATCTCATCTCATCGATTTGCTGAGCATACTTCTCAGACGTAATGGTTTCGCCGGGATTCCAGAAAGCTGTAGTGGATCAGACAGGAAACACCAAACACTGACCATGACATTTTTTTTTTGGTGCAGGTTTGACTTTGGGAAGTGTTTTGGAGCTTCTTCTCAGTCCAACCATTGAGCTGGTTGTCACCGGTTGTTATATACAACCCACTTTTTCTTTTCTTTTCTTTTTTTTTAAATTTTATTTTATTTTTAAACTTTACGTAATTGTATTAGTTTTGCCAAATATCAAAATGAATCCGCCACAGGTATACATGTGTTCCCCATCCTGAACCCTCCTCCCTCCTCCCTCCCCATACCATCCCTCTGGGTCATCCCAGTGCACTAGCCCCAAGCATCCAGTGTTGTGCATCAAACCTGGATTGGCAACTCGTTTCTTACATGATATTTTACATGCTTCCATGCCATTCTCCCAAATCTTTCCACCCTCTCCCTCTCCCACAGAGTCCATAAGACTGTTCTATACATCAGTGTCTCTTTTGCTGTCTCATACACTGGGTTATTGTTACCATCTTTCTAAATTCCATACATATGAGTTAGTATACTGTATTGGTGTTTTTCCTTCTGGCTTACTTCACTCTGTATAATAGGCTCCAGTTTCATCCACCTCATTAGAACTGATTCAAATGTATTCTTTTTAATGGCTGAGTAATACTCCATTATGTATATGTACCATAGCTTTCTTATCCATTCATCTGCTGATGGAGATCTACAACCCACTTTTTCTCCTGTGTCACAATCCAATTGAGAAATTGTTCATTGTTGTTGCATAGAATAAGACAAGACATTTTAAAAACACAAGATTTTTGATTTCTAGTCAGCTCATGAGGCACCCCACTCCAGTACTCTTGCCTGGAGAATCCCATGGGCAGAGGAGCCTGGTGGGCTGCAGTCCATGGGGTCGCTAAGAGTTGGACACAACTGAGCAACTTCACTTTCACGCATTGGAGAAGGAAATGGCAACCCACTCAAGTGTTCTTGCCTGGAGAACCCCGGGGACAGAGGAGCCTGGTGCGTTGCCGTCTATGGGGTCACACAAAGTTGGACACGACTGAAGTGACTTAGCAGCAGCAGCAGCATGAGACACCTACTTACTGATCTTTTTCACCTTTATAATCTGCTTCAAATGCCAAACAACTGTAGAATGGTCAACGGTGAGTTCTTGGGGAACTTCTTGTGTAGTTGTAAGATCAGCTTCTATGATCCTCTCAATTGGCTGTTGTCAACTTCCAATGGCCAATCACTGTGCTCTTCATCTTCAAGGCTCTCGACTCCTTGCCTTTTATTGCATCCATCTGTGAAGACGTATAATCTACTCAGTGACGTGTCCCTCTCCTGGAAGGCAGAGGCTATTTCCTATTCATCTGGGACTCTCCACTGCACTAAACAGAGAGTCTGGCTCATAATGCTTATTCACTAGGGATCTGCCAAATGAGTAAGTAAATGAATGATGAATTCATTTTTGCTGCACAAAATTCAAGGTCAAATTAGTGACTTCACAAACAGGAACCTGATCAGAGTCACAGGCTTCCCTGCAGTGTATATTCAAGGAATTATTTTTCTTAAGGCTGTCCTGCCCACAGACTCTTAGTACAATGCTCAGCAGACCATGTGGCATGAATGTGGCTGTGCTGAAGTTCAGGGAAGTGAAAACTCAAGGAGGGCAGACTTCTGGACACCCTTAGAGAGGATCCTTCTGGAACCACCAGTCTTCACCTGGTGGTCATCCCTGAGCCCAGGACATGTCCAGCTCATCCCGCATTGTCAAGCCTCAGTGACAATGATGGATTGCTTTCCTTATTTTTAACTAAGAGACACAGAAGTATGCCGTTTCTTGACAAGTTATACAGCTAGCAAGAAATATGGCTATCTGGAGCTCTACTGAGCAAAGATGAGTCTCTGAAGGCTTGATCCTGAGTACGTTGGTGAGGATCTCTGCCCTCTTGATCACAGAGCTTCCCCTGGCTGCCTATGCACACCCACAGCACCAGGAACATCCTCCCTATCTCCTCCACTAACTGCTGACTTTCTCAATCTCCCTTCTGCCCACTCTTGTGAAATCACAAATGGACAACAATAAAAGGCCTTGGATTGTCATTTTCAGAGAAGGCAACTCAGGATAATATTTTCTTTTTTATTTTTAACTGAAGTATGGTTGATTTACCATGTTTGTTAGTTTTAGGTGTACAGCATAGTGATTCAGTATTTTTGCAAATTATGTTCCATTATAGGTTGTTACAAGATAATGAGTATAATTCTTTGTGCTAGAGAGCGTATCCTTATTGTTTATTTATTTTATGCATAGTCGTTTGTATCTGTTAACCCCTAATTTGTCCTTCTCCCTTTCCCTCTCCCTTTGGTAACCACAAGTTTGTTTTCTATGTGAGTCTGTTTCCCTTTTGCACATAAATTCAGTTCTATTACCTTTCTGATACACATATAATTGATATTATATTGCATTTGTCTTTTTCAGACTTACTTCACTAGGCATAACATTCTCTAAGTCAATCAACATTACTACAAAGACAATATTTCATTCTGTCATTCTACTTCATGGCATTTCCGATGGATGAAATATTCTTTTCCATATCCTTACTTTCAGTTCAGTTCAGTCACTCAGTTGTGTCCGACTCTGCACTCTCATGGACTGCAGCATGCCAGGCTTCCCTGTCCATCACCAACTCCCGCAGCTTGCTCAAACTCATATCCATCAAATAGGTGATACCATCCAACCATCTCATCCTCTGTCGTCCCCTTCTCCTGCCTTCAATATTTCCCAGCATCAGTGTCTTTTCTAAGGAGTCAGTTCTTCACTTCAGGTGACCAAAATATTGGAGCTTCAGCTTCAGCATCAGTCTTTCCAATGAATATTCAGGACTGATTTTCTTTAGGTCTGACTGGTTTGATCTCCTTGCAGTCCAAGGGACTCTCAAGAGTCTTCTCCAACACCACAGTTCAAAAGCATCAATTCTTTGGTGCTCAGCTTTCTTTATGTAAGAAAAGAAAAATGCTGCTCTCTTCTCTTCTTTTCTCAGCTATTGGTAAGGCCTCCTCAGACAACCGTTTTGCCTTTTTGCATTTCTTTTTCTTGGGGATGTTTTTGATCGTCACCTCCTGTATAATGTCATGAACCTCTGTCCACAGTTTTTCAGGCACTCTGTTTATCAGATCTAATCCCTTGAATCTATTTGTCGCTTCCACTGTTTAATCATAAGGGATTTGATTTAGATCATACCTGAATGCTCTAATGGTTTTCCTGACTTTCTTCAATTTAAGTCTGAATTTTGCAATAAGGAGTTCATGATCTGAGCCACAGTTAGCTCCTGGTCTTATTTTTGCTGACTGTATAGAGCCTCTCCATCTTCGGCTGCAAAGAATATAATCAATTTGATTTTGGTTATGATCATCTGCTGATGTCCATGTGTAGAATCTACTCTTGTGTTGTTGGAAGAGGGTGTTTGCTATGACCAGTGTATGCTCTTGGCAAAACTGTTAGCCTTTGCCCTGCTTCATTTTGTACTCCAAAGCCAAACTTGCCTGTTACTCCAGGTGTTTCTTGACTTTCTACTTTTGCATTCCAGTCCCCTATGATGAAAAGGACATCTTTTTTGGGAGGTGTTAGTTCTAGAAGTTCTTGTAGGTCTTCATAGAACTGTTCAACTTCAGCTTCTTCAGCATTAGTGGTTGGGGTATAGACTTGAATTACTGTGATATTGAATGGTTTGCCTTGGAAATGAACAGAGATCATTCTGTCATTTTTGAGATTGCACCCAAGCACTGCATTTCAGACTTTTGTTGACTATGATGGCTACTCCATTTCTTCTAAGGGATTCTTGCCCACAGTAGTAGATATAATGGTCATCTGAATTAAATGCCCATTCTAGACCATTTTAGTTCACTGATTCCTAAAATGTCAATGTTCACTCTTGCCATCTCCTATTTGACCACATCCAGTTTACCTTGATTCATGGACCTGATCTGCCTCTTGAGAAATTTGTATGCAGATCAGGAAGCAACAGTTAGAACTGGACATGGAACAACAGACTGGTTCCAAATAGGAAAAGGAGTTCGTCAAGGCTGTATATTGTCACCCTGTTTATTTAACTTACATGCAGAGTACATCATGAGAAACGCTGGACTGGAAGAAACACAAGCTGGAATCAAGATTGCTGGGAGAAATACCAATAACCTCAGATATGCAGATGACACCACCCTTATGGCAGAAAGTGGAGAGGAACTAAAAAGCCTCTTGATGAAAGTGAAAGTGGAGAGTGAAAAAGTTGGCTTAAAGCTCAACATTCAGAAAACGAAGATCATGGCATCCGGTCCCACCACTTCATGGGAAATAGATGGGGAAACAGTGGAAACAGTGTCAGACTTTATTTTTCTGGGCTCCAAAATCACTACAGATGGTGACTGCAGCCATGAAATTAAAAGACGCTTACTCCTTGGAAGGAAAGTTATGACCAACCTAGATAGCATATTGAAAAGCAGAGACATGACTTTGCCAACAAAGGTTTGTCTAGTCAAGGCTATGGTTTTTCCTGTAGTCATGTATGGATATGAGAGTTGGCCTGTGAAGAAGGCTGAGCACCGAAGAATTGGTGCTTTTGAAGTGTGGTGTTGGAGAAGACTCTTGAGAGTCCCTTGGACTGCAAGGAGATCCAATCAGTCCATTCTTTAGATCGGCCCTGGGATTTCTTTGGAAGGAATGATGCTAAAGCTGAAACTCCAGTACTTTGGCCACCTCATGCGAAGAGTTGACTCATTGGAAAAGACTCTGATGCTGGGAGGGATTGGGGGCAGGAGGAGAAGGGGACGACAGAGGATGAGATGGCTGGATGGCATCACTGACTTGATGGACGTGAGTCTGAGTGAACTCCAGGAGTTGGTGACGGACATGGAGGCCTGGTGTGCTGCGATTCACGGGGTTGCAAAGAGTCGGACACGACTGAGCGACTGATCTGATCTGATCTGATGGACCTAACATTCCAGGTTCCTATGCAGTATTGCTCTTTCCAACATCCTCACTGTAAGTCTCTCTATATATATCTTTCACCCTAAAGTGAGTCCCTTGTAGGCAGCTATTGAAGGGTCTTGTTTTTTATCCAATCAACCACCCTTTACCTTTTTATTAAAGCATTTAGTCCATGACATTTAATTATCGATAGATATATACTTATTACCATTTTATTCCTTGTTTTTCAGATGTTTTTGTTGTTCTTTGTTCATTTTTTTCCCATTGTGGTCTAATGGTTTTGTTTTGTAGTACATTTAAGTTCCTTTCTTTTGGTTTTTGTGAATCTATTGTATGTTTTTGATTTGTGGTTACCCTGGAGTTCAAGTATATTGACCCATAACTATATCTACTTGATTTAAATTGATAATCATACACAAGTTCAAACACATTCTAAAACATCTATGTTTTTATACTCCCCTTCCCCACATTTTGTGATTTATATGCCCTATTTTACATCTTCATTCCTATAGTTATAATTACTTTTATAATTTTTTAAAATGTACATACAGGCTTAAATGATCCTCCATCTGTTTATATATTTGCCTTTCCTATCATGATTTTCCCTTTCCCAAAGATTCTTGCTTTTTTTCTATTTAGTGAAGACCCTTTAATATTTCTCTTAGGGAAGGTTTAGTATTGCTGAATTCTTTTAGTTTTTGCTTATGTGAGAAATTCTTTACCTCTCCCAACTATTCTGAGTGATAATCTTTCTGGGCTGAGTATCCTATGTTACAGGTTTTTCCCTTTCAAGATTTTGTATATATCATGCTACTTCCTTCTGGCCTGCAAAATTTCTGCAGAGAAATCAGCTGATAACTTATGGGGACTCCATTGTAAATGGCACTTTGGTTTCCTCTTGCTGCCTTTAAACGTCTTCCTTAATTTTGCCATGTTGGTCATGATATGTTTGGTGTAAGTCTGTTTGGGTTCATCTTGTTTGAGACCCTCTGTGTTTCCTATACCTGGATATCTGTTTCCTTCTTCAGGCTTGGGAAGGCTTCAGTCATAATTTCTTTCAATACATTTTCAATATCCTTCTTTCTCTCTTCTCCTTCTGGAACCCCTATAATGTGAATGGTGGCACATTTTATATTATCCCATAGATCTCTTATGAAGCTTTTGTGGTTTTTTTTTTTTTTTTTCACTTGTCTTTCTATCTGCTGTTCTGATTGGGTAATTTCCATCATTCTGCCTTTCAGATCGCTTGTGCATTTTCAGTGTCATCTAGTCTTCTATTCATTGCTTTTGGATTGCTTTTTCTCTCAGAAATTGATTTGTCTCTTTTTGATTGGGTCTTCTTTATAGTTTATAGTTCCTTGTTAAAATAATCTGTGCTTGGATGATTCTCTTTCCTACTTCAGTTAGCATTTTTATTACCAACTTTTAAAATTCACTGTCTGGTAGATTGATTGTCTCTGTTTTGTTATTTTTCAGGGTTTTTCTCTTGCTCTTTGAGAGGAGTTCCTCTGGCCTTTCATTTTCCTTCAGTGTCTCTGTCTCTCTGTACTTATATGAAACAGTTATCTATTGTGGTCTCGAGAGAGTTTTATATGGGAGCGTCCCTATGTAGGCTGTGTGCCCCGTGCTTTTGGTGGGAAGGCTGGATTTGATAGGGATGCAGGAACATCTTTCCCCAGAGTGTGCTGGCCTCTGTTACCTGGGAGCAGCTGGAGCCTGCACAGGGTGTGAGGTGGGACTTTCTGCTCAGTGGGATCTGCTCTTAAGTTGCTGGAGTGGAGGCCCTGAGGGTCAGGCTCTGGCTGGCTCTGCTCCCTTTGAGTGTGTGTCTTTCCTCCTCTTGGTACCGGGAGCTTGGCTCCAAAGGAGGGGCGTGCTGAAGAAAGTGGGGCTCATGTGCTTACAGAAGTCTCTTTGCTCAGGCGTAGCCCAAGGTTGCATCTTTCCCCCTGTTGTGGTGATACCAGATCTAGTGCAAATTTGTGGGATGGAGTGGGCAGGGCCAGAGCATTCCCTTGGCTGGCACTGGGGATGGCTGCATTGTGGTTATGGGAACTGAAGTCACTGCACTGCCTTCAGAAGTCGTGGCTGCTTCTGTGGTCCTGTTGGAGTAAGTGCCAACAGTATCCACTGCCGCGCCACCTAGACAACACTCCACGGCCCTGGGTCACCTCTGAGTCCCTAGATTGAGTCTTTTCTTAAGTCCTGACCATGCTACACCCCATGCCAAGCTGTGGCATGGAGTGAATGGGTCCAGGGTATTTGCTCATCTCGAACTGGGGAACATGGCAAGGTGGCTGCCAGTGGGTAGACTTCTCTCTGACCTGTCTGGGGATAAGCCAGCACCCATACAATCCTTACAAGTGATGTGTAGGCTTTTCTATCCTTTCTGTCTGTCCCAATGGTTCTCCAAGCAGATCAGAGCACTTGTTTCCTATGCAAAGGACCCCAGGACTGGGATAGCCAGTCTGAGGTTCAACCGTCTTACTCCCCACGGTGAGCATCTGCCTCTGTGATCTTCCTTTCCCTCTTAGTCTCCTCCTAGGGACACAGGTCCTGACCTGATGCTTTTCTTCCCATCCTACCCAATCACATGGGAATCTTCCTTACAGCCTTGGCTGTACAGTTCTTCTGCCAATTTACAGTTTTCCATGAGAATTGTTCCTCATATAGATGCATTTTTGATGTGTTTGTGGGAGGTGGTAAGCCCCATGTCCTCTTGCTCTGCCATCCTGAAACCCCTAATATTTACTTTCTGAGCGCATTCTCATAGTCCATATAAACTTACCGGTATAATATCTTTCAGAGTCCTTGTAACCAAGGAATAGGAATAGATATTTGTTTGCCTCAGCTAAAAGGAATTTATTGGAAGGATATTAGGAAGTTAACATACTCAAGGGAAATCCAGAATGGCAGGGACAGAACAAGGCCAGCACTGGGGCTCAGGGGTGGCAGGACATTGTGAATGGTCCTTTAAAAATACCCTCACAGGCATGTATGTGTGTGTGTGTGCAAATGTGAGTGCTCAGTCATGTCCAACTCTTTGTGACCCCATGAACTGTAGCCCGCCAGGCTCCTCTATCCATGGGATTTTCCAGGCAAGAATACTGGAGTGGGTTGCCATTTCCTCCTCTAACCCTCACGGGAGCCTCTGCTTTAACCATATACAGCCCCCATGTTTCTCTACTCAAGATGTGAATTTCCACTAGACGGTATGATTAGTGAGCTTGGGTCCCAAGCCTACCTCCATGACAAGGTGGGATTCTATGATTGACAACTCACCTGAATCACACCACATCAGGAAGGGTCAGTTCCCAAGATAAAGTGCTGCTGAGTAAACAAAAACAAACAGAAACTAAAACCCTAAACCAGATGCCTCTTAAAAAGTTTTTCAATAGCAACCTCTGCTAATATATTTGAAATGTGATTCAGCTTGCCAAAATTCAGTTTATATGTGACTCTTTGTGTAACTAATCACGCTTCTCTTTCCACATTAGCTGCTGGGAAGTGTACAGCCCTATTGAATCTTAACCTGTAGAAAGCAAGTAGGATTTGTGGGTGACCATGTTGTCTTCGCCTCTCTCCTGGTTCTTTTTTATATTTTTGATGTTCGTTTTCCTTTCTCTCTAATTTGCCATCTTGGTTCATGCTGTGGGGTTATTTTTTTCTGGAATAAGGCAGAATATGAGTGAGCAGATTTGTTTGTGACTCTTCAGGAATGTGCTATGGTGTAAAGCATGGTTCATCTGTATTATGAATTTTCCCATTGGAAGGATTTGTAATCTGAAAGCCAGCAAGCAGTTATAAAGATATCACGGCACAGTATCCCTGCAGTTCTCCGCTTTGAAAGCTTTCCCAGAGTGATTAGGTGCAAAGAACTTGTATCAAACTTTCACTGCACAGCACTCCTGTGTTTAGAAGAATGCAATTTGACCTGGTAAAACAGGCCAGTTTCATGTAAGAGAGAGAGAGAGAGAAAGCGAGAGAACAAAAGGAAGTCATCTGAAGCAGCTTGGGGCAGGGCCCCGCTCATGGGTTATTTTCCGTGTGACCTCAGCTGAGCTCTCTCTCTCTGGAGGAGATTGCCTGGCCTGGGAGCACCAAGGAAAATTTGGCAGTGCCTGGGGGAGTTCGAGTGCAGCCAAGAGCAGCAGGTGCCAGGAATGGGCCGGAAAACTCTGGTGAAATTCCCAGCCGCATAGCAGCTTCAGTTAGGGTTTGGAGAGTCAAAGCTGGGGTTGGAAAGATGGGAGGTCTGCCTGCTGCCCTCAAAAGAACCCCAGCTCCACCCTCCAGCCTCCGTGATAAGCTGACTTTTCCTGCCTGAGCCCAGAGGCAAGGAGAGGTGGGAGGGTAATGTTCTTTCGTCTCAGGATCTTTTGGTTATAGCAAGCAGAAATCTACTCAGGCTAGCTCAAATAAAAGTCACTTGTTTGTAAGGATGTAATGGATGCAAAGGGTAGTCCTTTAGACATTCAGGGAGGTATCATGATCTTCATGGCCTTCCCTGGTAAAGAATCCGCCTGCAATGTGGGAGACCTGGGTTCGATCCCTGAGTTGGGAAGATCCTCTGGAGGAGGGCATGGCAACCCACTCCAGTATTCTCGCCTGGAGAATCCCATGGATGAGGAGCCTGGCGGGGTACAGTCCATGGTGTCCCAAAGAGTCGGACACAACTGAGCAATTAAGAACAGATCATGATCTTCTCAGGGGCTGGGACAGAAGATTCAGGAACTGCCAATCCTCTCCATCCCTTGGAGGCCCTCAGAGAGCTCCCTTACTTCTGCTTCTCTGGGCTCAGTCATCCTGCATGTGGCCCAGCATGATGGCAGCGTGGTCAACCAGCTGTCTGAGCTTGCATATCCAGCTGTGCCATCCCTGGGTCTCTTTCTTCAACCCCTGTGACTGGTCCAGTTCCTCTGTTTATCCTGAGCACGTGACTTGACTGTGTCTACCCCTTGTCTAGCTGGCATGGCTAGGAGGAGCAGGTCTCATGAGGGCCAGTAAACGCGAGCTTCATGAAAGGTGTTGATGCTGGCTTTCCCCTTAGCTGAAGGGCCGCTGAGGACCTTCCAGACCTTCAGAGCTCTTGTTAGGAGTGATGTGGAATTCCTGCTCCCCAGGGCCACTGGACCCACGATCAGAGGACCCTGAGGTATCTCCTGGTTTCTGGAGGACAGCGATGTTTGGGACATCCAATGAAAGGCAGATTCATTTTGTGCAGGTTAACACCTAACTCTTCCCTCCTAGGGAACTCCCCCAAGTATGACTCTCTTGAGATAGA
The DNA here is from genome assembly GCF_032452875.1 of Bos javanicus. Classification (NCBI taxonomy): domain Eukaryota; kingdom Metazoa; phylum Chordata; class Mammalia; order Artiodactyla; family Bovidae; genus Bos; species Bos javanicus. The sequence goes on from NC_083870.1 coordinate 7,591,175, forward strand.
GCTGTCCAAGTTTGGGGAACCATTCAGGATTACTCACAACCAGTCCCAGCATCAAAGTAGTGCGTCAGAGACGTTGGAAGTTATTGACCCACCAGTTTTATTTTTCCCTGGGCAGAACGAGACTTCAATGCGTGAGGCCACACTGACCCCCGGGCACCTTCACTGCTTTTGCTCAGGCCATTCCTCTCCTTGGAATTCCCTGACAGGTGATCCTCCCCAGTCACTACCTGGTTGAATTCTCCCCTTCCCTTAAGGCCCTACCCCAGACCAACCTCCTAGAAGAAGCCCCCCGGCTTGCCTATCCTTTCCTCCCTGTCTCCCTCTGTACCTGTGTCTCGGCACACACGGCATCTGGTGCCTGAGTTGCTCACACTTCACGTGTTTCCCTCTCTAGGCTGACTATCTTTGGAGGACATCTCTGTGTCCCTGAGAGAGCGTGAGCAGAGCCCAGCTCCGAGCAGGTGGACTGGTATGCTGACATGCGTGCTGTCACCCAGAAGGACCTCTGAACCTCCCAGCAGCCCCTGGAACAGGCTCCTGCGGCCCCCAGGTCCAGCCTTCTCAGCCAGCAGTGGACCCTGCCCTCCCTAAAAACCGTCGCCCCATGCGGATTCCTCCGTCTCACAGTGGCCACTTCTGCTATGGAGGGGCCCCTGCCCTCCACGTGGCATCATCGGGACAGACGAGGACCCCCACTGGGCTGCTGCGTTCTTGCAGAACAGATTGTCCTCAGGAGACACGCTCTAGACTCTGGGGTCCCAGGGTGCCCTCCACTTCACTCTTGTCCCCTAAACACTAAGGGCCAGTGGCTAGCTTCAGCTCCCAGGCATGCTGTATCTTCTGACTCTGAGGAAGCCAGTCTACTTTTTGTTGCTCTAGCGAGGCCAGGCCAGTGGTCAGGATGGATGGGAGGCCGAGCAGAGAGAGGGGGAGGCCTGCCAGGAAGCGAGAGCGGAGGCCGGGCCTGCTCTCCCACAGGAAACCACTGACTGGAAACTCTGAAGTGCTGGAGGCAGCTCCCAGCTGCAGGACCCAGAGTGCTGTCATGCGGCGCCCGCAGCCCCTCCGAACAGCTCGTGAGACATGCGGAGGGCGGGAGGGGGCACAGAGCCCACGGTACCCATGGAGGAGGCACAGCGGCCGGTGGACCACAGCCAGCATCCGGAACACTTGATTTGACGTTGGTTTCCCCTAGACGGTCCCTTGAGCCTGAACCGCACACATGGCGACGCTCTCTGATGGGAGGGAGCGCTAACCCGGCAGGTGGTGCTGGGGGTCTCCGTCAGCGCAGGAGCCGAGAGGGGACCCGCCTGCGGCGTCCCAGGGGCCGCGTCACGTGACGCAGCCGGTATCTTTACTTTGTGGGAGGCTCGTCACATACATGGGGGTTACAGTCACACCCAGTCACGAGAAGTCTCCTGATTTTGCACAAAATAGGTGTGAAATCTTTCATCCAGGAATAGAAGAGCCTGTGTAAGTCTTCTAGGTTTGTTCTGTGAGGCTTTTTTCTCTTGGTGACTCAATATTTGGATGGCTAGCCCCGGGGGAAGCCATCAGGGTGAGATCTAAGAATCAGGGGCTGGCGCGTGGCTTTGGGTGGGGAGCTGCTCCCCTCAAGGCCCACAGGAGCCAGAGGCCTGGGCTCCTTGGGGCTCGGCCCTCACTCCCTCACAGAAACTTGGAAGGGGAAGAATCTGGCTTCCCAGTGTCAGGCCCAGGGCGCCTTCATCTGCGAGCTCTGCAGCGCCGGGAATGGAGGAGAAAGGGCAAGGCATGCGATGGTTGCCTCGTGTCTTCTCCCCTCCCCCGAGGGGCTGTTGGGGGCGGGGAGCTGCACCCTCAGCCTGCTCCCGGGAAGCACTCCATCTGCCTGGGTGGGTTTGGGTCAAAAGCTGGGTGTTTCTTCTCTTAGCAGTAGATTCCTTCTCTCTCTCCTGGCTTTTCTTTTGTTGCTTCGGCTCCTTCTGGGTCAGCAGTTGGCCTCTGTCCCCATTCCTTGTGGGGACTCAAACCGCCTTCTCCTCTGCACATCTTTTCACATCTTGTTCCTTCTTCCATTCTCCAGAGGTCTGGGAGTGAATCTCCCTCCTATATTCTCTCTGGCTCGGCCCCCCCCCCCCCACCCCCACCTTTTCCCCCTCTCCTCTTCCCTCTCCTTCCAAGAATATGCCATTTCACAGAAAGTTCCATTTTCACAGCCATGGTTATTTTCATGTGTTTCCCCAGTTCTAACATCGCAGAGGAATGTCTGACATCATCTCCACCAGTGAATCCAACGCTCACCAGCAACCCCCCGTCCCTACCTCTCTCCCCTCCTTTCTTCACCAGCTGTTTGCTAAGTCTGGAGTCTGTCTGATGATTGAAATACTTTTTTTTTTTTTTTCTTGTCCTTGAAACCCGGTTCTACCTTCCATCTTTAAGCCTATGTTGCTCCCTAAACATTAGAATATGAGCTGGGCTTGGTCTCAGGAGAACTTGTTCATTGGCTCCCAAACTTGTGTGCACATTAGAATCACCTGGGGGAATTTAAACACTCCGGTGGCCAGGTCACACCCTATGCCAATTAAATCAGAACATCTGGGGCTGGGAGTGGGAACAGTAGTTTTTAAAGATCCCCAGGTGATTCCAACATGCAGCCAAGTTTGGGAACCATGACCTGGTGATGTACTGAAGGGGGTTACAGCCTGCAGCCAACTGAATCAACTTCATAGAGCTCAGATCTTCTTGTCTTGTCGAGACATGAGGGTACAGGTCCCAGGTCCCAAACTAGGCTGGGAGCATTCTCTCTGGGGTGTCTCTGCACTTGAACCGGGGCCTCTCCTAGCCTCAAGGTGAAGACATGCTCTGGGGAGGGTTGACAGAGGCCTGGGAGAGATTCCCTTTCTGCAGCAGAGGGTGCTGGTTCCAGGTGGGAGCTCTGAGGAGTTCAGTCCCCAGGAGAGCCTCAGGTCAGTTGGGAAGTAAGCAGCCAGTTCTGTCCCTCCTTCCTGAATGCAGCCCCAAGCCCTGGGGTTCCTGACACACTTCTGATTAAGGACACGGTTCTGATTCCCACTCTGCGGGCAGCCCTGATTCCTGCTGCTCAGCTGAGAGTAAGGCCATCCCGGGTAGCAGGAGGCCAGGTGAGGTGGCAAGGGGTGGGAGGCTGTGGATGCTCAAGGTGTAACTCTGTGGACTTTCACAAACAGAGTGACAGCAAGAAAATTCTTTCCTGGCGTTTCCCTAGAGCCCCAGCAATGACAGTCTCGGAAGGATCATCGCTGGCAGGCTCTGATATTCTCACTCCTCCACCCTGACAAGCATCTACATGGGTGGTTCTCAAACTCTTATCAGAATCCTCTGAAAATGAAAAGTGACCCAGAGGGATGGTATGGGGTGGGTGGTGGGAGGGGGGTTCAGGATGGGGAACATGTGTACACCTGTGGCGGATGCATGTTGATGTATGGCAAAACCCATACAATATTGTAAAGTAAAAAAAAAAATAATAATAAAAAAAAGAAAGTGAAAGGCACTCAGTTGTGTCCAACTGTATAGTCCATGGAATTCTCCAGGCCAGAATACTGGAGTGGGTAGCCTATCCCTTCTCCAGGGATCTTCTCCAACCTAGGAATTGAACCAGGGTCTCCTGCATAGCAGGCAGATTCTTTACCAACTGAGCTATCATGGAAGCCCAGTGAGGGAAGTTACCAGGGAAGCTCAATGAGGGAGCTATCAGGGAAGCCCAATGAAGGAAGGGCTTCTTAAAACGCAGATTGCTGGGCCTCAGAGTCTGATTCAGTGGGTCTGGGTGGGGACCAGAGCATTTCTAACAAGTGCTGTTGCTGCTACAGAATGAAGGTCACATTTATAGAGCGCCTGGTCTACAGCCTCTCTCCAGAACACCTCCAGTGTGCCACAGACTGAAATCAGAGGAAAACAGCAGGAAACAATAAAAAGGGAAGGGGAGAGCTGATGCTGCCCCGCCTGATAGGAGAGGCAGGGCCCCCATCTTGCGTGTCCCTCCTGCTCATAGCTGACAGTGTGCCTGCATCGCAGAGCGCCATGAATATTTCTGTATGGTGACGTAGCTGGTACACGCAAACACAGGCGACAAATGCCAGTCTATCGTGTAAACTTCTGGAAAGACAATGTCTGTCTGTGGCTTTCCAAATGCTCAACAACTGAACTCAACAAAAAATACTGAGTTGGCCTAAAATGCCCAAAGTACCATATTCTAAGCACATCATGTCAAAAATCTACTGGGGATAAAACAGTGAATTAGATACTGACAGAGTTCTTGATCTTCTGGAGTTTACTGCCTTTCAGAGATGACAGTAAACAAGAAATGGCAGAGGTGAGAGCTTGGAAAGAAAGCTACCTTTCTAAGAGCAGGCTTCTCTCTCTCTGGACTGTTGATGCCCTGCTGACTTGAACCAGATTATAAATCTTGGGGAGATGGAATTGGCCCCAAATGGGCTACTTGTTGTGTTCACCTGAGCTGACCCATAGAGCCACTTAAAACCAGAGGTTAAATGTTTCAGCATCTTGCTGAAATCTTTCAGCTCATGCTGTTTAAATTAAATGAATTTTCAGTTCCCCTTCCAGCCAAGGGTTTGATGGAAACAGCCAGGCTGGTGGTGCCATGCTGATGTGCTCAGTTGTGGCCGACTCTGCGACCCCATGAACTGTAGCCCGCCAGGTTCCTCTGTCCATGGAATTTTCTAGGCAAGACCATTGGAGTGGGTTGCCATTTCCTTCTCCCCCTTCTCCATGGTGGTGCAGAGGTTGCTGTAATTCTGTCTTGCTTGAGGCTGCCAGGCTAGAGGGGGCATTGTGTTAGTCTGATGTGAGTAAGTCACTGAGCAGAGAATTCCACCATGTTCAGGAAACCAGAGACAATGCAGTGAAATGCACCATTGTTTGTCCTAGGACCAGCAGCCTAGTGAGTGGGTGAGCTCTGTGGCTGTGGCAAAGACATTGGTCAAATAATCCTCAATCCCAAAGCTCTCCTGAGAGCAGCTTGTGTCTAACTAAACTTATTTTTCAGGCTGACCGGAAATAATGACCTCGTCTGGAAATTATCTTTACTCTTCTGTGGGAACAGAGGGGTGACCGCATAGACCCACAGAAGAGACATCATTCACGTCTTTGAGGCCAAGGATATTATCTGGTTTATCTATACAGCATCCCACACATTGGTGGTAGCTGCCTGAGCTTAGTTCAACACAGCATCTGTAACAAAGGTTTAAATTCTGGGGCCACTAACTCTAGCTATGGGGACATTCAACTCAGGAGTCCAAGTTCCACCGAGTACTCAGGCAATGTGCATAACCTGAGAGGCTTTGGAAGTCTAGCAGGAGATCTAAGAAATGAGAGTCAGGAAAGGCTTTTGAGGCTCAGTTTTTCTTTGCAACCAACCAACTGATGTATGTAGAAACAGGGCTACGCCTGTAAACAACTGGAAATATTTTTGGTTAGCTTCACAAGGTCCCCCTACTCCTAATTAAGCAGTTTCTAGGAGTGACAGGGTTGCAATAGTTAAGCTAACAAGATGACCCATTTCTTAATATGGTGTGTTGCATTTATTTTAAAGATACATCCCTCTCTTCTGGACCAAAGCATTTCAGTTTTGGATCTGGACATTAGTGATCTCTTACAAAAGTATCTCTCACCATCTCATAGTCCAACATCCACACTAGAAGTTAATTCTGCAGTGAAAACTTTCTAAAGACAAAAGAACTTGTGATCAAAAGAGTAGGCAGTTGGATACGCCCTGCAGATGGGGTTGAAGGGTCACACTTGAATGCTCTTCAACCTGAGCTGAGTGGGTGGACTGGCCAAGCCTGGGCCTTCAATTGTGGAAGCACCCAGCTTGTCTTCACCCCATTCACTGGGTAACTCACCCAAAAGAACACAAGGATTAAGGGCCAGGAGAGGCAGGGCAGCAGCCCACTGTGGGCTCCACATGCAACCAGCATTGAGTACATACCTTCAGAAGGAAGTAGTTATTCACAGAAAATCCACTGGCATTGCTGGGCTCTGCCTCTCAGCTATTGTCCCTCTTTCCTGAACGTGCCTCAGCAGCTGGGTTGCCTGTGATATGTGGCTTTGTTTCTGTCTCTACTTTGTCTCCTGTGACATCCTTTATGGCTTTAAAGGATGCGTGATAGTGTATTACAGTAAAATGAATGTGACCTTAAAAGCAAGGTAGACATAATTTGGCCTTGGAGTACAGAATGAAGCAGGGCAAAGGCTAATAGAGTTTTGCCAAGAGAATGCACTGGTCATAGCAAACACCCTCATCCAACAACACAAGAGAAGACTCTATACATGGACATCACCAGATGGTCAACACCGAAATCAGATTGCTTATATTTTTTGCAGCCAAAGATGGAGAAGCTCTATACAGTCAGCAAAAACAAGACCAGGAGCTGACTGGGGCTCAGATCATAAACTCCTTATTGCCAAATTCAGACTTAAATTGAAAAAGTAGGGAAAACCACTAGACCATTCAGGTTTGACCTAAATCAAATCCCTTCTGATTATACAGTGGAAGTGAGAAATAGATTTAAGGGACTAGATCTGATAGACAGAGTGCTTGATGAACTATGGACGGAGGTTTGTGACATTGTACAGGAGACAGGGATCAAGAAGATTCCCAAGAAAAAGAAATGCAAAAAGGCAAAATGGTTGTCTGAGGAGGCCTTATAAATAGCTGAGAAAAGAAGAGAAGTGAAAAGCAAAGGAGAAAAGGAAAGATATACCTATTTGAATGCAGAGTTCCAAAGAATAGCAAGGAGAGATAAGAAAGCCTTCCTCAGTGATCAGTGCAAAGAAATAGAGGAAAACAATAGAATGAGAAAGACTAGAGATCTCTTCAAGGAAATTAGAGATACCGAGGGAACATTTCATGCAAAGATGGGCACAATACAGAACAGAAATGGTATGACCTAACAGAAGCAGAAGATATTAAGAAGAGGTGGCAAGAATACACAGAAGAGCTGTACAAAAAAGATCTTAATGACCCAGATAATCACGATGGTGTAATTACTCACCTAGAGCCAGATATCCTAGAATGTGAAGTCAAGTGGGCCTTAGGAAGTATCATAATGAACAAAACTAGTGGAGGTGATGGAAATCTAGATGAGCTATTTCAAATCCTAAAAGACGATGCTGTTAAAGTGCTGCACTCAATATGCCAGCAAATGTGGAAAACTCAGCAGGGACCACAGGACTGGAAAAGGTCAGTTTTCATTCCAATCCCAAAGAAAGGCAATGCCAAAGAATGTTCAAATTATCACACAATTACACTCATCTCACATGCTAGTAATGCTCAAAATTCTCTAAGCCATGCTTCAACAGTACGTGAAACATGAACTTCCATGTTCAAGCTGGTTTTAGAAAAAGCAGAGGAACCAGAGATCAAATTGCCAACATCCGCTGGATCATCGCAAAAGCAAGAGAGTTCCAGAAAAACATCTACTTCTGTTTTATTGACTATGCCAAAGGCTCTGACTGTGTGGATCACCACAAACTGTGGAAAATTCTTAAAGAGATGGGATTAGCAGACCACCTGACCTGCCTCTTGAGAAATCTGTATGCAGGTCAGGAAGCAACAGTTAGAATTGGACGTGGAAGAGCAGACTGGTTCCAAATAGGAAAAGGAGTACGTCAAGGCTGCATATTGTCACCCTGTTTATTTAACTTATATGCAGAGTACATCATGAGAAACGCTGGGCTGGAAGAAGCACAAGCTGGAATCAAGATTGCCGGGAGAAATATCAATAACCTCAGATACGCAGATGACACCACCCTTATGGCAGAAAGTGAAGAAGAACTAAAGAGTGTCTTGACGAAAGTGAAAGAGAGTGAAAAAGTTGGCTTAAAGCTCAACATTCAGAAAACTAAGATCATGGCATCTGGTCCCATCACTTTCATGGCAAATAGATGGGGAAACAGTGAGGACTTTATTTTGGGGGGCTCCAAAATCACTGCAGATTGTGACTGCAGCCATGAAATTAAAAGATGCTTACTCCTTGGAAGAAAAGTTATGACCAACATAGACAGGATATTAAAAAGCAGAGACATTACTTTGCCAAAAAAGTTCCGTCTAGTCAAGGCTATGGTTTTTCCAGTAGTCATGTATGGATATGAGAGTTGGACTATAAAGAAAGCTGAGCACCAAAGAATCGATGCTTTTGAACTGTGGTGCTGGAGAAGACTCTTGAGAGTCCCTTGGACTGCAAGGAGATCCAACCAGTCCATCCTAAAGGAGATTAGTCCTGAATATTCATTGGAAGGATAGGTGCTGAAGCTGAAACTCTAATACTTTGGCCACCTGATGCGAAGAGCTGACTCTTTTGAAAAGATCCTGATGCTGGGAAAGATTGAAGGCAGGAGGAGAAGGGGACGACAGAGGATGAGGTGGTTAGATGGCATCACCAACTCAATGGACGTGATTTTGAGTGAACTCTGGGAGTTGGTGATGGACAGGGAGGCCTGGCATGCTGAAGTCCCTGGAGTCTCAAAGAGTCGGACACGACTGAGCGACTGAACTCAATTGAGACATGATTTCAAATCCTAGCTCTGGTATGTGCTAGTTGTGAGTTTTTAGGCAAGTTCCTTAACTTTTTTGCCCATTTTTTCATCTGTGTTGTGGATAAACTTCTTGATAAGGCTGCTGTAAAGTTTAGTGAACTAATGCTTACAAATGCTTAGCACAATCTCTACTACAAGTTAAGTCTTCTATACCTATCAACCATCATCATGAAGTCAGCTAAGGGAAGAACTGTCTTCAGGCAATTGTGGAGATCACACCAGATGCGATGGAGTGAATGTGATGGAGTGAATAATACACTATAGATTTCCTATGGTTAGCAAAACATTGGAAGTAGTTTAAATTTCTAACAAAAAAGGACTAGTTTGGTAAATTGCAGAGTACGTGCTAGAAGCGCCCTCTACTTCAGGCACCCTGTATTGTGTAATCCAAATGTCCGCTGTGGTTATCCTTTGAGACCCCAAAATTGGCTTGAACACTATCCCACACACAGTGGGAAGTCCAGGAGGGACAATCCCAGAATGATTTGGTGATGGGGTCCTGTGAGGGCAAGGGTGTGGGCGGTGATACTTCCCCATTCACTTCTGCTGCTTCGACTCTTCCGTTTATGAATTATCTTGCTTTACTGTCTGCAAGCTTTTCTTCTGCACCAGTCAGACCACATTACATCCGATTTCCATTCTTTCACTCCCTCAAACAACACTGATTCAAAGGTGTGTGTGCGACAGGCTCACTGAATATTTGAGACAACGAAGAGGATTCAGATTTTAGCACATTGAGCAGTGTGAAGTCTTTTTGTCCTCCTGTGACCAGGGAATCTTCTCATGAGTCCCTGACAAGCTCCAGAATCCAGAGACCAAGTCCTGTAGCTTTTATTCTGCTGCTGCCCAGGCCCCTACCCTCCAACGGGCGCTGACCTTCTCTGCAGAAGAGGGGATTTGAGGTCTTACTTTTCAAAGAAGCCTGATAAGGTATCTTAGGAAAGAAATGTAGTTTTGCCTCTGAGAGAACCCTGATGTGACTGTAATTTTATATATTTGTGTACCTGACCCCATAGGCTCCTTTAGGGCAGGCACCTATGCTTGATCTGTGCCTCAGGAGGGGGAGCAATAGAGCAAATAAGAATCCATGCCCTGAGTTAAACTGCTGCTGCTGCTGCTGCTAAGTTGCTTCAGTCGTGTCCGACTCTGTGCGACCCCATAGATGGCAGCCCACCAGGCTCCCCCATCCCTAGGATGCTCCAGGCAAGAACACTGGAGTGGGTTGCCATTTCCTTCTCCAATGCATGAAAGTGAAAAGTGAAGAAGTTGCTCAGTCGTGTCCGACTCTTAGCGACCCCATGGACTGCAGCCTACCAGGCTCCTGCATCCATGGGATTTTCCAGGCAAGAGTACTGCAGTGGGGTGCCATTGCCTTCTCCATCGACTGCTTGGGTCCAAATACTGAGTCTGTTGCTTACTAGTTAGGTACCCACTGTAGGAAATGAGTTGTAGGGAGGATTGAGATAAGATAAAAGGTAGTGAACATAGAGCAGTGTCTGAGGTATACCCTGGGTCCTCACTAAATGCCGACACTGACTGCTCCCAGATGGATTCTGTGCCGACAGTCTGCAGAGACCAGCTTCATGGACATGTCATTCCAAGCTGAAAAGAGGTCTTTGGTGTGATTGAGTAACTTGGTTTCCTAATGTAGAATGTCAAAGGATGAATTTTTAGACAATTGTTTTTCCCCTTAGTAAGACTGTAGTTTAAATATTTGGACACAATAAAGGAAACTTTTACTTAACCAGGTTGGGAAGAAGAGTGGAAAAGAGCTCAATTGTTTCATCTAAACAGTGACAAGCCACGAAACCATGTCAGGCTTCCCTTCTCATTATTAATCACTTAACACTACAGATTCATTTTGGGTCTTTTTTTTTTTTTTTTCTCTTTCTACATACAGAACAAAACCAAGCAAGTTTAAAAATTCTTTATTTGAAGTTTAGACAAAGAACAAGTATTGCATCATAAAGACTTGCTTAAAAGCATATCATAGTCTGCTGTCATTGTTTCTTTATGTGTTGAAAACAAAACAAAACAAAAAATTTAAGGGAGAAAATGGTACATCTTTCCTCCATATTTTAACCCATTCTTAACTGAGCACCGATACAACCTTACAAAGAAAGTCCTGGTGAAGCGACATCTCTGATGCTCTCTCCTCGGGTTCTAATGGCTCCGCGGGAGAAGCACTATCGGTCTCAGACTAACCATACTGCCAGTGTGATGACAAGTGACAAGTATCTCTAAGGCCAGTAGTACAGAGCAGTTTCCATCTAAAGTTCTATTTCCCCACTCTCTCTCATGAAGACGACTGACCTAGAAATGAGGGCTGAGTGTGAGTTAAAAGGGTCCAATATACATCTGTCGCGAAAGTCAGCCCACTGAACTGTCTGAGATGGTCCTGCCGGGCAAGACGCCAAGCCTCCAGGTCTGCTTGTTGACTAACGTTCAGCAGCATCACTGGGGGCAAGCAGCACTGTTGCTGACCTTGGAAACGGTCAACTATGCTTTATTTACTCCTTGGTTCCCCATTTAATATAATTAAAAGCCTTTTAATGTGCTGAGTCTCTAAGGCTTCAAGGTAGCAAACCACTATGTTGAGTATGGTGCCCACTTTTGACAGTGACTAGCCATGACCTGACTCACACACAGGACAAGTTTCCTGATCCAGATGCCTTTGTCATCTTCTTTTCATAAGTTCTCACAGAAAACCTGACAGATATCAACACAGAGGTATTAGAATAAACTGCGAAAAGTCCTAGTCTTGTCCAAAATAAAATTTATTTTAAGTTTACTCATTAAAAATATAAGTTAACAGAACAGACTCTTTTTTCAGGTAAGAGAAAAGTGTTTTTTTTTTTTAATGTGCACAGTTCCATCTGGACTCTGGCAACATTTTGGGTGGTAGTCCAATGTTCTATTTCCTAGAAAATTAAAAATTAATCTCAACCCCTAGGGGTGAGGGGAAATAGGAACTGCTCCCTTCCAAATATTATTAGGTGTAAGAATAAAAATTTCTTACATTTCATTTTATCTCTTTAAGCTTTATTCTGCTTTTCAGGTATAAGTTATAATTAGCATTCATATTAGCAGCGAAGATCCTAATTTCTGTAAATTAAAATGACTCAAGACTAACAGAAGTAGCATTTGGCAAAGAATGAGGGGTCTATAGAGGGTCAAAAATGTCTATCAATTCTGGCATTAAGCAATCTTATTTGAGAGGTTAATTTGTATGAAAACAGCCAATAGGATAGTACGCAAGGTCTCATTTGAAGTTGAGTCCTGTGACTCTGAAACAGGAAGCCGAGTTGGCCCAGCAGTGTGCAGTGGAAAGAGGGCTTTCACGGTGGAAAATTTCCATGAGGTCAGACTGAAGGGGGCATGGACTCTAACTCTGGCTCTTCAGTAAAAGTGGTTACTTCTAATAGTTGAAAGTGGAAGCTGCTTTGAAACTTGGCAATGTGTTAGAAAGTCAAATATAATTACAAGTTTTTCTCTCTGATTGTCAAGTTTCACCACCTGAGGTTAGTAAAATGGTGAGAATCAGAAAATAGTACAAAAGCTGCAAAGAGCTTGAGAATTCTCCAGCTTTAATCACTCCAGATGCCGCAGCAGCAGGGTCTTATCAGAGTGTCACTGCTGTGACTACTGGGGGTTCATTCCCGGGAGGCAGATTCAAGCCAGGAAAGTTTAATCGGGACAGTGTCTCTTTAAAAATGCTAGAAAAATCAGTTTGAATCCCAAATTTCTTGTCTGTTTCTAAGTAGTGTTTATTCAGAACACTCAGGAATGACTCATGTAACATTGCTGCTTTCAAATACCTCTGCGTCTACTTCTTGCTAACAAGAGAAGGCAAAGAAATGCCAGCTTTGTTCTGAAGCCTGTAGTCTTTTTTTTTTCTTTTTTTAAATTAGAAGATGCTCTGAGCTTTCATAATCACAGGGAATTTATTTGTGAAACGACAAACACTACCCAATAACATAAACTACAAGGATGGCAAGCAATGTTTCTTTCAAGACGATCCTTTCACAAACCCTAACTTTAGAAAGGGACATTTCACACTGTGGTCCTAATGGAGCTGTGTCCCTGTTCTGCTGAGTGAGTTAACCCCCCGGGGAAGCAGCCCCTGACATCTGACTCAGTAGGTAGCACAAGGGAACTTCTACTTCCATGAAGCCTTAAAAAGTCGCAACCAGGTGGGAAAAACACCCAGAAGTCTTCACCATCACTTCCCATGAGAGTAGTACCAGTGCCCCAAAGGGCACAGCCATCTAGGAACAGGTGGACTTGACCTCTCCGTGACCTTATCTAATATCTTCACACATTTGCAAAATACCACTTAAAGACTTAATAAATTAAAAAATTAAATAAATATACACCCACACATCCGCCATAATTCCTGGTTGCCATCCCCAAAAGGCAATCTCACCACAACAATTAGGGGAAAAAAACAGCTTAATTTATTCATCAGGCACAGCAACTTTCCATTTCCTAAAGGACCTTGAGCTAGCGTACAGGCGTTAAAATAAAAATACCATTATGCCCAGGGATTAGCAGTAGCCTTGACAGTAGTTTAAAAAGTATATTTCTTTGCACTTGTCAGTTGCCTTTCACTCATTTCCTGAAACTGTACCCTGAGGAGAATCCTGTTCCCACCTCTCAAAAAGATCAACTGCAGAATAGGTCATGACAAGGAGCAGAAAGGTCGGTGAGTGCAAGCAGGCAAGGCTCCCAGGCTGCTTTTTATGGGCACTTCACAGGTACTCTCAATCCACACTTAACCCACCTGAAAGGCATTCAGGGGACGCAACATGTAAGCCTTCAGTCTGGCCACTTGGTAAAATGAGCGCAGGAAAAGCTGGGAATGAAGGGAAAAAGTAAAAGCGAGTGCTAAAACCAAGAACTCCACGTGGTGGTTCGCTCTTGTGTGATTCAGTGCAAAGGACAGGAAGGAAGCACCGTCTATAATCACTCCATGCACACTTCATGTGTATCCACCGTAATGACTACCTCAGTTCCAGGGGAAGACTGGCAGCTTGGGAATGACCATGTCGCCACTGACTACTAGCCATGGCAGCAGCCTCTTGTTTGGAATAATTCACAGGACAGAATGGGAAGGATCAGGGCCAGGAGAAGACACTCCTGGAGAAGATGGCCTGCAGCCTAAAGGTCTTCTAGGCGCTGCCTTCTCTTTCTTGGTGCCCAGTAGAAGGAGGAGTGGTCCCCTGGGAAGTGGCTCTTGTCTGAAATTGCCCAGGACAGACAAATCACAGTGGAGTGCTGCCCTGATTTAAAACAGTTTGTGCATACAGAAAAGGAGGCTACTGACACTTCCCAAACTCCAGATTCCCGGGGAACAGAGCAACAGAGCCCCCTACTTCCCCTCACAAGAGTTAAACTGATTTCCTCCAAAAGCATCTAACTGACTTAGACAGAGAAGCATCACTGTCCAGACAGAAGTGCTGGTGCGTCTTCAGAAGTATTTAGGAACTATGCTAACTTCACAGGCAGAAAACTAACTGGCTACATATAAATCCTTGAGTTGATATATTTTCTCTGTTCTTTTCTTGCAGGGAGGAAGAGACTGATACAGTGTGGAATGGAAGGGAAGAAATCTGACCAAAGCAAGTCAATTAGGATAAGAAGCGGTGTTTGCAGAATGCATTCTACCGAGAAACTGAAAAGTTTCAGAGGAGGAGAGGGTCAAAGACCCATTTTTGAAGCTAAAGGTAGAAATCACAGAGGAGAAGAAAGTAAAGTACAAGTGAACAAAGTACGATATTTTTCTGTTTCGTTTTTAATAATGGGAGGACAAAAGAATTAAATTCCTTCACTGCCTTTTCACTGGAGAACTGATAATTACTGCCATATTATGGGATGCACTCCACCAGTAGGAATCTAATTTGCCTGTGTGCATAGTCTTAAAGGAGTAAATACCTGTCAATTCTCAAGAGAAAAAACTCGTGTTTGTTTAAATCTAAAGTCACCTACATGCTCCTTACTTGAACTGGGTCATATTACTAGAAGGTGTGTAGTGTGTGGAGATTCACAGTCAAGTGAAGGAAAATGGCTTTAATTAAACTGCAGTCTCATCAAACTTTCAGTGTTTTAAATACATGTGTTAATGGAGCTATCTCCTCTTTCAAAAAGACCCCCACCACCGTCTCTTCCATTTCATCCTCTCAAATTCACTACCCTCCCCCGGCAATACAGTTGTTCTCGTGGCGTTTCAGGTGTGAACCACAAATCCCAAGATAAACTTTGCCACTGGAGGATTTTCCCTTTTACCTAACACTCCAAAGGGTTTGCCTCTCTTGGGGATGCTTTTGGCCCTGCTGGTTCTGACATTTGCTTTCCAATAAGCATACATCCACAATTGGTTTGCATTAAGTTGATGAAAGATCTAATCAGTGGAAACATCTGTGTGCTGTTAAATCAAAGTATGGTACCTATAAGTGAAATGGCAGAGAGGGGAAGCAGGTCTTATTTGAAAGAATATGACTATTTAAACACAAAACAAATACAGAGGAAAAAGTAATTTAGAAAAGTACAGGGAAAAAAAAAATCTACACCAGGCAGCGGTGAAGAATGCAGGGCTACCTGTGCCCCCAGAGAACTGCTGCTTGCCTTGTGTCTGAGCTTCAGTGCTCTTCAAGTGGATAGGCAGATGGTGAGAAATGGAGCAGCTTCGTTTTTTCCTCTTCTCTCTCTGGAATTCTATTATGAGGCAGTTCTCTGCTTGCCACCGAGGCAAAAAGAAACATTTCTCTCACCCACTCACCAGTCTGGCAGGGTCCCATTCTTAGTTCTCCAATGTAGCCCCAGGGTACTATTGTAATGACTCAGGGATGGTGCTGACAACATGGGCTGCCTCTGGGGCTGCTGGAGGGGAACCAAAGAAGGTGTTGGTTTGATTCCTCTGCTGATCCCGGAGGTAAGGAGGAACTGACGAGCTTTTGATGTGGAGGATTCTGGTGTCCATCACCTGACAGTCAATCTGCATCATCACTTCGTAATCTTGCCCGTTGATCACATTCTCTGCAGAGAGGAATACACACAAGGAATAAATATTCAACAGAAGGTGAAATTCCGCTATAAGCTTGAATCCCAGGAAGACATCATGAGCTCCAAGGTGTGAACTGTCAACACGCTTTCAAGGGTATAGAGAGAATTCATCAGTCACTAATCAGAGCTACAGTGCCGGGATGGGCTGTCCTCTCCTCAATTCTGGTTTCTAAACAACCTTCACTGGCTCAGGAGGCGCTGGAGGCACTGTCAGAATAAATACCGCAGGTTACCTATTCACAGACATTGTATGTCTTATATGCTTTCCATGCAGTGTATCACCATGACTGCAGCAACTGGAACAGCAGGGGATTTCAGATGCAGAGGGTGGGGAGTGGGTGCAGGGGGAAGAATACTTAAGTCCTCTCCTTCCCTTTCAACAGTGGGAAGGAGTAATCTGTCAAATGGACCACCACATCATGTGAATCGTAAGGGGGCCTTGGCCAAGACTGCTTGGTTCCTGTGCATCAGTAATATTTCTAATTTAATTAAGATATTCCCAACTATGCATTTAAGGGTTAGAAATTAGGAACATAAAAATACAGTGAAGGCTATAATAATTTATTCCCTGATTTGTAATTCCGGGTGGTTTTTTCCAACTTGTAGTCAATGAAACTTGGCATAAAACTGATGGAAGAATTATAAATAGATAACATCTTTCAAGTCCAGCTGAATAGTCACAGCAATATAGTCAGAGGATGTGTGAACTTGGAAGAAGGCTGGAGAGTCAACGTGGCATCTCAGTTTGCATTCTGAACCACGAATCCAGAGCTGGGTGTGGGGATCAGGAAGAAGCTGGCGAAGGCCCAGTCCTCCACTGCCTTTTTATGAAGATGATACACGGCCAGCCAGTGATTTTTAAATTAAACACTTGGCTTCTCTAGGACAAAGAACTGAATTTAAAAGTAGAATTCTTTCTATTCCATTATCTTTTTATTTATTTTCTACTACTACACCATGTATGCCAAGTATTATAAATCCAGAGGAAGAAAATCCAAAGCTTGACATATGATCCTCAGATTCCATTATGTTTGGGAAAACTGAACTATGGAGTTTGTCACTTATGAGGCAGGAAAAGATTTACAGAGATCACCTAATCTGGGGTGTCTTAAAACAGGGTCTAATGCAAAGACCTCAGAGTCCATAAGTTCCCTGAAATTACATGCAAAGTTCTATTTGTGTGAACATTTTTCTGGAGAGGGGGGTTACATCAGATTCTTAATGAGGTCTATCGCCTCTTAAAGGTTAAAAACTTATTAAATCTAATAAGCTATCAACTTCAAGTGCCTTGAGCAGATCATATTTTTAAAGCTAATGGAAGACATAATTCTTCCACTTTTATTGGCTGATTGTTTCAATTTCTAAAATAGTCTCCACTGATGGTGAATTTCCCACTACAAGTCTTATTATAAGTCTCTTTGATTACAGTTAAAGCTAATTTCCTTCTTTCCCAGCCGTACTAGTGATGAAGAGCAGTCATTTGCTGCTGGATATTAACTAACCCTACTTATTTTTTAAGACCATTGCTATGGAATTTTAACTCCAATTTTACAGCTCCTGCTACTCTGTAATGGCTATCAAATCATTTACTTATCTTTAGAGAATTAAATCTGATTGCCTGCAAGTTAGCCAACATTTCCCTATCCAGGTGTTTTCTTTTCTAAAAAGTAGGCAATGGAAGAAAGACAAGCTGCTAACGTATTTGGAGTTATTACATTCAGAACATGTGATACAGTTCAGATTCCAAGGTACCACACTAGTTATTTCCTTTTGGAACCATGGTCCCTCTCTTTTAGAAAAACTGAAAGATTGTATGTGTGTGTGCATGCACACACACACACACACACACACACACACACACACACACACATGACCGAATAATGAAAAACACGTGTATAAGAGACATAATATACATTACTAATTTTTACTACTTTCCTGGATTGACTCAAAATCCAGATGACAGTATAAGATCAAAACTAGGTTCTCTCATATAGCCCATACCACCTACAGAAGTCATCAGAGCCCGTGTGCCTGAGATGCTTTAAATTGATAACTGGAGTACTTTAATATCTTAAATATTGGGAAGAGATGAAAAACCTGGTGGTATGAGCTCAGATGTTTGGGGGAAAACTAAAGCTGTGTCATGATTCCAAAAACCTGGGAGTCCCTTGCCATGGCTGAAATGGCATCATTATTTTAAGCCCATCCAGGAGGCTCAGGCTAGCTATGGTTCAGGAAGCTTTAAAATGGACTCTCTTCTTCACTCCTTTCTGAAATTTGAGGCCAAGGAAAGGACCAGCAATACTAGAAGAAGACTCTACCAGATAGGATATGAATGTCTTAAACCGAATTTAGAAAGCCCTTCTGAACGACAAACTGATAATTTAGGGTTTAAAGTGACATACCATTAGGACTCCCAAGTTACCCACAACCTCTAAAAAAATAAGAGTAGCTCTAGCAATTTCTTTTCTTTGGTCCACTCTGTGGGACCCTATAAAAGAGTCCTTTGGGGGTTTCAGTACTGACCCCCTTGCATAATGAGTGGGGTGGTCTTGGCATTACTGATGAGGTTCTAATTATTTTAACTAAAGGAGAACAGAATGAGAAACAGCTTATGATAACTTGTGGCCTGGTAGGCCCTTCCCCTGTGCTGTCAGGCACACAGTCTGCTTCCAGGAGCAACAGACAGACTCTGAAACTCTGAAATTTGTGCCTCACTGTGAATAATACAAGGGGTCTACCGGTGGTTCAGTGGTAAAGAATCTGCCTGCCAACGCAAGAGATGCAAGAGACGTGGGTTTGATCCCTGGGTTGGGAAGATGACTGTATATACAGCCCATGGGGTTGCAAAGAGTCAGACGTGACTGAGTGACTTTCACTTCACACTTCCAGTATTCTTGCCTGGAGAATTCCATGGATGGAGGACCCTGGTGGGCTACAGTCCATGGGGTCACAAAGAGTTGGACATGACTAAGCACGCACGCATGTGAATAATATACACCAGAGTAGGTTCTAACTGGAGAGATGAGACCTGAAGATTCTGGTGGCTCAGGGAAAAGGGAGAGGAAGAGTCTCTGAAGGAAAATCCAGACAGGATGTGAGAGGCTGAGGACGGACTGCACACTCTCATTAAGGGCCAGGCTTCCATTATGAAGGGGCAGCACCCCCAGAAAAGAGAAAACATCACAGCTCATGGGCTTTCTGACAAGAGGGAACAAGGTAAATACTGGATTAGGGAGTTGTTAGAGTTACGTGAAAAGATTGCTAAAACATTTTTTGTGTACTTAATGAAAAAAGACAGTGACTATTTGGGAAAAATAGAACTAAAAGGAACAGTGTGGAGCACAGACGGTAAAGGTTCACTCTCCCTCTTGCACTGGCAAGCGCTGTTTTGGGTGCTGCACAAGTGCTATAACTGATCTTGCATTCTGGGCCTTCTGGAGTAAACACAATGAGAAGAAACATTGACCTGAGTCAGGAAAAAGGTATAAAATACGAATACTTCACGTTCAAAATTAATCAGGCAAATAAAAAGGAAGAGGTGACTGACTTGAAACATGAGCGCCAGAAAGTGATTCTGAATGCCCAGAAGGACTGGGAAAGCATGAAAAAGAGCGCCTGGATAGTGGAGGTGGAAAAACTCTAGGCACTGTGAAATTCTGAATGCCTGTAAACACACAGTGACTGAATTAAGAATGGCCTGCCAAGAGGCTGTTAGCTGGGAGATGACACATACATCAGAACCTTGACCGTAAACAGAATTCAAATACCTCAGAATTTTACAGAAAGCTTAATTTAAAAGCAAAACAAAACAAAACAAGACTTCACCAGTGCTTTGCAAAGAAGTTATGTATGAGAAAACAGATTTCTGTTCAGAATCAGACACTAATCAAGCTAGGCTGGTGACTGGCAGTAGGCTGTCAGTATCTGTACCTGAATTCTGCGGGGTGTGGGGAGACATGGATGGTAAATAAAAATCCCCCCTTCCACGGATCACAAGATATAACTTCATCCAAAACAAACAAACTGAAAAATGAGGAAAGAAACCCAAATGGGTAAGAAAGTGGAGACAAAGGGAATGGAAGGTGGGAACAGAATGAACAATAACGTGGTAAAATATCACATGTGTGCCGGTTGTGACCATCCCAGTGCGCCATGCGTTGGAAAAAAATTAAAAAGCTCTTTCTACTCTTCTACCCAAATTCTCCATTCAACTTCTTTTTTTAAAAATTAATTGTAGGATAATTACTTTACAACATTGTGATGGTTTTTGCCATACATCAGTATGAATCAGCCATAGGTATACATATGCCCCCTCTATCCTGAAGCCCCCCTCCCATCTCCTTCCCCACTCTAAACCTCCAGATGTCACAGAGCACCGGCTTTGGATGCCCTGCCTCATACATCAAACCCACACTGGTTATCTATTTCATATGTAGTAGTGTATATGTTTCAATGTTATTCCTGTTTCAAGAACTTCTTCTGAGAACCTTCTATGAAAATTCCAATATTGACCTTTTTCTTATAACCAATATATAAATGTTCTATGTCACTGAATATGTTAAAATACTGACAGAAAAGAGGTTTGGCTCTTTTAAAAAATGTCTGGCATTTTTGAAGGTAGCAGGTAAGGGATCAGATCACTGGTCGCGCTAGAACCTTTCCCTCATCAGCGGGGAAGAAGACTGAGTGAATAACTAAGAGTCATACTGAAGATGGGCTTCCCAGGTGACACTGGCGGTAAAGAAGCCACCTGCCAATGCAGGAGACATTAAGAGACGCAGGTTTGATCTCTGGGTCAGGAAGATCCCCTGGAGGGAGGGCATGGCAACCCACTCCATTCTTCTTGTCTGGAGAATCCCCATGGACAGAGGAACCTGACGGACTACAGTCCACGGGATTGCAGAGTTGGACACGACTGCAGTGACTTAGCAGGCAGGCATACTGCAGATGGAAACACAAAATACACTTCTGACTTGACTCTTTCCAGAGACATAAGGAAGAACACCTGCAGGAGCAAAGAGCACCCAGTAACTTCTATTGTCTGCCCTTTGCTGTTTCTCAGACAGTGGAGAGATTTCAGGCTGTGAGTGTCCAAGAAAATCAGAGATACCAAAGGAACATTTCATGCAAAGATGAGCTCAATAAAGGGCAGAAATGGTATGGACCTAACAGAAGCAGAAGATATTAAGAAGAGATGGCAAGAATACACAGAAGAACTGTACAAAAAGATCTTCACGACCCAGATAATCACGATGGTGTGATCACTGACCTAGAGCCAGACATCCTGGAATGTGAAGTCAAGTGGGCCTTAGAAAGCATCACTACAAACAAAGCTAGTGGAGGTGATGGAATTCCAGTTGAGCTATTGCAACTCCTGAAAGATGATGCTGTGAAAGTGCTGCACTCAATATGCCAGCAAATTTGGAAAACTCAGCAGTGGCCACAGGACTGGAAAAGGTCAGTTTTCATTCCAATCCCAAAGAAAGGCAATGCCAAAGAATGCTCAAACTACCGCACAATTGCACTCATCTCACACACTCGTAAAGTAATGCTCAAAATTCTCCAAGCCAGGCTTCAGCAATATGTGAACTGTGAACTTCCTGATGTTCAAGCTGGTTTTAGAAAAGGCAGAGGAACCAGAGATCAAATTGCTAACATCCGCTGGATCATCAAAAAAGCAAGAGAGTTCCAGAAAAACATCTATTTCTGCTTTATTGACTATGCCAAAGCCTTTGACTGTGTGGATCACAATAAACTGTGGAAAATTCTGAAAGAGATGGGAATACCAGACCACCTGATCTGCCTCTTGAGAAATTTGTATGCAGGTCAGGAAGCAACAGTTATAACTGGACATGAAACAACAGACTAGCTCCAAATAGGAAAAGGAGTACGTCAAGGCTGTATATTGTCACCCTATTTATTTAACTTCTATGCAGAGTACATCATGAGAAATGCTGGACTGGAAGAAACACAAGCTGGAATCAAGATTGCCGGGAGAAATATCAATAACCTCAGATATGCAGATGACACCACCCTTATGGCAGAAAGTGAAGAGGAACTCAAAAGCCTCTTGATGAAAGTGAAAGTGGAGAGTGAAAAAGTTGGCTTAAAGCTCAACATTCAGAAAACTACGATCATGGCATCCAGTCCCACCACTTCATGGGAAATAGATGGGGAAACGGTGCAAACAGTGTCAGACTTTATTTTTCTGGGCTCCAAAATCACTACAGATGGTGACTGCAGCCATGAAATTAAAAGACGCTTACTCCTTGGAAGGAAAGTTATGACCAACCTAGATAGCATATTCAAAAGCAGAGACATTACTTTGCCAACAAAGGTCCGTCTAGTCAAGGCTATGGTTTTTCCAGTGGTCATGTATGGATGTGAGAGTTGGACTGTGAAGAAGGCTGAGCGCCGAAGAATTGATGCTTTTGAAGTGTGGGGTTGGAGAAGACTCTTGAGAGTCCCTTGGACTGCAAGGAGATCCAACCAGTCCATTCTAAAGGAGATCAGCCCTGGGATTTCTTTGGAAGGAATGATGCTAAAGCTGAAACTCCAGTACTTTGGCCACCTCATGCGAAGAGTTGACTCATTGGAAAAGACTCTGATGCTGGGAGGGATTGGGGGCAGGAGGAGAAGGGGACGACAGAGGATGAGATGGCTGGATGGCATCACTAACTCAATGGACGTGAGTCTCAGTGAACTCCGGGAGTTGGTGATGGACAGGGAGGCCTGGCGTGCTGCGATTCATGGGGTCGCAAAGAGTCAGACACGACTGAGCAACTGATCTGATCTGATCTGAGTGTCCAAGGGCAGGGAGGGACAGTGGGAGGGGCTTTATACATTTAACTACAAGACAAACCAGAATTTGTTAAACTTTTTAAAAATACATGTGTATTTATTTTTTATTGAAGTATAGTTGATTTACTGTATTACATAAATTGCTATTATATTCCATTTAAAATTATTATAAAATATTGGCTATATTCTCTACGCTTGTAGCTTATTTTATACATAGTGGTTTCTACTTCTTTATTCCCTCCCTTTACCTTGTTTCTCCCCACTGGAAACCACTGCTTTGTTGTCCATATCTGGTAGTCTGTTTCTGTTTTATTATATTCAGTCATTTTATTTTTGACATTCCACATATAAATGATAACATACAGTATTTTTCTTTCTCTGTCTGATTTATTTCACTAAGCCTAAAAAGGTCCATCTAGTCAAGGCTATGGTTTTTCCAGTGGTCATGTATGGATGTGAGAGTTGGACTGTGAAGAAAGCTGAGTGCTGAAGAATTGATGCTTTTGAACTGTGGTGTTGGAGAAGACTCTTGAGAGTCCCTTGGACTGCAAGGAGATCCAACCGCGCCATTCTAGAGGAGATCAGCCCTGGGTGTTCTTTGGAAGGACTGATGCTAAAGCTGAAACTCCAGTACTTTGGCCACTTCATGCGAAGAGTTGACTCATTGGAAAAGACTCTGATGCTGGGAGGGATTGGGGGCAGGAGGAGAAGGGGACGACAGAGGATGAGAAGATGGCATCACCGACTCGATGGACGTGAGTTTGATTGAAGTCCTGGAGTTGGTGATGGACAGGGAGGTCCCGCGTGCTGCAATTCATGGGGTCACAAAGAGTCGGACACGACTGAGCAACTGAACTGAACTGGATACTCTTCAGTTCCATCCATGTTGTTGCAAATGGCGATGCTTCATTCTTTTTTATGGCTGAGTAGTATTCTGTTGCTATATACACCACATTTTCTTTATGCGCTCATCTACTGATGGACACCTAGATTGCCTTCATTATCTTGACTACTGTAAATAATGCTCTCATGAACACTGAGGTGCATGTGTTCTTTTGAATTAATGTCTTCATTTTCTTCAGATATATACTCAGAAGGGGAGTTGCTAGATCATATGGTAGTTTTATTTTTAGTTTCTTGAGGAGACTCCATATAGTTTTCCACAGTGGCTGTACCAATTTACATTCCCGCCAACAGTGTACAAGGATTTCTCCACATCCTCCCCAACATTTGTTATCTGTGGTCTTTTTGATGACAACCATTTTGATAGGTGTGAGGCGATATCTCATTGAGGTTTTGATTTGCATTTCTCATTAATCAGTGATGCTGAGCATTTTTTTTTCATGTGCTTGCTGGGCATCTATACGTCTACTTTGGAAAAATGTCTATTCAGGTCCTCTGCACTTTTTTATTTGGGCTGTTTGCTTTTTCAACATTGAATTGTTATGAGCTGTTGATATATATTTTGGATATTAAACCCTTTACTGGTCATATCACTGCAAATATTTTCTCCCATTCTCCTGTTTTCTCCCAAAATGGCTGTCTTCTTTTTGTTGGTGGTTTCCTTTGTTATGCAAAAGCTTTTAAGCTTAATTAGGTCCCATTTATTTACTTCTGTTTTTATTTCCTTTGCTTTAGGAGACAGATCCTAAATACTAGTGCTACAATTTTTGTCAAAAAGGGTTCTGCCTATGTTTTCTTCTAGGAGTTTTTATAGTTTCCAGTCTTACATTTAGGTTTTTAATCTATTTCAAGTTTATTTTTATATACAGTACTAGAGAATGTTCTCCTTTAATTCTTTTACATGTAACTGTGCAATTTTCCCAGCACCACTTAATGAAGACACTGTCTTTTCTCCATTGTATATTCTTGCCTCTCTTGTCATAGATTAATTGGCCATAAATGTGTGGATATGCTTCTGGGCTCTCTATTCTGTCCCGCTGATCTATGTATCTGTATACAGAACCATACTGTTTTGACGACTGTAGCTTTGTAGTATAGTCTGAAGTCAGGAAGTGTGATGCCTCCAACTTTATTCTTTCTTCTCAAGTTGCTTTGACTATTTGAAGTCTTTGGTGGTTCCATGTAAAATTTTTAGAATTGATTGTTCTAGTCCTGTGAAAAATGTCATAGCTATTTTGATAGGCAATACAATAAATCTGTAGATTGCTTTGGGTAGTATGGTCATTTTAACAAGATTAATTCTTCCAATTCATGAACATTGAATGTCTTTACAATTGTCTATACTGTCTTCGATTTCCTTCATCAATAACTTATAGTTTTCACAGTACAGGTCTTTTAACGTCCTTGGTTTAAATCTGTTGCTAGGAATTTTGTTCTTTTCGATGCCAATGTAGATAGGACTGTTTTCTTGAATTCTCCTTCTGATACTTCATTATTAGTATATAGGGAAACAAAATATTTCTTTAATTAATCTTGTATCCTGTAACTGACTGAACTTATTTATTTAGTTTCGGGGTAGAGATTTCAGGGCTTTCTACATAGTGTCATGTCATAGTAGTGAGAGTTTTACTTCTTCCCATCCAATTTGTATGCCTTTTATTTCTTGTCTGATTAATATGGCTAGAACTTCCAACACTGTGTTAAACAAAAGTGGTGAGAGTTGGCATCCTTACCTTATTCCTGAGTTTACAGGAAAAACTTTCAGCTTTTCTTGTTGAATATATTAACTGTGGGTTTGTCATAAATGGCCTTTATTATGTTTAGATATGTTCCCACTATATTCACTGTGATGACAGTTTTTATCATGAATGGATATTGAATTTTGTCAAATGCTTCTGCATCTGTTAAGACAATCATGTGATTTTTAGTCTTCATTTTGTTAATGTGATGTACCACATTAATTGATTTGCAGATATTGAGCCATCCTTCCATCCCTGGAATAAATCCCACTTGATCATGGTATGTGATCCTTTTTACATATTATTGAATTTGGTTTGCTAATACTTTGTTGTAGATTTTTGCATTTATAGTCATCAGAAATGTTGGCCTGTGATTTTCTTTTTTCATAGTATCTTTCTCTGATTTTGGTATCAGGGTAATGGTGGCCTTACAGAATGAATTTGGATGTGCTCTCTCCTCTTCAGTTTTTCAGAATAGTTTGAGAAGGAGAGGTATGAATAGAATTTGTTAAATATTACATGATTATTATATTTCTGAACAATGGGGAGACAGATGAGAAAGAACTTATCTAGTTAGAAGATCTATAATAATTTAATTTTAAAAATGTATGGGCCTACAATAATGTCTATAAAACCCATCAACCCTTAAGGAAGACATGTAGTGGTCATGATGATTGAAGGAAACTACACTTACTGTTTTATATTTAAATATAAAGCATTTTTACATGTTTTTTTCTTTTTTATTATTTATTTATTTTTAAATTTATTTACTTATTTTTTAATATAAATTTATTTATTTTAATTGGAGGCTAATTACTTTACAATATTGTATTGGTTTTTATATATACTAAATTTCAAGGAATAAACTACTGAGTAATTTATTTAATAACATTTAGTGGTTTGGTTTGCCAGACACTGTTCATCTAATACTCAAAGCAACCTCCTAATTCAGGCATTATTATTCCCATTTCATAGATGAGAAAACTGGAGCATAAAAATGTCATGCAACTAGCAATACAACAAGGAAATGGCACAACAGGAAGTTCAAACATAGTCAGAGTGTCTTTAGAATACATTCTTACAAACCACTCCACTATGTTGGGAATATTATTATTTTTTAACTGAGATTTGTTTATCATCATTTCAGGAAATCACATCCCCAATGGCAAGTATCTTGTGATACTAAGTGACCCTTAGTACCTGGGTCACTATCAGGAAACGCTAGTATCAGTTTGCATTTGTAGCTGTTGCATTCCCAGTCATAGCAGGTACTGATTCAAGCACCTGACTTGTTCACTGTGTATTCTAATGCAATATAAGCATTATATTTATAATGCTTGAACATTATATATATTTATCCATTCAACAAATATTTACTGAATTCCTACCATGTGCCAGGCACTGAGGATACAGAAGTGAACAAAACAGAAAAAAAAAAAAAAATCTTATTCTCATAGAGTTTAACCCTTATAAAAGATGAAAGTGAGGGTGGAGACCGAAACTAAATAAGTATACAGAATGTTGAATAAGTGGTATGGGTAAAAACAAAGCACCGAAGGTGGTTAGGGAGTGAGGGTGGCGGTGTGAGGAGTGGCTTGCAGTTTAGATGTGGTGCCCAGTGGAGGCTTCACTGAGAGGGTGACTTCCGCATAAGGACCTCAGGAGGTGAGGAGCGAGCCATGCAGCTATCAAGGGAGAAGTCGAGCACGTACATGTCTGAGATTCCATGACATTTTAGTGGAGAGAACAGGCAAGCAGTAGGAAATAGGGGTGAGGACTGATTGGCGGGAGAAAACAGGGTTAGAACTGTAATTTTGGAGTTTATTTGTAGACAAGACAGATGGAGTCCTGAAACCAAATGGTACTCTTGGGGAAAAAATGATGGGAACATGTGTGTTAAAAAGGATGGGCATGAACTCAGAGAATGGGAGAAAATAATTCCTTCATTTGCAAATAATCTCCAAAATATAAAAACAGCCCATGCAGCTCAATAAAAAAAAACACACAACCTAATCAAAAAAGAGCTGGAAGATCTAAATAGACATTTCTCCAAAGATACACTGATGGCTACAAAGCACATGAAAAGATGCTCCAACATCACCTATTATTGGAGAAATACAAATCAAAACTACAATGAGGTATCACCTCACACCAGTCAGAGTGGCCATCACCAAAAAATCTGCAAACAGTAAATGCTAGAGAGAGTGTGGAGAAAAGGGAATCATCCTACAATATTGGTGGGAATGTAAATTGGTATAACCACTATGGAGGACAGTATGCAGGTTCCTTTTCATCCCAATCCCAAAGAAAGGCAATGCCAAAGAATGTTCAAACTACCGCACAATTATACTCTTCTCACATGCTAGGCTTCAACAGTGAGTGAACTGAGAACTTCCAGATGTTCAAGTTGGATTTAGAAAAGGCAGAGGAAAAAGAGATCAAATTGCCAATATCAGTTAGATCAGAGAGAAAGCAAGAGAATTCCAGAAAAACATCTACTTCTGCTTCATTGACTACACCAAAGCCTTTGAATGTGTGTGGATCACAACAAACTGTGGGACTACCAGACCACCTTACCTGCCTCTTGAGAAATCTGCATGCAGGTCAAGAAGCAACAGTTACAACCGGACATGGAACAACACTGGTTCCAAATCGGGAAAGGAGTACGTCAAGGTTGTATATTGTCACCCTGCTTATTTAACTTATATGCCAAGTACATCATATAAAATGCCAGGCTGGATGAAGCACAAGCTGGAATCAAGACTGGCGGGAGAAATATCAATAACCTCAGATATACAGATGACACCACCCTTATGGGAGAAAGTGAAGAGGAATTAAAGAGCCTCTTGATGAAAGTAAAAGAGGAGAGTGAAAGAGCTGGCTTAAAACTCAATATTCAAAAAACTAAGATCATGGCAACTGGTCCCTTCACTTCATGGCAAATAGATGGGGAAACAATGGAAACAGTGACAGACTTTATTTTCTTGGACTCCAAAATCACTGCAGATGGTGACTGCAGCCAGGAAATTAAAAGATGCTTGCTCCTTGGAAGAAAAGCTATGACCAACCTAGACAGTATATTAAAAAGCAGAGACATTACTTTACTGACAGAGGTCTGTATATTCAAAGCTATGGTTTTTTCAGTAGTCACATATGGATGTGAGAGTTGGACCATAAAGAAGGCTGAGTGCTGAAGAACTGATGCTTTTGAAACGTGGTGTTGGAGAAGACTTTTGGGAGTCCCCTGGATAGCAAGGAGATCCAACCAGTCCATCCTAAAGGAAATCAGTCCTGAATATTCATTGGATGTTGAAGCTGAAACTTCAATACTTTGGCCACCTGAGGTGAAGAACTGACTCATTTGAAAAGACCCTGATGCTGGGAAAGATTGAAGGCAGAAGGAAAAGGGGATGACAGAGGATGAGATGGTTGGATGGCATCACTGACTCGATGGACATGAGTTTGAGCAAGCTCTGGGAGTTGGTGACAGACAGGGAAGCCTTGCATGCTACAGTTGCAAAGAGTCAGACATGACTGAGCAACTGAACTGTACTTAAAAAACTAAATATAGAACTACTATATGATCCAGCATGTATCTGGAGAAAACTGTAGTATGATAAGATACACGCATTCTGATGTTTACTGCTGCACTATTTACCATAGCCAAGACAAAACTAAAGAAGATGTGGCACATATGTACAATAGGATAGTACTCAGCTGCAAAGAAGAACAAAATAATGTCATTTGCAGCAACGTGGATGGACTTAGAGACTGTTATACTGAGTGAAGAAGTCAGACAGAGACAGACAAATATCATATGATATGGCTTATATGTGGAATGTAAAAAAAAAAAAGGTACAAATGAACTTACTTATAAAACAGAAATAGAGTCACTTGTAGAAAACAAACTTGTTACCAGGGGGGAAAAGGGGAGAGGACAGATAAATTGGGAGACTGACATATACACACTTCTATATATAAAATGAAAGTGAAATTGTAGTTGCTTAGTTGTGTCCGACTCTTGCGACCCCATGGACTGTAACGCGCCAGGCTCTTCTGTCCATGGGATTCTCCAGGCAAGAATACTGGAGGGGGTTGCCATTCCCTTCTCCAGGGGATCTTCCTGATCCAGGGATCAAACCCAGGTCTGCCACAGTGCAGGTAGATTCTTTACCATCTGAGCCACAGGGGAAGCCCCCATATATACAATAGCTACTGCACAGCCCAGGGACCTCTACTCAATACTCTGTAACATCCTTTATGGGAAAAGAACGTGAAAAAAAGAAAAGAGTAGATATATGTATAACTGATTCATTTTGCTGTATACCTGAAACTAACACAGCATTGTAAATCTACTATACTTCAATAAAAATTTTTTAAAAAGAATGATGAACATGAAGGAAAAGAGTAGATCTGTGGTTTTATCTGATCACTGAGAATACTTTTAACTGAGAAACCAAACTCAGTTTGTAATCTTCGTTCATTCATTCAACAAATGTTTATATACTAACTATAGGCCAGGCATGGTTATAGACTCTTAAAAGCATTCAGATCCTATTTTCTGTATCCAAATTAAACAGAGGGTGAATTTTCTAAAGGAAAACGGACACCATATCATGGGTCACAAAACTGTCCACAAACATTTACTAAGTGCCTTAAATTGTAAGGAATTATGTAAGACAATGAGGTTTCTCCCTTTATGCAGCTGACAGGAGTGTTTCAAAAGCAACAAAATCACATTTAAAATATTGGTAAAACATCAAACAAGTGCATTTCCTCAGAAAAGCCTTTCTTCTTACTACCAAAACTCAAGTTGCATCCTCAAATCACATCAGTTATTTTCCTTCATAGCACTTACCGCAACATATAATTAAACACTGGCTTATTTACTTGTTTATGAATATATGCGTCCCCTACTAGACCATCAACTCCATAAACTCAAAGAATATGTCTCTTTCATTCACCACTACATATCTGGAATTAGCAACATCTCTTTCCAGCAGACAATGAAAAATACAGAACATGGTTAAGAAGGCTGTCCTTCATACTTGCTAGTTATGTCATCAGGTAATTCTTTGCCCTATGAAAGTTCCATCATTCTTGACTCCAACTTGAGAAAGTGTCATCCTAGAATACTTCCAGAAATGGTAGCAACAAAGAATTTCTAATATCCTCAAACACAAAAATAATCCTACTCTGAAACACAGCTGAAGTCACTTCTTTTCAACCTCAAGTTTATATTCTGAATTCATAACCATCAACAATGACTCCTTTAAAGGTGACCAGATGAAATTTATCCCCTGGGAAATTTAGGGGCTTACAGAAGTTTAAGCTGTACATGGTCACGTTCCTACCTTTTCCCAAGTTCAGCTCCTCCTGGGCTTTCGATAGTTTGCTAGAATGATTTCAGGAAATCTGACTATAATTGTTCAGATTCCATAATAATTGTTCATAATTCCAAAACAATTCCATAGTTGTTCAAAGACTAATGGTATTAGTTTTGCTTTACCCTGGATTTGCCTAGTCTTTGCCTGAAAATGCTGCCCACATATGTGAGAGGTTTTTTTCATCAGATCATAAAAAGAGTTACATTTCATTGATCTTCAACAGCCCCTAACAGATCATTAAATGGATATGACAAAATTACTCATTTTGCTTCAAACTGGATTTCTAGACTACCAAACTGATATCTGATTATGTAATTTCAATTAGCCTGAAAAACTGAGAACAAGTGAACTTCAATATGAGTGGCAACAAAGGGACCCACAAGAACACTGGGTTGGGGTTAAAATTCATTCTGAAAGCTGAATGAACTAGACATAGGAGCTGATCTGTTGCCCTAAGACACAGTTTTGAGTTTTAGCCTGGGACGTGGGCCCAACTCTAGGGATGACCAATGTTATTGCTTCAAATAATAAAATTGCTGGCACCAAGTACTAGAAAACTGTTTCATGGTGTCACAATCTGCAATTTGAGACCCATAAGAACTGAACCAATGTTCAAAGGCACTTCCTTCTAAAACCAGAACACGTGGAAGAACTACCCCACAGGCAGATTAAGAACCAAACCTCTGCAATTACTAACACTGGGTCAAAGAGCACTCTTTCTTCTGAAAATCTGTGGCTCCGTAATTGCATTTAAAATTAATACATGGGAATTATACATTCTTCTCAGAGCATCAAAATGGCTTTCTCTGTAATATTTCTGCCCGTTGTGTTGGGCAGGCTCAGCTTCTACAAGGAATCACTAAATCAGAATTATAGAACGTGAAGGAACCTGAGGCCTGATATTGTCATATTGCTCTCAGCCTAGTAAAAAGTCTAGCATATGTTTTATTCATAAAATGGAATCTTAAAATATTTTGGAAATGACAGTCACTCAATATCAGGTACATGCAGAAAAACTCATTCACATTCTAGAAACAACTGCCAATAGGTTAAAATGAATGAAACCTGACATGGTATTGTAACTGTAGACTAAAAACCAACAAAGTGAAATATATATAGATATATATACATATATACACATACACATATGTATATACCCAGAAAGCGGTTTGTGTAACACGGAAGGCTGCCATTCTTCATATTCTTTCAATAGGAAGAAGTGTCTTTTCCTCTCCACACCTGCTCAGATATAAAGCCTGTTTAAGGGCACAGAACAGGTGAGGGGCCCTGTAAATTTCAGAGGCTTCTCAGATACACCCACTTCTAAAGTCCATTTAACTTGGACAGCTCTTAGGAGGAGTCACAGTAGAAAGTTGGCTCCCTGAGGACAAGGAATTTTTATCCATTTCTCACTGCTGAATCTCCAGTGCTTGGCACACAGAAGGCACTCAATAGGCATTTTAAAATAAATGAATGAATGAGGCTTTGGTTGTGTGGAAGTGTTCCCACAGGATGCTGACTTACAGAGGGTGCTGGAAGTATTCTCCTCTACCACATACACAGAACTGAGCTCAACAAGAGTGAGAGTAAGGCGGCTTCCTCAGGAGGGACCCGCTCTCCTGTGGGTTCAGTTTTTAACCAGAGAATTCCCCCCTCTCTCAAAACAGGGGCAGGAGCGGAGGTAAGAGAGAGGTGGAGACCAGGTTCAGAGGTCAATGTCCACAAGGTTATTTGCCATTCTGGGTCTCATTTTCTCCACTGCAATGTCCGCAGTTCTCAGTCTGCAGGAAACCATGTTGCTTTTCAACTACATAATGTTCCGAAAAGCCTAGAACTCCCCAGTTTCCTGTGTTTACTCCCCACTCTTACAACTGATAATTCTGTAGGCTTACATAAGCAAAACCCAGGAAACAGGACTTCTTAAAGTGTCTGCATTTATAAATAGCCTGACTGCCCCGCTTAAGCACTGTAACGGGCAGTCCTGCCTCCAGGCAAGCTTCATTAACAATGTGCGTGCGTGCACGCATGTGTGTTCAGTCGTATCCAACTCTTTGTGACCCCATGGACCGTAGCCTGCCAGGCTCCTCTGTCCTTGGCTTCCCAGGCAAGAATACTGGAGTGGCTTGTCATTTCCTACTCCAGGGGGTCTTCCTGACCCAGGGATTGAACTCTTGCCTCTTGTGTCTCTGCACTGGCAAGTGGATTCTTTACCACTACGTAAGGCCAAATAAATGCTGAGATTCTGAGACTACTAATTCAATCTCACTCTTAGTTGAAATTTGACCAAGTGCTGGGTCATCTAGAGTTTACTTTTTCAGAAACCTAAAAAATAAGTAAGTTTATCTTTTAGACACAGAGGTCTTTGATAACAAATAGGATTTTTTTTTAAAGTTAAGAAACTGGTATAAACAGTACTTGTAGATATCTGGAAAAGAAATAATTGTTGAGTGCCTTATTCAGATGTTCCTATAAATGAGTGAGGCTCACTGTTTCAGTATTCACTTTATTCTTGCAGATGAAGTAATCAGAAAATTAGTGGGAAAAAATTTCCCTTTTGTTATTATTGGAAACTAATCTAGAAAAGTTGTCTAACAATTGAGGAAAGATCTCTGGATTTATTTAGAGAAAAATACTAGAGGATACTTGGTTAAACAGCTGATAGAAGTCATCACCAAGTACAATTAAGGCTCTGCTGTGAACTGATACCCCATCCTCAACCCACCCTCCACATTAGAAATGGCCTGGATGGTCTTGTCTCAGATTCTCAAAAGAAATGGCCTAAGGACTGTATAAGATTTTTGATTTTATAACACAAAAATAATCTGGAATATACTATTCTACACATTGAATAATTTTTCCATTCTGGGAATTCTGATACACTACCACATCAGCCTACAAATAGTACCACTTTGACTCCTACAACAAATGCCTCTTTTCCAAGAATTTTTCATGAGTTCTGAATTAATATAAAGTGGGATACAGACAAGCTCTCTCTTGCTATATGGTTGAACTATTATTCTCTGAGCCATAAAAGCTATTTCTCTTTTTGGCAGGGAAGCCATTTTCTCTCAGACATTTCTATTTCTTTCAGAAAAAGGAAGCAGTCATATTTACAAAACTACTGAATAAATCCTGGTACTATACAGGTTTTTGGCAAGAAGCCAAACAGCATTTTGGAAAAGTTTAAAGTGAATTAACTACAAAATGTTCTGATCAATAAATGTCATGTGATTTGCTGAGCAAAGAGTGAGAACAGGGTGTGAATGTTAATATTCAGGTGAAGTTCAGTAAGTCTCCTGCTCTCATTTTTTTTCACAAACTAAACTCACAAAAGCAGAGGGTGCTTGTTTTTTTGTTTTTGTTTTTTCTAAGATAAGACCTGCTACATAAAAAATTATCGATAAATAATGAATGAAAAATGGGTACAATTGAGTACATGTCACATTCGAGTGTTCTACTCAGCTATGAAGATGACAAACCCTGCTGAAAACCCAAAACTAAGCCTGCTCCATCCCCCAAGGCCCGTGTGGAATGTATGCCACATACACTCTGAGAATCGCGTCAAGACCAAATTCCCAGAGACTCCTGGTGTCAACTAGGATACTCAAACCAGAAAGAGATTTTTTGATCAAGGATGTAATTTTGACTTTTTAAACTCAGAGAATTTCTCCTCCTCTCTCATGGAACAGTGCCTAACAGGTGGCACTGCTACAGCAGAAGCATAACCTTCTTAGAGGATCTGTGGTTGTCTCACAGGAGTGTAACATCATGGATACAGGCTCCTCCTCACACTTTAGTTTGTTAAAGACTCTTTGGGCTTGCAGTCAGGTATCCTGTACTGTCTTATCTAAATACTTGGGTAGGAGAACAGAAAATGTGCTCATGAAAGCTAGTGGCTATGCATTCAGTGGATCCAGCATGGTGTCAGGGCAGGCACTGCTCTCAGCTGAAATGTCTAACCAAATCCCTGATCATTCACAGAACTAGCAAATGATTACATGACACAGTCCCTATTGTAAGTAGTTCGCAATCAAGCTGGCAGATAAAATATACAGAGGAAGAAGACACTAATAATAGTTCAGAAGGAAGATATTCTAAAATTACTGAAAAATATAGCAATTTGCTTGTATGCAATAGAAATTAACAATGATAAGCTTATTAGGATCCTATCTGTACTTCTGTTATGACAGACAATTATACTTTCTCCTAGTGAAAAGTCATGTAAGAATAAATACAGCAGTGATCAGTTGGTGTTTTGGAAACTGCATGACCTGTGAAATCCAAACGCTGGCTGGTATGGTGACAGGAGTAATGGTTATAATAAATTAACTTCAGTTCAAGCAAAGAACTTAATACAGTTGCCTCTAAGTGCAGCTATAAAAGTGCTTGGGAATAAAGAGAAAGAAGAGATTAATTCTTTCTGGAGAAAATGGAAATTCACTAAGAGAAAGGTGACTTAGGAGGCTGATGTTTTATTGTTTGTCTTGGGGTTTTTTTGGCCGTGTGGCATGTGGGGTTCTTAGATCCGTACGCCCTGCACTGGGAGTGCAGAGTCTTAACCACTGAACCACTAGGGAAGTCCCTGATGTTTTTGTTTTCTTTTATTTCCAAATAAAAGTTTTGGTTTGATTACTGATCAAATCCCAAATTGAGTAATTAGCTTACTATTCTTACTTTCTCAAATTTGTTCTACCTTGTCAGGGGTCATGGCAGGTTCACTTAGTCACAAACCATTGTGCAAGGAGTAAAACAGGACTGGAGATCACAAAACTTACTCAACTTGTGCATTTAAGAACCAATATTTGTCAAGGAGCTTGGAGAGCTGCCTTCTGCTCATAAGGATATGCACACCACCTCCAAATAACTGTACTCCCTCCACAGAGAGAATTTTTACGAAAGAAACAGATATATTGCAAAACAACTGCCTTACTCCTTCTTTGCCAAAACCGTTGTACAGAGTTGGACAACCACCCACCTGACTCACCAGTGCACTTTTTGTATCCGGCTGCCTGGAGCACATCCTTAACTCAGAACAGCAACAGTGCAGAGCCATGTGGCAGACTTGCCTCCTTTCCTGACCTGTGGATCACTGATTTAGTTCCCTAGTCTAAAGTGGCCTTGCCTTCTGGTTTGTTTGCCCCTTTGGTGAGTGGCAGAGTCTCCCTGTGGCAGAGGCTGCATGAGAGACCAGCATGCTTGCCAATCCTGTAATGTGACACAGGGAGGTGAAAATCCCTAGGTTTATGCAGCTCTCCACCTGTTCTCATTACTCCTGCTATGTGGGGACAGCGCTGAGGAAGGGCTGGCCTGTGTCCCCTATGATACAGTAACTGATGCAATAATTGTTTTAAAAGTGCAAATTACCTAAAAAGTATTCCTAATAAACTAGATTCTATGTTATAAGATCACTTACAACCTCTTGTGGATTTTGACCTCACTCAGCTCCAAACTGAAAAAGCATGGAATGTGGACCAGAAGATCAGGGTCAGCTTAAACTCTGACACTGCTGGTCCACAGTATTTTCCGGGGAAAACCACTTTACCTTTTTCATCTTCCATTTTCTGGTTTCTTTTTCATGCACTGAATATTTACTGAGTGCTTTCTATGCACCAAGCCTGTTCTAGGTGCTGGAGCTAAGAAGTGAACAAAACAGACCAAAGCATTTCTTCACTGCATTTCCTCACAGTGTATCCATTCTAGTGGGTATGAGGAGGCCGATGATTAACAGTTCAGTTCAGTCGCTCAGTTGTGTCCAACTCTTTGTGACCCCAAGAACCGCAGCACGCCAGGCCTCTCTGTCCATCACCAACTCCCAGAGATAACCCAAACCCATGTCCATCGAGTCAGTGATGCCATCCAAAAATCTCATCCTCTGTCATCCCCTTCTCTTCCCGCCCTCAATGTTTCCCAGCATCAGGGTCTTCTCAAATAAGTCAGCTCTTCGCATGAGGTGGCCAAAGTATTGGAGCCTCAGCTTCAACATCAGTCCTTTCAATGAACACCCAGGACTGATCTCCTTTAGGATGGACTAGTTGGATCTCCTTGCAGTCCACGGGACTCTCAAGAGTCTTCTCCAACACCACACTTCAAAAGCATCAATTCTTCGGTGCTCAGCTTTCTTCACAGTCCAACTCTCATATCCATACATGACCACTGGAAAAACCATAGCCTTGACTAGATGGACCTTTGTTGACAAAGTAATGTCCTGCTTTTGAATATGATGTCTAGGTTGGTCATAACTTTCCTTCCAAGGAGTAAGCGTCTTTTAATTTCATGGCTGCAGTCACCATCTGCAGTGATTTTGGAGCCCAGAAAAATAAAGTCAACCACTGTTTCCCCATCTATTTCCCATAAAGTGATGGGACCAGATGCCATGATCTTCGTTTTCTGAATGTTAAGCTTTAAGCAAACTTTTTCACTCTCCTTTTTCACCTTCATCAAGAGGCTTTTTAGTTCTTCTTCACTTTCTGCCGTAAGGGTGGTATCATCTGCATATCTGAGGTTATTGGTATTTCTCCCGGCAATCTTAATTCCAGCTTATGCTTCTTCCAGCCCAGTATTTCTCATGATGTACTCGGCACAGAAGTTAAATAAACAGGGTGACAATATACAACCTTGACGAACTCCTTTTTCTATTTGGAACCAGTCAGTTGTTCCATGTCCAGTTCTAACTGTTGCTTCCTGACCTGCATACAGATTTCTCAAGAGGCAGGTCACGTGGCTTGGTAATCCCATCTCTTTCAGAATTTTCCACAGTTTGTAGTGATCCACACAGTCAAAGGCTTTGGCATAGTCAATAAAGCAGAAATAGATGTTTTTCTGGAACTCTCTTGCTTTTTTGATGATCCAGCAGATATTGGCAATTTGATCTCTGGTTCCTCTGCCTTTTCTAAAACCAGCTTGAACATCTGGAAGTTCACGGTTCACCTATTGCTGAAGCCTGGCTTGGAGAATTTTGAGCATTACTTTACTAGCATGTAAGATGAGTGCAATTGTGTGGGAGTTTGAACATTCTTTGGCATTGCCTTTCTTTGGGATTGGAATGAAAACTGACCTTTTCCAGTCTTGTGGCCACTGCTGAGTTTTCCAAATTTGCTGGCATATTGAATGCAGCACTTTCACAGCATCATCTTTCAGGAGTTGAAATAGCCCCATGGAATTCCATCACCTCCACTAGCTTTGTTCGTAGTGATGCTTCATAAGGCCCACTTGACTTCACATTCCAGGATGTCTGGCTCTATGTGAGTGATCACACCATCGTGATTATCTGGGTCGTGAAGATCTTCTTTGTACAGTTCTTCTGTGTATTCTTGCCACCTCTTCTTAATATCTTCTGCTTCCGTTAGGTCCATACCATTTTTGTCCTTTATCGTGCCCATCTTTGCATGAAATGTTCCCTTGGTAATTTTCTTGAGATCTTTAGTCTTTCCCATTCTATTGTTTTCCTCTATTTCTTTGCATTGATCACTGAGGAAGGCTTTCTTATCTCTCCTTGCTACTTTTTGGAACTCTGCATTCAAATAGGTATAGCTTTCCTTTTCTCCTTTGCTTTTTGCTTCTCTTCTTTTCTCAGCTATTTGTAAGGCCTCCTCAGACAGCCATTTTGTCTTTTTGCATTTCTTTTTATTGGGGATCTTCTTGATCCCTGTCTCCTGTACAATGTCATGAACCTCTGTCCATAGTTCATCAGGCACTCTGTCTATCAGATCTAGTCCCTTAAATCTATTTCTCACTCCCACTGCATAATCAGAAGCGATATGATTTAGGTCATACCTGAGTGGTCTAGTGGTTTTCCCTACTTTCTTCAATTTAAGTCTGAATTTGGCAGTAAGGAGTGTAATAATAAACAAGAGAAATAAATACCTAGTATGTTTGAAAATGAACACCAAGGACAAAACTAAAGCATGGAAGGGACACACGAAATACTGAGGAGTTGAACCTAATTTTAGAAAGAGTGGTCTAGCAACAACTGACCAGGAAGATGATTTTTGGTGAAAACGGGACTTTTTTGTCAAGACCTGACAGTGCAGAGGCAGCTGGTCATGCAGGTCCCTGGGGAAGGGCATTTCCGGCTGAGGGAAGAGCCCCGATAAAGGCCCTTTGTGTCTGAGGAACGGCCTCCTGGCCAGCGCGACTGGGGCAGAGGTAGAAGCAGGGCTGAGGCCAGAGTGGGGCCAGGGCGCCAGACCCCTACAGGCCACACGGATTTGGGCCTCTACTCTAGATAGATGAGACACAACTGGGGGGCTGAACATGAGTGTCACTGACTGACTTAGATTTTAATAAGATCATTTTGACCAGTTTCTTGCTTATTTATTGCAAAAATTGCATTCGTATTTCCAAAGTTCTTAAGAATTAAATGCGATCATCTGGTGGAGGACTTTCAGGCTATAAAGCGACATAAAATGTTACCTTCTGTCATTGTGTGGAGTCACACAGTGGAGAGATGCCAGGCTTTGGAATCACAGACGTGAGTCTGAAGGTGAGCTTTTCTAATTGGTAGCTAGAGAGTGAAAAGGTGGCTTAAAGCTCAACATTCAGAAAATTAAGATCATGGCATATGGTCTCATCACTTCATGGCAAATAGATGGGGACAGTGGAAACAGTGTCAGACTTTATTTTTTTGGGCTCCAAAATCACTGCAGATGGTGACTGCAGCCATGAAATTAAAAGACGCTTACTCCTTGGAAGGAAAGTTATGACCAACCTAGATAGCACATTAAAAAGCAGAGACATTACTTTGTCAACAAAGGTCCGTCTAGTCAAGGCTATGGTTTTTCCTGTGGTCATGTATGGATGTGAGAGTTGGACTGTGAAGAAAGTGGAGCACCAAAGAATTGATGCTTTTGAACTGTGGTGTTGGAGAAGACTCTTGAGAGTCCCTTGGACTGCAAGGAGATCCAACCAGTCCATTCTAAAGGAGATCAGTCCTGGGTGTTCTTTGGAAGGACTGATGCTAACGCTGAAACTCTAATACTTTGGCCACCTCATGCGAAGAGTTGACTCATTGGAAAAGACTCTGTTGCTGGGAGGAACTGGGGGCAGGAGAAGGGGATGACAGAGGATGAGATGGCTGGATGGCATCACCGACTCGATGCACATGAGTGTGGGTGAACTCCAGGAGTTGGTGATGGACAGGGAGGCCTGGCGTGCTGCGATTCATGGGGTTGCAAAGAGTTGGACACGACTGAGCGACTGAACTGAACTGAAGTTTTTGTAACTTCGTCTGTAACAGGGAGGCTAATATCTACCCTGTAGGGTGGCTGTGAGACTTAAACACATAGATTAAAGTACCTAACACAGCATGCAATGTACACCCCTCTAAGTAGCAAGGACACAAGACGTCAGAGCACAGGGAAAAGGCCTGGGAATCTGTGACCCCAGGGTCTAGCTGTGACTTTCCACTCCTTTATGGTCTTGTGGTGACGGACTTAGCTGCATTCTTTAAAGCTGATTCATTTTCTCCATCTCTCTGATGGATGGAGGTTACAGTTTCCTGTGGTGGTATGAGGGTTAAGAAGTTAATGCCTGTGACCCTGCTGTTTGAAAGCAGATACTACAGAATGTTCCTATTGTTAATACAAGTGTGACTAAGGCTTACGCTAAGGAGACAGTGAGAGATTCCAGAGGAAGCTGCTGCTTTGGAAAC
This sequence comes from Bos javanicus, assembly GCF_032452875.1. Lineage (NCBI taxonomy): Eukaryota > Metazoa > Chordata > Mammalia > Artiodactyla > Bovidae > Bos > Bos javanicus. The sequence continues at coordinate 7,631,296 of NC_083870.1, forward strand.
AATATGAGATTTATGTTTATCCTGAGAACGCTTTCCAGAACCGTTCAAGTTCTATGACTTATATTAAAAAAAGAAGAAGAAGAAAGAGAAGAAAAAGGAGACAGGTCTACAGCATCAGACGTCTGTTATTACATAGTAGAAATGGTTGCAGAGGGGAAATTCTGGCACATATTAAAAACCTGTTTTAACTCTTGCTTTAGAGCTAAGAAAGCACTAGAAAATTTGGCTATTTTCCTATCTCTTTTTCAGATAAGTTATCCCAGTCCGCTTCCTGTAACTTGGTATGTCTCATCAGAATTCATGACATCTTTCTGGGCTTCTTCAATAAAAAATTTGGGGCCCTTCTTGGGATAAAACAACTGGAACCACTACATAGTTTATATAGGTCACTATTAATCTCTATGGAAGGCAGGCTGAAGGCTGAAAACTAGGCTGGTTTATGACCTAGAAAATGCAGGCCATAAGCTTTCTTGAAATAATCTGTATTTCTTGGGATTTTTTAAAAAGCAAGATATCAAAGCAGAGACGGCTTGCCACTCAGCCTCTTCCACAGACCAACAGTGACTTGCTACTTTTATGCTATTAGCTCATCTCATCAAAATACCACCAAACACAGAGAGCTATGCTGGACTGCAGCCGGGCATCACACATCCCAAGCAACTGTAAAATGTAGTCACCACCTATGTTTCTGCACTAATAGGCACTATGTAATCTTAACAGAGCTGTGAATATACTCAATTTAACCTTTATTTTTAAAGCAGGACTAAAATATCCAATTTAATATGTAGTACAGCAGCTCTCAATTAATAGAGTGTAATAAACAAGGGCTTTTCTGAGATATATAAGGCAAGCAAGGCAGATGTTCTCCCAGTGGGAGTTTGTTCATATGATCAATATGATTCAGTTACATAAATATTTACTTAACAGCTGTTCTGTGTTGGGTACTGTGCTGGGTGCTGGAAAAAGAGATGAGTAAGACCTGGCCCCGGATCAAGGCGTTTAAGGGAGGCAGCAATGTAAACAGATACAGGCAGCATAGGTGCTGTGTGGGTTTGCCTATGGCGTAAACAGAACAAAGAGGAGTGCCTTCCCTGGCCTGGGGGGCGGGGGGTGGGGGGTGAGGAGAGGGTGAAGAAGGCTGTCTGAAGGAAATGCCACTGAAGGTGAACTCTGAAGGAGTCTTCAGCCAGGTCAGAGGTAGGGGAAATGCTAGAGAGGGATAAGCATTAGGCAATTCATGAAGTCCTGAGGCAACAGTCTGTGCAAGGGGTTGTTGAAGTTACATGGTGAAGTGGAAAGTGGGGTTATGAGTCTGAAGAGATGAGAAGGGGTGGTTCACAAAGAGCTTGGAATTTATCCCAATGGCAGTGGGGAGCCACTGAAGAGTTTTAAGGAAGCGAGAAACAGGATTGGGTATGTATTTTATTTTAATAGGTCACTGGTGCTAGTGCAGAAGACAGAGCTGTTGAAGGATGGAGACAAGAACAAAGGGATGATTCAATCATAAGTTTATATATCTTGACTTTTTTCCTGTGGGGTAAAGAGGTCCATTAGTTTTGCTTTATATCCGCCAGTGCAGATGAAAGTATGGAACACACATTTTTAATGTATGCCTGACAGTCCAGAGTATATCCCACTTGGTGCAAGAGTTAACCCTCCGTCCTTATTAGGTCTGCTTTGTTTCTAATAAAAATACATGAGCCCAGTGTAAGAGGAGTCCTAAAAAGTCCAATATGGCTCTTAGATCCACAGTGAAAAAGTCTTCCCTTCTTTTTTTGTAACAAAGTGGCACAATCTATTGCAAAATTGTCTCTTCTTAAGCAGAATATTTATTATTTTTTAACATTCAATATATGATTTGGAAAAATAAGGAATTATCAAGGGAATAGTGAAGCATTTGCTACATTTTCTATACTGCTCCCAATTCCTGGATTGTTCCCTATTTAAACTAACTTTCAGTTCAGTTCAGTTCAGTTCAGTCACTCAGTCGTGTCGACTCTTTGCGACCCCATGAATCACAGCATGCCAGGCCTCCCTGTCCATCACCAACTCCCGGAGTTCACCCATACTCACGTGCATCGAGTTGGTGATGCCATCCAGCCATCTCATCCTCTGTCGTCCCCTTCTCCTCCTGCCCCCAATCCCTCCCAGCATCAGGGTCTTTTCCAATGAGTGGCCAAAGTATTGGAGTTTCAGCCTCAGCATCAGTCCTTCCAATGAACACCCAGGACTGGTCTGCTTTAGGATGGACTGGTTGGATCTCCTCGCTGTCCAAGGGACTCTCAAGAGTCTTCTCCAGCACCACAGTTCAAAAGCATCAATTCTTCGGCACTCAGCTTTCTTTATAGTCCAACTCTCACATCCATACATGACCACTGGAAAAACCATAGCCTTGACTAGATGGACCTTTGTTGGCAAAGTAATGTGTCTGCTCTTTAATATGCTATCTAGGTTGGCCATAACTTTCCTTCCAAGGAGTAAGCGTCTTTTAATTTCATGGCTGCAATCACCATCTGCAGGGATTTTTGAGCCCCAAAAAATAAAGTCTGACACTGTTTTCGCTGTTTCCCCATCTATTTCCCATGAAGTGATGGGACCAGATGCCATGATCTTAGTTTTCTATCAATAACCTCAGATATGCAGATGATACCACCCTTATGGCAGAAAGTGAAGAGGAACTAAAAGCCTCTTGATGAAAGTGAAAGAGGAGAGTGAAAAAGTTGGCTTAAAGCTCAACATTCAGGAAACTGTTGTTCAGTTGCTAAGTCCTGTCTGACTCTCTGCACCCTTGGGAGGTACCTACTGTATCTCCAATGTTAACACATGGGAAATCTGAGTCTAAGAAATTTATATAAACTGCCCCAAAGCACATAGGTAGTGAAGAGGAAGAGTCACATTTGAACTCAGGTCTGATTCCAAAGTCTGAGTACTTTTTTCTATGACAGCAAGACCATGAGATCTCTCAAAAAGAGGCAGCAATTCAAATTTTATTAACATATAATTTACTTGGGCTCAGAAGGAACTTTTCGGTTAATTAAAATGCATTATATTTTAGAAATGTCTTCATTTCCTGTTTGGTTTTCCTTTTCACTCCTCTACGCCCTACCATCTCTTCAAAGAAGAGATGACAAAATCAAGATAAAGTCGTGATCTTACCACAGAGAAGAAAAATAGTATAGAAACAGATGCCTTTGGATTCTCTGAGATTTGATATCCAAACCCAAGGTTGGTTCGGTCCAACAGTTTAGATGACTTTGGGTACAAAAGAAATTTTGGCCAGCTAGTCTACATATCTACTAATACTACAAACACTGAATTCCTACTTCATCCTACTTCATGATGGCAGCTCTCTTTGTCATAGCAGCTTAATCTGTATTTTTATATCATGATGAAATATAAAGAAGGATCTGAGCATCCAATAATTACTAAGCACCTTATTCATGCCAGGCACCATCTCAGGTGCTAGAGAGAAATCGTCAAATTTAAGGTTCTTCCCTCATAGTACTTACTTAATAGTAGAGCAGTCAGAGCAAAACAAAAGCAGTTTCAGACACTGACAGGCTATGAAGAAACCAAAGCAAGACAAGCACTCAGAGAGGGCTAGTGGAAGAGAGCAGAAGACAGGGAGGGAGGGAGGCGGGGAGAGGAGGGAATACCCTACATTCAACAGTAGTAGCATTCGAGAAAGGCTTTCTGAAGATGTCCTCTTTTGGCTAAGATCTAAGTGATAGGAAGGAGAGAGCCAAGGAAGGACCAGACAAAAGAGTTTTCTAGGCAGAGGGACCAGTACGTGTAAAGGAGTGAAGAAGAAATGAGCTTACATGTTCCAGAAAACCCAAGACGGCCAGGGAGGCTGAGGTGGGGTGAATGAGGAAGGAAAATAAAATCAAAGGAGGAGGTAGGGATCAAATCATGTACCATTTGGTAAGCTATGATAAGGGATTTGGAATTTTTTCTAAGTGTGACAAGATGCCATTGCAAGATTTTGAACAAGACAGGGATATGATTTGATTTACATTAAAAAAAAAAATCACATCACTCCAGCTGCTGTGTGAAAAAGTAGAATGAGACACGACTAGTTAGGGAGAATTACAGTTGTCCTGCTGAGATAATGGTGGATAGATCAGAGCAGTGATCAGAGCAATGAAAGGGAGATGAGGAGAAGTTGTAGGGCTCAGTGTTATTTTGAAGGTAAAATTAATAGGACTTACAGATGGATTGTATGTTGCGTAAGAGAAAAAGAGAGGAACCAAGGTTTCCTATTTTTCTGGCATGAGCAGCTGGGAGAACTAAGATGAGGAAGGGGGTTGGGAAGAAAAGTAAAGAGTTCAGTTTTGGACATGGGAGTGTTTGGAGATGTTGGAAATGTAGCTGGGTAAAGAATCTGGAATGCGGGGCATAGGTCAAGGCTAGAGACTCAAAACTGGGAGACATCCGCACCTATTTAATACCTGAAGCCATGTGTTGTGGAAATTGCTCCGTTCACCAAACTCAATTATCCTCTTTTTCCTCTAGTAAAAGAACTGCCAACTTTTACCTGGAGTCCCAGGCTACCTGACTAAAGACTACATTTCCTGGAGGCCATTCAGAAAGCTGTCATGTGACTCAGTTCTGCCCAGTGGAATGAAAGGAGAAGAAATACTGTATAGTGTCCTCAAGGGTGGGGATATGTCCTTCACTTCCTATTTTCTTCTTCCTGCCACCTAGAACACAGATGTGATTGATCCAGAGGCTGGAGCAGCCATCTGGGACCAGAAAATGGAGGCAGCGTGTTGAAAACAGCAGGAAAGAAAGAGTCTGGATCTCCAACACTAACAAGCTATCATAGCAGTGGGATCATCTACCCTCACTTTTACAGGAAAGGGATGTTGTAATTTAGATACCATGGGATTAAGTGAGAATCACCGAGGTAAGACCAGGGGTAAGGTCTAAGCCCTGGGATATTTCAGTGTTTAGGGTTTGCGAGAGGAGAAAGAAAGAGTCCATAGATGAGACTGAAAAACAGCCACTAGTGAAATAAGATGAAGAACAAAATGAGACATAACAGAAAGGTCATAGTGGAAAACAACTAGATAAAGTGTTTCAAAGTAGTGCCAAATGCTGCTGGGAATGATAAAAACAGAGAAGAGAATTTGAAAGAATGAAGGTGAAGGCAGCTTTGACAAGAAGTTTCAGTCGAGTGATGAGCTGAAAGACTACTTGGAGTGGGTTAAAGAATAAATAGGAGCAGAGAAGGAGGAAGCACCAAGTACAGATGAGTCTTTCAGTGATTTCTGCTAAAGAGGGCGATAGTGAAATGAGAGATAACTGGAGAGGAAATGAAGGATCAGGGAATATTTTTTTCTAAGTGAGCCCTACTATCATTATCAAACCTACTGTAATGAGAAGTTTAAAATTTAATTAAACTTGTCATTATTAATGACAAGTACTAAAAAGCAAGAGCTCTGAAATGCAGTATGAAATACTTACATTTTTATAAAGGAGTAATTCTTTCTTTGAAAACTCACCTCCTTACAGGAATGACAGCTCAAGCTGTTAAACTTGAGACCCTTAATGAATCACGTTAACAGCACAAATGCTGTCGCTATACTACAAATGCAAATAGGGTGATTAATGGGACTCTTTCTTATTTATAAATCAGTGCCCATAATTAAAAAAACCCCACAACTTGATAGTCTGACTAAACTTTCTTCTACAAACTTTTAAAATATACCTTATATTTTTGGTACCAATGAATTAAAAAGTTTGGTGTACTTTTTCCATTGGAGAAATCTGACCATTTCCTTGAAAATCCTAATGCTCTTCTTATGTTCTCTCAGATTCACAGGGAAATCTCAAGTATGTGAAAATCATTAACATTTAGTAGGAGAGGAGTTGGGGGAGGAATCTAACTGTTCGCACAAAATACTTGGTATACAGAGGCAATTATTTCTTTAGATGTAATTTCAAAATATTCATTTATGTGAGTTCAGAAGTCAAACCTACAACTGCCATTAGTCATAACTTCTGTTAGTGCGTAGGTTCTCATACAATACCTTAACCAACCAAACAAAAAATGACATGTGGAGATTTCATAGGGAAGATTCCCAGACAGTGAAAGAAAGTGCACTCTGGGTAGAGGACACTTGGCATGTCCCGGGAACAACAAGGAGGACACTGCATGGAGAGGAGAGGAGAGGAGAGGGCAGAGGAGTGGAAAGTGAGGTCAGAAATGCAGCGCGTCTGTGTGTGTGGCGAGAATCATGCAAGGCTGTGCAGGCAGTTTGCAGGGCTCTAGCTTTTACTCTGAGTGAAATGGAAAGTGATTATTTTGAACAGAGGAGTGACATGACCTAATTTATGTTTTAACAGGATCCCTCCAGCTGTAGTGTTGGAGAGAGACGAAAGAAGGCAAGGGTAAAAACAGAAAATAACAGGAGTCCATTCAAGGCTCTACTGAGGTCTGGTTCAGAGCAGCAGGGCAAGGAGCTAAGATGTAGAAGAGGTGTGATTCAGGATATACGCTGAAGTCAAGTCAGCAGAATTAGTTGAGGGATTAGATGTGGGGTGTGGAAGAAAAAAGAAAGGAGCCAAGGATGACTCCAAGGCTGTGCAAACTGAAGGCTGGATATGCCATCAACTGAGATGGGAAGACTATGAGAAGAGAAGGTTGGGGGTGGAAATGAGGAGGTCTGGTTAAGTGTGAGCTGCCTCATCTAAGTGGAGATATTAAAGAGGCAGTTGGATAAATGAATCTGGCTAGGCTGAAGTTAGAGGTACATTATGCAAGTGTAGATATTGAATATATAATGAGGGAAGTGCATGGCTAAGTCACTCACTGTCATAAGAGAACCCCCAAACAACCTGACAGGCTAGAAGAAACATGAGCAAACTCTAACAAGCTGAAATTAAGTCGAAACGTAAAATTCTACACAAATACATGATAAGGGAGATAGAGTAGACTAGAGACATGTTTGAAAAATATACAGAGGTCTTAATCAAGTATACAAGTCTGATAAATCAAAGGTGAAACAACTCATGCCAACTAAGGTTGTGTTGAGAATACAACCCCCAAAATGAGAGTTCTACTCTTTACCTGTTGATCAGAGCACATTTGCAATGCTTTGTCCCATTCTGTATTGGCTTGAACCCAGGAGTTCAAAGCAGCCATTTTCAAAGACCTTGAAGCTGACCATGTAGGAAAAGGATTACGTCTTCTCCAAGGCCCAAGGATACTGAATTAGAACCAGTAATCGAAAGGCAGAGATTCTGAAGCAATATAAAAAGAAATTTCTGACATTTATAGCTGTCTGAAAAGAGAATGAACTGTCTCTGGAGGTAATCAATGCCCTTTTATGAGAAATATTGGAGCACTGTCACCATTTTCTGAGACTCTATTATAAATGCTTTCATATGCTAGATATATTATTGGCAATTTATACAATATATTAAGTCCCTCTTTACTACAACCTCATATGAGGAAAGGCTTCCCTGGTGGCTCAGCTGGTAAAGAATCCTCCTGGAATGTAGGAGACGCAAGAAGTGTGGCTTTGATCCCTGGGTCGGGAAGATCCCCTGATGGAGAGGAAATAGCAACCCACTCCACTATTTTTGCCTGGAAAATTCCATGGACAGAGGAGCCTGGTGGGCTACAGTCCGTGGGGTTGCAAAAGAGTCATACATGGCTGAGCACACATGCATGCATGCACACATATGAGGAAATTTCCACTCAGAGCAAAGTGAACAAATCATATAGTTAGGGAAGAGCTGAGATTCACACCTATGTCCATCTGTTTCAAAAGCCCATGCTTCTATGCATGTCTCTCTCTGGATATTTTCAACTGTGTGTAGTCTTTTTCAATAGTGTATGTTAAAACTAATATGGAATAAGAAAACACTCTGCCTAGTTAAGTACCTGTTAATCCAAAGAGCTCCGTGATAACTTCATACCAATTATTGAAACCCATTTGCATCTCTCTTTCTTAAAAAAACACTTATTTTATATTGGAGTATAGATGATTAACAATGTTTTGATAGTTTCAGGTAGACAGCAAAGGGCTCAGCCATACATTATACACTGGAGAAGGGAATGGCAACACATCCAGTATTTTTGCCTGGAGAATACCAGGGACAGAGAAGCCTGGAAGGCTATGGCCCGTGGGGCCACAGAGAGTCGGACACAACTGCGCCAATCGCACACACATACATATACATGTATCCATTCTCCCCCAAACTGCCCTCCCACCCAGGCTGCCACATAACACTGACATCTGCACCTTTTTTTAGTAATTGTGTGCATCATATTTCTCTGTTAAGTCAGATTCTCTCCAGCTATCATGGAAGGTCAACTGGAATGAGGGTAGAGACAGAAGTATTGTTATTTCTGGAAGGAAACTTCCTGACAGTGGTTAACACAGTGGGTGATGATGCCCCAGGAACAAACGGAGAATGTGAGAGCTAGTCAAGACTCTTGCCCTGCCCCAAGGGAAGCATGGGTTACCTTAGTTCTAATGCTGTCAGTGGTAGAATGTGCTTATTCCCTGGAAAACAAAGTGTTTATAACATGCTAAGTGCCATGGAAACACATTTGTTCTTTCCACAAGCATATGAAAAATTCAGGGGAAAAAATAAATCACTGAGCTTAAGAACCAGAAGAAAAACAATTAGAAGGGAACTTAGAAGAAAAGGAAACACCAAATCACAACTCTTATGAAAAAAATCACACTCTCGAGAGTTATGGGCCTTTACATAGAGGCTGTTGGCCATACATTCTCTTTGAAAGGCCTCTGGGGAGGTACCTGGTGCATTGGGAAGAGGCTCTGCTAACACCACTGGGAACCAAAAGCATCTCGGGAACAACGGCCCACAGATGTGTGGCACTCTGGACAACTCACTCCTTCCTCTATCCGAGCTCCTCCTACCTGAATGGGTTTCATTCCTGATAAAGAATTTCCTGCTACTTTTTTGGCACTTCTTATTTTTTTTCAAACTTTTCTTTATCATGTTTTGGGTTGTCAAGTGGCTCTAGAGGCTAAAGGAGTAGGAAGGAAGGCAGCAACAGTCTACTGACATGACAAACCAGAGGAAGGTCTGGTTTCCACAGGCCATTTGTGAAGCTCCACCCGGGCTGAAGCTGGTCTCGCTGCTGGGTGGCTCACCAGGCTGGGCTCAGATCCCAAGGCGTCCTCATGTGAAACAGACGCACTTGCACGGATGGAGCTTTTGCTTTGTATGGGGGCAGGCAAAGTTCTCCTCATTAAAAGGACGTGTGTGGCTTCAAACACTGTCCTGATTAAAATTTTTCTTTACAGAACAACTCTGTTATGAGTTGGACATGACTTAGTGACTAAACAACAATTAGCCACTGGCACTTACCCCCTGGCTCAGTTTGTGCTTAGTTTTCCAGCTGTCTCTCTATACATTGTTTCACAGAGTTTTCAGGTGACTCTCCTACCACTGTATTATCTTTGCACTAGCATCCATGCTACTCCCTAATATAAGTAAAGTGAAAGTGTCAGTCGCTCAGTTGTGTCCCACTCTTTGCGACCCCCTGGACTGTAGCCTGCCAGGCTCCTCTGTCCATGTCCAGGCAAGAACACTGGAGTGGGTAGCCTTCCTTTCTACAGGGGATCTTCCCAACCCAAGGATTCAACCCACAGATCCAACCCACATCTCCTGCATTGCAGGCAGATTCTTTTACCATCTGAGCCACCAGGGAAGCCACTAATATAGTGGCCTGTATTAAAAAGAAACCTTTGCTTTCCTATATGATGATAATAACTGATATCATATTCTCACAGGTAATCACAAAGATGACCATGAACTTGTCAGGGAAGTTATAGCACAAAAGCTGGCCTCAATCAAGTTTTCACTAAGTTCCTTTTTTAAAAACTGCATTCACTAACTTTCTAGTCTTTGATTTATTTTCATGATAGGATCAACTTAATTAAAGCTGAGACTGCCAAATTCATCAATTTAGAGGACTGGAAGATTCTTTATCAGGTTGACCCACTCACCTACAATATCCCTGTGGTCTCTAAAACATCCTTAGCACAGATGAGTAAGGGAAAAATATATATATAAAGAAATTCCTCACATATATTCCAGAAGATAAGAAATCAAAATTAATGCAACAAAAATTGTCTAAAAGAATACCTTAGTAGGTGGACAGGCAAGGGAGCAAGCCAAAATCACCACAGTAGCACTGAGTACTTGACCTGAGTTTTGAAAAATCTGTGATACTTCGCAAGTGTAGAAGCAGGAAGAGTGGTCTGTAATCTCACTGAACATACAAAGACAACTGGATTGGATTGCCAGCTCAGAGAAGACTGACTCAATCCTTATAATAGTTAGGTAAACCAAAAGGCTAATAGCAGAAGTCTTCCATTTAAGCTCATAGAGAGAGATTTCCCCTGTGTTGAACAGATATGATCATGGAGTAACCATGGAATGGAGATCCCACTATTCTTCAACATGACACTTGTGTTTATGAGGGAAGTGAAGTCAATAAAATGGTCAAGAAAAAAATGATGTGGTTTTGGCAAATAACATGCCATCTTCTATAAAGTCTTGTGTTCTGCTTACAAGCACATAGTCCTCACCTTTCCTCCAGGTCAGATCATTATCAATTCACGCCTGAATGAATACAAAAGTTCCTAGCTGTGGCACCTGATCATGTCTAATCCAGCCTCTGTCTACATACAAGTCATCATGTACACTGTCAGGAGATTAATCTTTCTTCAGTTTCATCATGTCCCTGGCCTTGATGGTCTCTATGATACTGTGAAAGGCGTTACATGACTGCCTCTTTATGGTAGTGGTGCTGGAATGGAGAAGTGAATGAAGAGGAGGAGTGAACCATGTGATGATGTGAGGTTAAGAGGCTTCCAGAAGATGGAAAAGCCTGAAGCATAAACAATCACTCAGGCTGAAGACGAGCAAGGACTGTGTGCTGGAGTGGAATGAACAAGAATAGGACCGGTGGTGACAGAGAAAATGAAGCTGGAGAGACGGACAGAGATCAGTTGAGTTATGGAGGCCAAAGTGAGGAGTGTGGACTTTATTACAGGTTTAACTCATGATGAGTTACGTGAGTAACTTAATAAGCTCTGCCTGTTGAACAAATTAATTATTAAAATCTATTCAGAACTACTTATTTTGTTAAATTAGAATTGAAACTCACAGCATGATTTAAAAGAAAGAGAAATATTCTTCTGCATGTTGAGCATGTTTAAATTAAAATAATCTTTTACATGGGCCAAAGTTTTCTATTACTAAAACTGAATAATGTCAATCTTTCTAAGTCAATGGAAAAAATGAAGTTACACATACAAATTTCTAATTGTGTCTTAGAACTTTAACATTATCTCTTGATAAAATGGATTAATAACAGTGGATATTCACAATTCAGATGCTTTAAAATATTATGCACATATACACATAATTTAGGATGGAGAGACCTGCTTATTATACATATGTTTTGGAAATAAAATGATCACTTGTTTGCGTGACAGAATCGCATATGTCAATGCTCTACCTAAAGACACTATGACTTTTGGGTACTCCATGACTGGACAACAGATTCACTGAATGTGACAGGCAGCCTCTACCAGCACCTCCAGTGAGCCCCACTTCCTAGTGTTCATATCCCTGGTGCTCCCTCCTGTTGAGTGGGGGCTGTATTTAATAATTAGCTTCTAACAAACAGAATATGGTAAAAGTGATGGGGTATTACAACAACACTGTGGCATCCACCTTGAGCATTCTCTTATTTACTCATTCTGAGATAAGTCAGATGCTGTGTTATGAGCTGTCTAACAGAGAGGCTCATGTGGCAAGTAACTGCGGGAGGCCTCAGGCCAATAACCAGTAAGAAATGCAGCTCTCAGTCCAACAGCTCACAAGGAACTGAATCCTACCAACAACCATGTGAGTAAACTTGGACATGGATCCTCCCTAAGCTGAGCCTTAAGAGGCTGCAGCCCTAGCTGAGAGCTGGACTGCAACCTCATGAGAGGCCTTAAACCAGAGGCACCCAACTGAGCTACCCCTAGACTCCTAACCCACAGAAACTGTGAAATGTTTTAAGTCACTAACTTTTGGGATACTCTGTAACACAACAATACATAACTAATATACCGAACTACTTATCATTTTAATGGAGATGTAGATCAGTTACAATTTTAACAGTGGCTAATCCAAAAGACATTTAAAATGTCTGACATACATATTTAATCACTTTGTAATAGCAAGTTTGCCTTTTAGTATTTTTTAATATTAGAATTAGTTTAAACGGGCTAATTTGGAGGGGATAGCCAAAAAATCCAAAGGTTATATATTAATGAAAAAATCTGATCAGAAACTAAGAAACTGCAGTTTCAAAGAGACAGAAATCTAAAATTAGAAGTTAAGGACTGGGTTCTAATATGCCTGAGAAAAATCTAGAGACTGTTATCAGATGAAAAATGAAATTGTAAAATAATTTTGTTTTTAAAAGAATGGCAGCGGGACATAAAGACACAATAACTTGCACTCGCACTGCAACTTGAAAGCCCTGGCATCAGTGCTTATTAACAAGTCAGCCTCTTCATGCCTGTTTCTTCATCCATGTAATAAAAATAATAAGAAACGTACACTTTAGGGTTGTAAAGCACTCAGAGCAATGCTTGGTACATGGTTAACAACCAAAGAGATTTAGTTCCTATAACAATTACTGTTTTCTGTTATAGTCTTAAAAAATTATAAATCACAAATTTTCAGGTTACTTCACATGAGACATTTTAAAAAAAATTAGCAGGAAGTTCAGGAAACCAAACTTTAACCAGAGCTAAGAATAAGGCTTGGATGTCCTGGGTAGTACAGTGGATAAGAACCCACCTGCCAATGCAGAGGACACAGATTTGATCCCTGGTCTGGGAAGATTCCATATGCTGTGGTATAACTAAGCCCATGTGCCATAACTATTGAGCCTGTCCTCTAGAGCCCACAAGCCACAGCTACCAGGCCTGTGCGTTGCAGCTCCTGAAGCCTGCATGCCTAGAGCCTGTGCTCCACAACAATAAAAGCCAACACTGCACCGAGAAGCCTGTGCATCGCAACAAAGAGTAGCCCCTGCTCAGCACAACTAGAGGAAGCCCATGTGCAGCAATGAGGAAGACTCAGCACAGCCAAAAATAAATAAAGGCTTGTTCAAGAAAGCGAGAAGACAAACCCAGAGAATGAGTGAAAATACTTGTAAATCATGTACCTGATAAGGGACTGGGACTTGTATCTAGAACATAAAATGAACTCTTACTACCCAATAATAAAAAAGACAAATAATCAAATTAAAAACAGGCAAATGATCTGACGAGATAGTTCTTCAAAGAAGATATACAAATGGCCAATAAACACATGAGAAGATGGTCAACATTATTAGCCATTGGTAAAATGTAAATCCAAACCACAATTAACATACCATTCCACACGCACTAGGATGGCTGTAGGGGACCTGGGATCCCAAACGGCTCTGAGGGACCAAGCCTGCACGCTGCAACTAGAGTCGATGCGCCACAGTGACGATCACACACAGCTCCATGAGGACCCCGTGTGCTGCAACTAAAACCTGACCCAGCCAACTACTGAAATAAATAGATATTCTAAAACAGACAACAGTAAGTGCCATTAATAATGTGCACCAAATGGAACCCTCATACACAATTGGTGGGAACACAAAAGTACAGGTTTTCAGTGGAAAACTTAGACATTTATTCAATTTTTAAATGTACAATTTGCTACCATCTCTTTCGCTGAATCAACTGAATCAAAAAAGGAAAATAGTTGACCAGTGGATGTAAAATGTCTCCAAAATCCTCCACTTTACAATAAATGTGAAGAATCTTGTATTTTGTATTGAGATAAACCCATTTTTTAAAGAACATGGTAGTATTCTAATTCATTATCATAAATGCAGTTTGAATCTTCAAATGTTAAATCAGGCATGCTATGAATTAAAATCTACTTGAGAAATAATATTGAAACTAGGAAACTAGAAAGGCTCTTATAAAAATAGAAGCCAAAAATAAATAAATAAAAAACCAAAAAATTCAATGAGAATTTCCCCTGCTGCATCTTGAATGACTAAGCTGTATTGTGTGGGAAAATAGCATTGTCTTAAAAAAATAAAAAACTAAGCAGGAATTGAGGATTTAATTATGTGATTTCATGGAAATTTACTGCCACCAAAAAATAAGCTCATGGTTTATTTGCCCTCTAAAACACACAATCCATTTAGGCAGACCTTCCTTTAAAGATCAGCTACCTCAGCCTTCTCACGTTATAGATGAGGGCATTAAATTGAACACCTGGTTAAGGGTTGAGCAGAGTGAGAACCTAAAGTGTAGGTTGTTTTCCTGGGTCTTATGCTGAGACTAAACCTTTAAAAAGAGACAACAGTTCCTGTATCTGTGTAGAGATAATGGACTCCAAGTAGAGTTATTATCCATTCTTTAAGACCTTGTTAACTTCTGAGAATATCAGTTATCACCGAGACTTCTATTAAATGAGTTTTATCAAATGGTTTAGGAAAACAGTTTTTTTTTTAGTTTAACGATATGAACTAAAGCCAAAACTCACTATCTTTCTCCTTTGGTTGTGGTTTCTTTCTTCTCACTTTCTGTGTTTAACCTTCTCTGATTATCTAAAATGTAGTTGAAATAAGTTTTTAGGCACTTGGCATCTACTGTTATAGATTTAGAGAATCTCCTATCTTAAGAGGTAGAGCTTACGTCCCACTATATAATTTAAGTTCTTGTGAGATAGCAGGAATTATATATTGGCCTCTGCCCCTGGTTCCTGGCATAGAGCTCCTAAAACTCTTGGAATTTCTTAAGTGATAAGAGCACTGGGAGCATGTTTTGTTCTAACATTTGACCTTTCACCATGGTTCCTGATACAAGACTCCTGAAACCTTTGTGCTGGGTGACAGGAATGTCTTCTCCTAATGAGGCCACTCTGGATGGTCTCCTGGATTATGGCTGATCACTGAAAAGACCAAGCCATGATGAGAAGTTTGGAATTTTCAGCCCCGGCCCTGCTGAAAATGGAGTTAATGACTGACCATCCTGCCTATGTGATGAAGCCTCCATAAAACCCCCAATAATATGGGATCTGGAAGGCTTCCAGGTTGAAGAACACATCCATGAAATGGGAGGGTGATGCATCCCAATTTCAAGGGAACAGAAGCTCCAGTGCTTGGGTTACTCCTGGACCTCTCCCTATGGAGCTCTTCATCTAGCTGTTCATCTGTGTCCTTTATCACATCCTTTAATAAACTGCTAAACATAAGTGTTTCCCTGAGTTCTGTGAGCCACTCTAGCAAGTTAACTGAACCCAAGAAAGGGGTCACGTAAACCACTAATTTCTGTCCAAGTTGGATGAAGTTGCAGGTAACCTGGGGTGCTGACTACTTGCAACTGGCATCTGAAGTTGGGTGGGAGCAGTCGTGCGGGATGTGACACAGATCCAAGTGGACAGCGTCAGAACTGAGTTAGACTGCAGGACCCTGAGCTGGCATTGTGGAGAATCCCTGGTACGGGGGGAAACCCCACACATCTGGTGACCAGAACAGTTGTTAGTATCTTTGTGAGGATTAAAGGAGAAAGACACAGGAAAGGAGAACCACAGGTTTTCTCAATACAGTACCAGATACTTAATCTCCCAGGTTTCCTTATAACTAGGGTACAGACACGTGACTTAGGCATTGCCTTACAAGATGCACCTGCTCTAGACTACAAAGAAGCTGTGGCTAGTAAGACTCTCCTGGACAGGGAGGTGGCCCTGGAAGCAGTAGCATCTAATTTCAAGAGCCAGCCATGGCACTGGTTCTGGAAGCAGAGTTAGGAATCAGTGATCTCAGTGGTGCAAGCTATGCTCTATGACCAGCTGTGGTGTGGAATTTGGGGCTTTGTTCTTCTTTAAGGGACCTCCAAGTGTGACTCTCTGGCTTTCCTAGAAAATCTGCTTAAGTCACCCAGAGTTAGTCTCTGTTACTTGAAACCAAGAAGTATTAATACAAGCAGCTATAAGTAAAAGAAAAAAAAAAAAGAAAGGAATACAGAAAAAGAAAGAAAGGAAAAAAAGCTCTTCTATATTGTGTTTATCTCAAGCTGGTTCTATATGTAGTTTTCATATTAAATAGTATTTCTCAGCTTGTAAGATAATGTCCAGCATTTAGTAGATTCCTAACAAATGTAGAATTAAATTGGTTATTTTATTTACAAAGGTAATACTTATTAATGAAGCTTCCAGGGATAAAAGGGAAAAGATAGCACCAACAGGAAAGTACATTTACCAGAATGTGTGAGGACAGAACAACTAACCAAACCCAGAGTCGGGGGCAGAAGTTTTTTATGTTCATAGCCTAGTTTCTCTAATGGAACTTTCAAACTATCTAAATTTTGGCAAGCCCATTTTCCTGGGAAGATACATGTTTCTAGAGAAACGCAGACAGTAAATTCCTTAGTGAGAGGACAGTTTTGTTTATTTTTGCTATAAAATGACATGCTTTATTTTGCATGTAGAACTGATCTGTTGGTCTGGGACAAGCTAGGTTAGGGAAATGATTAATATTTATTTACTAGAAAATGTAAAAAAAAAAAATTGTATATTTAAATCCCAAGGAAAAAGCAAGCAAATTTTGAAATCCATGTTTGCTAAATTTGGATGGAATGAATTTATTTTAAAATCCTTTAATTGGGTAAACACATGATGCCAAGAAAGCTGCAGCTTACAGTTGCTCCATTTGTTTCTTCACATTTTAGTATACTGGTAAGAAAATCTTTCTGTCTTATCATGGAAATTCCAGGGAACATGTGAGCATGTCTATCTTACTATGAACATAAGTACTTCATCATTTTGTTGGCCATCTTACCAAATTATGTGCTTAATATAAAATATTTATAGATGCCTGGAACATAAACACCATAGCTGCTACTCTGAAATTATGGTAACATAAACTGGCATTTAGTTATACTGCTTCCACTCAGTCACCAACTATTTAAATAGGAGCTTTGGGTAAAGGAAAGTGACTGCAAGGACTATTCAGAAAATTCAGTTATGATTCTTCCAACTTCTCAGCCATTTCAGCCGTACACTGGGATAAAATTATACCATGGAGACTGTGTGAGGACCAAATGCAATTATATATTTTAAAGAACCCAGAAATATGCTTAATATACATGGTGGGTACTCAAAAAAAGGCAAAAGGAGAAGGGGACAGCAGAGGATGAAATCGTTAGATAGCATCACCGACGCAAAGGACGTGGATTTGAGCAAACTCCAGGAGATAGTAAAGGACAGGGAGGCCTGGCAAGCTGCAGTCCATGGGAACGCAGAGGCAGATGTGACTTAGTGACAACAAGAACAAAACTCAAAAAGAGGAACTAAACCTGAATTTGCAACTATTTAGTAGCACAGGCAAATCTATGTCAAAAGCATTTTGTTTGGGGGAAAAAAAATTCCAAAATATATTTTAAGCTATGATACATGCTGAATAAATCTTGTAAATGCTTAACTTTATTTTTATCCTCTCATTATTCTAACAGTATAGTTCATACTTACTATTTTTATTCATTATTCATAACATAATTCTTTGTTTAACCCTGGATTTTATCATTTTGGTGATGGTTTAGTCACTAAGTCATGTCCGACTCTTTGAGACCCCATGGACTGTAGCCCACCAGGCTCCTCTGTCCATGGGATTTTCCAGGCAAGAATACTGTATTGGGTTGCCATTTCCCTTCTCTAGGGGATCTTTCCCACCCAGGAATCGAGCCTGGATCTCCTGCATTGCAGGCGGATTCTTTACCAACTGAGCCACCAGGGAAGCCATGATTATCATTTTAATACGGGAAAATTTATGTAAATATCTCGCTATCAACTAGGGAGGTCGCTGCTTCAAAAAACTGTAAGGTATGTGACACTGCCAATTCTTTTCTCTGGGTTTACTAACGCACTAAAATTCAGTTCAAAGTCGTACAATAACCAGTGACGAAGTGAGTTGGTGTTTTAAGAGAAGACAAAAAGGTTTTCTAAGACGTTTATGTCTCACTTCTCCCCATGTCAAATACTAAGTCATTTTGCTTCTAATATAAAATGGTTTATCAAATAAATATAAACAAATAACCTTTCACATTTAACTAAAGTTCTGTGTCTGGGGATGTGAAGATCTGGGCCTGGTCACAGCTCCATTAATAGCTGGGTTGGGTCAGCCGTTTGCCTCCCTCAACCTATTTTCTTACCTCTATCATAAAGCTGTTATACTAAACTATCACTAAGTTTTCTTCCAGTGCCTAAATTCCCTATGATCTACATTATGTCCTGCTTCCCAGTAAGATCATTGGTTCTCTGGAGGCATAAATCAGATCTTTGAGAGAAACTACGTTACTTAGCATAGTAGTATGTATGGAATATCTATAAATCTGAACTGCAATTATGACACTGTAAACCCAATATGGAACCAGATTATTACATCTTATAGTATAAAACCAATTATTGCAAAGTAACCATTATTTAACATGTACAATGGGGTCCTCTCTTATATTTCAGTCAAGCAAATGCTTCCTTTACCGCTCTAGGCAGTATGAAGCTGGGAGGAATGACTAAACAGGATAGTTTCTATGTGAGGTGTTATGTCCTCTTATCTCCATAAACCATTAAAATACTCCTAACTTCTAGGCTTACACTGTCGTACGTCAGTGTGGTAAGCAGCTTCAGTAAGTTCCCCAAGGAATCCCACTTCCCGGTGTTCATACCCTTGTGTACTTCCCTGCTAGAAGGAACCAGGGTTAGCATGCAGCAGAACGGATGGGGCTCCAATGCTTAGGTTTAAAAGACTGACTGCTCTCCTGGGAGCTCTCCCACGTGCTCACTTTCTCACTCTTGTGGCTTACTTACCCTGAGGGAAGCCCCAGGGAGAGGCCCTCACAGTGAGAAGCTGACACCTCCTACCAACAGTGAGTGAGTTTGGGAGCATACCCTTCAGCCCTGATCAAGTCTTCATCTTCACCAACAGCTTACTGCAACCTCAGGAGAGATCTGAGGCCAGAACCACTCTGCTAAGCTGTTCCCAGATTCTTGACCTTCAGAAACTGTGAGCTAATCAATGTTTGCTTTTTCAAACTGCTAGGTTTGCAGATTATACACAACAAATACCTATTTATCATCCTTTTCTAATATGAAGTACCTGTGATTTCTTCTTCTTGCCTAGATGATTATAACTTCCTAACTGTTGTCCCTGTAAAAGCATCAGCCTCTGTAATATTCATCCTTTACATGGCTGTAAGTAAGATATTTGAAATGCAAGTTTATTTGTGCCTCTCTATTGCTTAAAAAATTTTAGCAGCTCCCTATTACTATTAGAACATTCAAAACTCCATACCATGTTATAGAAGGCCTTCACAAACTGGCTTCTGTTTTCTCTCTAGCTTCTTCTGCACCTCAGTACTTAAGCACTTTAACTCTACTTCAATACCCAAAGTGGGCTAAGGATTTTTCTTTTTCTGATATCACTATTACACTGTTTCCTCTGCCTAGAATATCTCATCCATTTGGCCAACACTACTTATCCTTCAAGATTCAGTTTAAGTATTACTCTGTGTGTGTGTGTGTGTATTTAATTAATTATATATTTTTCTTGGACATAGATACTTCTATACAAGCGTCTGGCTTGTATATATTTATAATTCAATTTGACAAAAACTTTTAAGCACCTACTATGTGTTCGGCACATTTTTTGTAAGGCACTAGGAATAACAAAAAATATTAAGTGAAGGGTCCTTAACCTAAGGGAGGGGAAGTAGCAAGGAAGCTGGACAGTAAACAACTGATTACAAATGACGTGAATGTTACAAAAATAAGGGAGTTCAGAGTATTCTGGGCAGATAAGGTGGGGGAGGGACCCCCAACTTACTCTATGGTTTTAGGAGAGATTTTCTTGAATGATTGTTGAGTAAAGAATTTAAGAAAAAACTCTTCCCAAAAGGTGTGAAATCAAAATAAAAACACAGCCCTAAATTTTAGTTCAAAAATCAAAATTAGCAAGTAAAACGGAGACATACTTTGGCAACAATATATGCAAAAAAAGTTATGAACTATATTTGACAGAAAGCACAATGTATGATATAGAAAAAAAAAAACACACTTTGGTTTCACCAATGGGAATATACTATATAGATCCTCCTCAACTGACAATGGAGTTACATTCCAATAAACCCACTGTAAATTGAAAATATCGTAAGTCAAAATGAATTTAATACACCTCATCTACCAGACATCGTTTAGTCCAGCTTTTTCTGTTTAGTCACTAAGTCATGTCCGACTCTTTGAGAACCACGGGTTGTAGCCCGCCAGACTCCTCTGTCCATGGGATTTCCCAGGCAAGAATACTGGGGTGGGTTGCCATTTCCTTCTCCAGGAGATCTTCCCCACCCAGGGTTCTCACCTGCGTCTCCTGCATTGGCAGGTACCAGGGAGGCCCTTAGCTCAGTATACCTTAATTTGGCCACATCAGGTCTTAGTCGCAGCATGTAAGATCTAGTTCCTGACCAGGGATCAAGCCTAGGACCCTGCATTGAGAATATGGAGTCTTAGGTGCTGGACCACCAGGGAAGTCCCAAGCCTAGCTTACCTTAAATGTGCTCACAGGGGCTGCCCTGGTGCTCCAGTGGTTAAGAATCCACCTGGCAATGCAGAGGAGACAGGTTCGATCCCTGGTCTGGGAAGATTCCACATGTCATGGAGGAACTGACCCCGTGCACCACAACTACTGAGTCCACACTCTGGAGTCTACACTCTAGAATCCGTGCTCCACCACAAGAGAAGCCAGCCGCAACAAGAAGCCAGCACACCACAACGAAGAGCAGCCCTCACTCTCCACAACCAGAGAAAGTCGAGCACAGCACAAAGACCCAGCACAGCCAAAAACACCGTTGTTTTAAAATGTACTCAAAACACTTGTATTAGCCTACAGTTGGGCAAAATCACCTAATACAAAGCCTATTTCATAATAAAGTGTTGACTAGCTCATGTAATTTACTGAATACTGTACTGAAAGTGAGAAGCAGAATGGTTGTTTGGGTACAGATTGGTCGTAAGGGTATCCATTGTTTACCCTGGCGATCACACGGCTGACCGGGAGCTGCTGCTGCCCAGGATCACTAGAGTACTATAACTAATATCACTAGCCTAGGGAGAAAAAAATCAAATTTCAAAATATGAAGTACAGTTTCTATTGAATACATAACACTTCTGCACTATCTTGAAGCCAAAAAAATGGATAGGTCAAACATTTGGAAATTGGGGACTGGATAAGACTCTTGAGAGTCCCTTGGACTGCAAGGAGATCCAACCAGTCCGTCCTAAAGGAGATCAGTCCTGGGTGTTCTTTGGAAGGACTGATGCTAAAGCTAAACTCCAATACTTTGGCCACCTCATGCGAAAAGCTGACTCATTGGAAAAGACTCTGATGCTGGGAGGGATTGGGGGCAGGAGGAGAAGGGGACGACAGAGGATGAGATGGCTGGATGGCATCACCGACTCGATGGACATGAGTTTGGGTAAACTCCGGGAGTTGGTGATGGATAGGGAGACCTGGCATGCTGTAATTCATGGGGTCACAAAGAGCCGGACACAACTGAGCAACTGAACTGAACTGTATAGAGTTTGGAAATACTCCATTATGCTCAGTATTCACAGCCTCTTAAAGGAGGGAAAAACAGAGCCCGTTGAGAAGAGAATGACCAGAACTGAGACACCCTGAACCCACATCACAAAAAGAATAGCTTCTGAAAACTGGAAGGCCTTGCTGTGTGAAGACTCAGAGGTGCACAGTGTATAAGTAGCTAAAGGTCAGTCTTGTAGAAAATATTTTATATTAATATATAATCCCATGGATTTATGGATAGAGTAAGGAAGAGACAGAAGAACAATTCAGAAATAGCCAGAGCTATTTAAGGCAGGTAAGTCTTTATCCCTGGAGGTGACTATTTCTCAATTTGTTGGCCACTGAGCAAAGCACTGCAGAAGGGAATCCAAATATTGGAAGGGAGTTAGTATGTATGACTTTGTACTAAAGCCTTTTAAACCTTGATATTTTATGGCTTGAATACATGAATATTAATGAGTCTTTCTTCATCCTAATCTACACTGCAGTGATGCCAAGTAGTTCACATTTCCCACAAGATCTGTTCTATATAGTAAGCAGAACGAAAACAAAGAGATGGGCTTTAGATATCTTCAAAGAGGCTATCTATATGGCCTTCTCAGCAACCCTGCTCCTAGCAACAAACTATTTTATAGTTCATTTGTCTCATTATTTAATCTAAATCATATGTTTCAGGCATGCATTTGTTTCTGTAAAATCTGTAATAAATCTGGAGGAAAATATCTCTATGGATATTTGGTTGAGTTCAAAGGCAACTGCTGCTTGATGTACTCAAGATCCCCAAAGCAAAAGTTCTCTCTAATGAACGCTAGTATCTGTATCCATATTTTCAATTTCAACTTTCTGAATTCAGAAAAAGGAAACATAGATTTCTTCAGACTTGCTAACCTTTATTTGTAAAAGTCCAAGCATGTGTGCTTCATCGTGTCCAACCCTCTGCAACACCATGGGGTCATGTAGTCCGCCAGACTCCTCTGGCCACGGGATTCTCCAGCAAGAATACTTGGGTGGGTTGCCATTTCCTCTTCCAGGGGATCTTCCTGACCCAGGGATTGAACCCGTGTCCCCTGCATTCGCAGGTGGATTCTTTACCACTGAGCCACCTGGGAAGCCCCAAAAGTCCAAGTGTGAACAAAAACTACAATGTCTTTGACATGTACATCCTTAAGATGATTCTAGTCTATTACCCTGTCTTCAATTTACATCTTAAATATCAAAGAATTTACCATGCAAGTATGGAAAGAACTATGCAACACTCCAGAGAAAGTTATGGTCTCTACTGTTGCCAATTGGTATCACTGCAAAGGAGAACACACAGAGAACCTGCACTTGCTCAGCAGTTCTTCTGAAAAACAGAAACTTGAGATTATGTGAAATGGCTCAATCTTCTGACATACTACAAGGTTCTTAATTTTCCAGTACAAAGATAAATCCATTCTGAAGAGCTTAATATGTATAAAATAAATAAATATTTCAAATTTTGGACAGTCAGTAGGAGGTTCAAACCAATTTTGTTGGCTTAAATAGATGTTGATCTGTAGTTTTTATTAGCTGAAAGCTAAACCATCTGTTTGAGTAGAAACAGATTTTGGCCCCAGGGAGAAAGAGTGAAAGTGATCTCACTGAAGCTAACAGGGCACTGAAGGTCAGTTAGGTACAGTGGGTTTGGGAACTGGCTCCTTTGGGTCAAGGAAGTTCTCTAGTATCCTAGAAAATACAATGCAAACCTGTCTAATGTAAATCTCTGAAGCCTAGTGAAAGTTCTAACAGATTAAATGTCTGATTAATAAATCACATACAAAAGGGACAAACGCTTCATGGAAAAGATTTACTTGTACAACTTCCAATAAACTATCAAAGCAATGATCATTCTTCACAAAGTGATAAGTATTCCAAGTACAGAAAGGCAGACATACCATAAATCCTATTTTATTTCTATTTTAAAAATCTATCTTCAGATTTACTTTGTAGAAGGGGCTTCAGAACAGGCTATACCAAGTGGGGATAACCTAGTGGTTTCGAAGGAATTAAAAACAGATACCCTGATGACTTCAAGAAATAAATGGGAAAGAAAGACAAGCAGGGAAATGAGGGTGGCAGGATACAGTAATACGACAGCTTTTCAAAGTCATGGGATCAGTTTTTACTGCTTCCTCCTTTAGCTGCCAAGTGCTATAGATTTTCCTTTGAAACTTCTTTGGACATTTTCCCTTTCTCTCCATTCCAGGCCTTTAATGATCTCACTCCAAGACTGCTGCAGTGTCTCCTTGCTCATCTCCTCTGAAGCTTCAATGTACTCTACCCTTGCTCCTAGCGCAGCTTCCCTCTTATTTTTCTTTCTATTTACAGACCTCCTCCAGATTAACAGTCTCTTAATAGAGCCTTTATAGTGTTTTTAAAATTATGATAGCTTAAAGTCACTTCCTTAACTCATTAACGACCTAAATCATATATAACTGCACCCCATGCAATAAACACCTATTCCCCATCTCTCCTCAACACGAACCCTCTCCTTACTGTCTTCTCCTGGCCACCTGATGTGAAGAGCCAACTCACTGGAAAGGACCCTGATGCAGGGCAAGATTGAGGGCAGGAGGAGAAGGGGGTGACAGAGGATGAGATGGTTGCATGGCATCAGCGACACAACAGACATGTTGCTTGCTGTTCAGTCACTAAGTCGTGTCCAACTTTTTCCAACCCCCAACCAATATGAATTTGAGCAAACTCTGGGAGACAGTGAAGGAAAGAATCGGATACGACTAAATGAACAACAAAAACTACCTGGATACCTTGCTCAGTTCCAACACGTGATGGAGCACGCAGCAAGCAGATGCTGGTTTGTCCACAATATCCATTATTTCCATACTAAGAGACGTTCACTTTTTTTTGTTTTTTTCAGATCACAGTGTACCTAGTTAAAACATTATACTTCTGAGCCTCCTTTGAAGCTAGGCACAAGAATGTGACACAGTTCATATCCAGTGAGAAATAAAGTCTGCTACAGATTTCTGGAAAATGTGTCTTCTGATAGACACCATGCCTTCCTTTTTTTCTGTCTGAAATACAGATGTGACGGCTTGAGCTGCAACAGCCGCTTTGAGATCATCTGGGAAAGGCCAAGACAACTGCAGCAACCTTAGTCCTGCTGCTGCTGCTTCTAAGTCGCTTCAGTCGTGTCCGACTCTGTGCGACCCCATAGATGGCAGCCCACCAGGCTCCCACCGTCCCTGGGATTCTCCAGGCAAGAACACTGAAGTGGGTTGCCATTTCCTTCTCCAATGCATGAGAGTGAAAAGTGAAAGTGAAGTCGCTCAGTCGTGTCCGACTCTTAGGGACCCCATGGACTGCAGCCCACCAGGCTCCCCCCTCCCTGAGAGTCTCCAGGCAAGAACACTGGAGTGGGGTGCCATTGCTTTCTCCGAACCTTAGTCCTAGCACCCTTAAATTTCTGAATCAACACCAGCAACTGGACTGGTTCACTGCTGTGGATTTTTCAATACATAAGAAAAAAATCCAATTTATTTAAGCCCATGCTTAATTACGTGTTCTGTTACTTGTAGCTGAAAGCAATTTTTATATTATTTTATAATAATATAAAATATTTTAATATAATAGAGAGTATAAGATAAAAGTGTATATCTTATACTTTCCTCATCCTTATATTCTAAGTTTCCATTTACAGTTCAAGTTTTATCTCCCAAGGAACCAAATTATGTTAGTCATAAAGATTTTCTCATTTATCATATTCTTCTAATTTTCTTTTTTTTCCTTCTTTTGAAATTTATTTTTTAATTGAAGGATAGTTGCTTTCATAATTTTGTTGTTTTCTGTCAAACATCAACATGAATCAGCCATATACCATAGCATTAGCTTTACAACTACCAGTACCTAATTGATCTCTCCTTTAAAAACATCAATCAGCATATTATTAATGGTTCAGAACTTATCTGTGCCATCACTGTGGGTCTAGATCCACTTAGTAAGGTAGCATCAGTGGAAGCTATGAGCTATAAAGGGACCTAAGAAATTCAGTCAGATTTTACCCAAATTCTAAAGACAATTGTGTCACAGAAAGCAATGGCCACCCACTCCAGGACTCTTGCCTGGAAAATCCCATGGACAGAGGAGCCTGGTAGGCTGCAGTCCATGGGGTCGCAGAGTTGGACACGACTGAGCGACTTCACTTTCACTTTTCACTTTCTTCATGCATTGGAGAAGGAAATGGCAACCCACTTCAGTGTTCTTGCCTGGAGAATCCCAGGGATGGTGGAGCCTGGTGGGCTGCCGTTTATGGGGTCGCACAGAGTCGGACACGACTGAAGTGACTTAGCAGCAGCAGCTGCCTTCCTTAGGTGAATGTCCTCTCACTAGAAAACTGCCAATTGAATCTGCAGCTCAGAATGTAAAGTCAGTCTTTATGAAAGTGTTCCTTATCATAGTTAGCACAGTAAATGTGACTTAATGCTCATCATTTTACTTGTCAGTTATTACTATATTCATAATTAACACATCTCTGACTTTGTTTCAAAAGAAAAAAAAATCATTTTTTCAGATGAATAGTGTGATTTTTCTCCTTTCTTCAGTAGAAATTCTCAGTGGGAATTTTACTGCCGGTTTTAATAGTGAGTCAAAAGTGGAACTACTTGATCATGCATTAAAAAAAAACATGGCTTCAAGAGAAGACTCCATTTACTCAATTAGATATAATTATATCTGAAATGGAATGAATTGCAATCAAAATACAAAACTGTTCACATATTTTTAAAAATAGATAGCCTGTACACATTTAAGGAGAAATGAATATATAAGAAGAAAATGCACAACTTTTAGGCACAACTCTCTTGGGCAACCAGCCTGCTTGAGCAGAACAAGTCTAAAGTAGGACAGTTTCCAAATATATTTTCTTTGAGACAACACTCCTATGAAAGTAATCATCAAAAGCAGTTGTATCAACATTCTGTTATTATAAAAACCAATCCATTTATTTGGTTGGTTTGCTTTCTGCCCTTCTGTTATAGTCTCTCCAACCAAAAGGGGTTCCACTGGTAGTGACTTCTAGATTTTCCTTACATGAAAATTATTTTGAGATTAAACACAATTACAGTTTAGCCTTGTAGTCATTTGTTCACTTACTTGAACCCTTAATACTGACAGGGTAGAATTAGAGTTACAGTTTTATTTTCGTTACTCATTTACCACATTGTCTGAGCCACATGGTTAACAGAGGGAAGGAAGACAGTAAAACCAAATCAACACAAGTGCTGGTCAAACTGTGAAATGTACCTGCTAATGGCTGTGTTCAATGTCTGATGAAAGGCGTCTACAAAGTAGTTACCATTAAAAAAACTCTTCTATGTTTTTTGTTGAATTATGTATCAAGAATGAACGAAAGGAAATGAGCAGTTTTACTATAACATGAGTGGAAATAATTTAAAAGCAGGAAATGCTGACTTATAGTACAAGAAGACCTTCTAGAATCCTTTTCCAAAAAAAAAAAAAAAAAAATAGCAATAGCCTTTTAATTCATCACCAACTGGCCTGCCATACATCTGCAATCATTGTTTTTTAAGTTTTTTTAAAAGTATGCCTCAGTTCAGTTCAGTTCAGTCGCTCAGTCGTGTCTGACTCTTTGCGACCCCATGAATTGCAGCACGCCAGGCCTCCATGTCCATCACCAACTCCCAGAGTTCACCCAAACTCATGTGCATTGAGTCGGTGATGCCATCCAGCCATCTCATCCTCTGTCATCCCCTTTTCCTCCTGCCCCCAATCCCTCCCGGCATTAGTCTTTTCCAATGAGTCAACTCTTCACATGAGGTGGCCAAAGTATTAGAGTTTCAGCTTTAGCATCATTCCTTCCAAAGAAATCCCAGGGCTGATCTCCTTTAGAATGGACTGGTTGGATCTCCTTGCAGTCCAAGGGACTCTCAAGAGTCTTCTCCAACACCACACTTCAAAAGCTTCAATTCTTCGGTGCTCAGCTTTCTTCACAGTCCAACTCTCACATCCATACATGACCACTGGAAAAACCATAGCCTTGACTAGACGGACCTTTGTTGGCAAAGTGTCTCTGCTTTACAATATGCTATCTAGGTTGGTCATAACTTTCCTTCCAAGGAGTAAGCATCTTTTAATTTCATGGCTGCAGTCACCATCTGCAGTGATTTTGGAGCCCCAAAAATAAAGTCTGACACTATTTCCACTATTTCCCCATCTATTTGCCATGAAGTGATGGGACCAGATGCCATGATCTTAGTTTTCTGAATGTTAAGCTTTAAGCTAACTTTTTCACTCTCCTCTTTCACTTTCATCAAGAGGCTTTTTAGTTCCTCTTCACTTTCTACCATAAGGGTGGTGTCATCTGAGGTTATTGATATTTCTCCCGGCAATTTTGATTCCAGCTTGTGCTTCTTCCAGCCCAGTGTTTCTCATGATGTACTCTGCATAGAAGTTAAATAAGCAGGGTGACAATATACAGCCTTGACGTACTCCTTTTCCTATTTGGAACCAGTCTACTGTTCCATGTCCAGTTCTAACTGTTGCTTCCTGACCTGCATACAGTATGCCTAGAATTTCATTTTACTTCAATAATCTTCAGTGTGAAGACTTCTTCAAAGACCTTCTTTCTTACAGCCTAACCTGTTTTCAACTCTCTTACAAGAACAAAGGAAATTAAATAATAAAGTTTATTACTCTTCATTGAAGAGTAATAAACTACAAAAATTAAATAAGGCATGGAGAACACAGAACGATGCGACTATTATTTTCTAAATGGCATTAAACTCACATCCATATCCTACTCTCTTTAGCTATTTCTTATATAGACATTTTTCCACAGCTCAAAACCACAAAGTAGAATCATTATACATTATAGCTTAAGGCAAAACATTGACCTAGAATCTAATTTATTTTTCTAAAATTGGAAAATCAAATTCCTATTCCCAAATCCCCACATACAGGATACAAAAAATCCAATTGCTCAATAAACTTTGACTTTATGCCCTCTACACTCACTCCAACATTCTACAAGCTCCATTTAAGTCAAAGAGAGGGATCAAACCCACAACTCATTTTTCTGTTTCAAGTTACATGTAACATTTGAATTCAGAGATGGTAGAAAATATATTTTATTAACTTCCTCAAGTCCTCATATTGCTCACGGTGAAAACCTTGCTGACTGTTTTTAATCAAAGAGTTAAAATAGTAATGTCTTTCAAGTGACCACAAAGTAATGACCAAATAACATTTACCTTACTTATTGTGTCGTTCAACAAACATGTGCCTATCAAATCCAAAATATTATATTATATTGAATTATATTGCTCAATGAATGTGCTTAACCTTTATAACAGGGATCAAGTAGTATAAAAATATATCTTAAATTCTTGAGTCCACATATTTTTAATATTTACACATTTGTCTTTAATATTGAAATATTTAATTAATAATTGATCAAAATATATTTTATACAATGTATTTAGCTCTTACTTCTCTGTTATATAATGGTTGAATAAATGGTACAAATTACTTCCTTGACCTTTAATGTCTTCATCTATAAAATGAAGATAATAAAAAATAAATAAATAAAATGAAGATAATACTTAGCTGGCAGCTGAGCATTACATAAATTAACAGAGATGAACATCTTGCAATACACCCTGTGCCAGACACTGCTTGCTCTAGGTACTGGGGTTATGGTAAATGCAAATATAACAAACATTCCTGTCCTTACAGAGGAGGAGAAGCTGGCTAAAGTAACCAAGAAGGAGGTGCAGCAGGAAAACTAGACCAGCCATTGTATTACAAAAGCTCACAAAATAAAGTGTTTAAAAACACAGGGAACACCAAAAATGAACGTGAGGGGACTGACTTTAAAAGAAGACAAATAAACTTCTTGAAGCAGTGAGAACGCTGCTATCATGAATGAAGTGGTGGTCTCACAACGGTTTACACTTGTCAAAACTCATAAAATTGTACACATAAAATTGGTGATTTTTTTATTGTATGTACATTATATCTCAATGAATCTGATTTCTAAAAAATGCATGTGTCACGAAAAATAATTTTAAAAAGGGCAGAAGAGCTGTTCTACATGAAAGGAGACTAAAGAGGTGTGACAAGGAGATGCCATGTATGACCTCTGATTGGATGTTGAATCCCTTCCCCCAAAAGCTATAAAGAATATTTTGGGGGCAAATTTGGAAATTTGAATATTGATTATATATTAAACTCTATTATATCAATGTTAAACTTTGATGTGGTCATTTTATTGTGCTTGTGTAGGAGAACATCCCTTTTTTAGGAGATGCATATTCAAGTATTTAAGGGTAAAGTATTAAAATGTTTGCAACTAACTTCCTAACAGTTCAGAAAAAAACACATATGAGTATAAAGAGATAAATAGATACAAATAAAGTAAATATGGGAAACTGTTAACAATTGGTGAAATCTAGGTAAAGGGTCTCCATATACTCACTGTACTCATCTTTCAACTTTTCTGTAGATGTGAAGTTTTTAAAAATAAAAATGGGAGGCTGAAAAAACGGGAATAGTCAACCATGTCAAATAACAGTGTGAGGTCAGGTAAGATGAGAATGAAGACATGACTCTTGGCTTTGGCAAGGTATTGGTCATGACCCTTTTGCAAGAATACTTCAGCAGGGCAAAAGTTACATAAGAGTAAGCAGAGGAGAGAATGGGAGATAAGTAAATGGAAGCAATGAGTATAGGTAACTCTTTCAAGAGTTTTGCTATGAAGGCAGCAGAGAAACAGCACATGGAGTCAAGAGATTCTCCCTACACTAAAAGCAATATTAAGGCACTTTGTATGTTGGTAGGGATGACCCAGTAGAGAAGAAACTGATCACTGGGGATAGCAAGGGTAAAAATGCAGGAGCAAAGTCTCTGAAATGGTGAGAAGGGCTGGGATGCACGATCCAAAAGGAAGGAGTCACCTTAGATAATGGTGACCATGATGACAATGACAAAGTAAGAGTGACCAAACTGAAAACAGCTAGGCACTATTTAAAGCATTTCTGCTTATTTAATTCTCACCCAAATCTAAGAGGAAGGTATTACACTAATACCTCCTTTTACAGGAAGCTCAAGTACAGAAGGAAATGGCAACCCACTCCAGTATTCTTGCCTGGAGAATCCCATGGACAGAGGAGCCTGGCAGGCTATGGTCCATGGGGTTGCAGAGAGGCAGACATGACTGAAGCGACTAAGCATGCACGCACGCACAAGTACAGAAAACTTAATTAATTTGTCGAACTACACATATCCAATAAATAGCAAAGTTGGGATTTACAACTCAGTGGAAGAAACTTTTCTCCCAGTGCAGTAAGAAGGAAAGCAGAATTTGTGGGTATAGATGCTGCTAGGTAGTGGAAAGATGAGATAGCTCTTCAGTGATTACATCTATTTTCTCAATGTAGCATTTTGATGAGTTCATCAGCTGAGGGGGTGAAGAGAGGGGATATTGGAGATTTGAGAAGAGAAGGTGAGAAATTCTTGTTTCAGAGAGAAGGCAAGTGCATTTACTAGCAATGATAGGTGGTACTGAATGCCCCTTTGGAATTAATGGTCATAAATTTGAAGTGAATCTCCTTGTCCAGACTGGATGATGTTTTGTAGCAATTTTCAACCGCTTGACAGGAGGCATAAAGAGTATAGCTGTGTTTAATTAGGGTGAGATTTTTACAGACAAGTGGGACCTAAGGAAAGAGGATTGGGTGGGGGGGTGGTTTGTAAGAGTGGTGATAGTATGGAACACGGAATACAGGCTTGGTAAGGAGAAGTGTATGGCCAAGATGGATGTAAGACACAGAAAAAGTGGCAGGGTCAAAGGACTGGAGATTTGTGAGGTCAGAGAGTAGCTGGAGTGTGGGTATTACAGTGGGAGAGCAAATAAAAGTCAGAGTGGGATGCCTGGAGAGATTTCAAATGGATGCCATTATGGATGATGAGGAGGTCTTGAGTATGACCATGTGGATGGGAAGCTGAGGTGGTGCAGAAATAAAAGATGAGTTGACCTAAAGAGGCCTGAGTGCTGGATGAATCCTCTGTGTAGATGCTGAAGTTTTATAGAGTTGACAAGAGCCGTGGTGGAGAAGTAGTCAGTGAAAGCGGGGTAGAAGACAGCAGCAAAGAAGGGTAACAGGAGTGTTATAAACTTAAAAGATGTTAGGGAGACCAAAGAAGAAAGGTGAGGTCATCTGGAGGTTGTAATGGGGGACAAGGATACTATCCGCCCCATCTGCAGGCTCTGAGATATATGACGTGGGAAGGAAAAATCAAGGTCTAATTTGAGAAGTGGCCTCAAAACAAGAAGGTAAAGGGATGGTTCAGAAAAGAAGCTGAGGATGCAGCACAGTACTGAGCACATGGTATCTACTTAATCAGTATTTCCTGAATTTGAAGTAACTTTTCTAAGAGTTGTCTATATCCTAAAAAGGAAAACAAAATACAAAGAAATTCAAACCAGATTAAAAAGGAAATGATCCTCTAATTATGGTATTTTTCAAATCCATGAAAAGGCTCATTTTAAAAAATTAGTCCCCTGGCCAAGATAATCAAACAGCATCTTACTGTTTTTGGCTTAATATCAATACAAATGGATAGCTTACTGTTATGCAGAAGAATGCCTGGTTTTACTTTATAAGAACCTGAGATCAAAATACTAAAATTAAGTAAATTCTGCCTTGTTGAAGGTTAGACAATACCCTTTCTGAGCATAAACTGACAAGAAGTTAGATCTATTACAGTTCAAGTAGAAAAATCTAGGAACAAGATGAATAATATTTCCTAAGCATATTCTTTGGAGTGTAATACACTACCCTTTCGAATATACTGTTCCACTTGAAGTTGTAATATGATTGATCCATGAAAGCTTCAGAGGTATGCCTTCATTGAAGGAGTATAAGTTCACCTCAGCGTTACAGTTTGTTTTTGTAAAAAGTTTGTTCTGTCTTCCTAAGACTAAGAGGATGTCATAATTCTTTTATGTTTTAAAAAG
Source organism: Bos javanicus (assembly GCF_032452875.1). Classification (NCBI taxonomy): domain Eukaryota; kingdom Metazoa; phylum Chordata; class Mammalia; order Artiodactyla; family Bovidae; genus Bos; species Bos javanicus. The sequence goes on from NC_083870.1 coordinate 7,663,992, forward strand.
AAAAAAACTTTTTTTTATATGTTATGTGTCTATAACATTGTCTCCTAAGCATTTCTAATAAGCTGTCTGTATACAGTTAGAGCCAGACATCCTGGAATGTGAAGTCAAGTAAGCCTTAGAAAGCATCACTACAAACAAAGCTAGTGGAGGTGATGGAATTCCAGTTGATCTATTGCAAATCCTGAAAGATGATGCTGTGAAAGTGCTGCACTCAATATGCCAGCAAATTGGGAAAACTCAGCAGTGGTCACAAGACTGGAAAAGGTCAGTTTTCATTCCAATCCCAAAGAAAGGCAATGCCAAAGAATGCTCAAACTACCACACAATTGCACTCATCTCACACGCTAGTAAAGTAATGCTCAAAATTCTCCAAGCCAGGCTTCAGCAATATGTGAACCGTGAACTTCCTGATGTTCAAGCTGGTTTTAGAAAAGGCAGAGGAACAAGAGACCAAATTGCCAACATCCGCTGGATCATTGAAAAAGCAAGAGAGTTCCAGAAAAACATTTATTTCTGCTTTATTGACTATGCCAAAGCCTTTGACTGTGTGGATCACAATAAACTGTGGAAAATTCTGAAAGAGGTGGGAATACCAGACCACCTGATCTGCCTCTTGATAAATGTGTATGCAGGTCAGGAAGCAATAGTTAGAGTTGGACATGGAACAACAGACTGGTTCCAAATAGGAAAAGGAGTTCATCAAGGCTGTATATTGTCACCCTGTTTATTTAACTTATATGCAGAGTACATCATGAGAAACGCTGGACTGGAAGAAACACAAACTGGAATCAAGACTGCTGGGAGAAATATCAATAACCTCAGATATGCAGATGACACCACCCTTATGGCAAAAAGTGAGGAGGAACTCAAAAGCCTCTTGATGAAAGTGAAAGTGGAGAGTGAAAAAGCTGGCTTAAAGCTCAACATTCAGAAAATGAAGATCATGGCATCCGGTCCCACCACTTCATGGGAAATAGATGGGGAAACAGTGGAAACAGTGTCAGACTTTATTTTGGGGGGCTCCAAAATCACTACAGATGGTGACTGCAGCCATGAAATTAAAAGACGCTTACTCCTTGGAAGGAAAGTTATGACCAACTTAGATAGCATATTCAAAAGCAGAGACATTACTTTGCCAACAAAGGTTCGTCTAGTCAAGGCTATGGTTTTTCCTGTGGTCATGTATGGATGTGAGAGTTGGCCTGTGAAGAAGGCTGAGCACCGAAGAATTGACGCTTTTGAAGTGTGGTGTTGGAGAAGACTCTTGAGAGTCCCTTGGACTGCAAGGAGATCCAACCAGTCCATTCTGAAGGAGATCAGCCCTGGGATTTCTTTGGAAGGACTGATGCTAAAGCTGAAACTCCAGTACTTTGGCCACCTCATGCGAAGAGTTGACTCATTGGAAAAGACTCTAGTGCTGGGAGGGATTGGGGGCAGGAGGAGAAGGGGATGACAGAGGATGAGATGGCTGGATGGCATCACTGACTCGATGGACGTGAGTCTCAGTGAACTCCGGGAGTTGGTGATGGACAGGGTGGCCTGGCGTTCTGCGATTCATGGGGTTGCAAAGAGTCGGACACGACTGAGCGACTGATCTGACCTGATACAGTTAATTGAAGTTTGACAGTCCTCGATGATCTTAAAATGTACAATGAATACCTAATACTCTTTCTCTAAGACTAAATTTTATTGGAATTTATCTAGAATCCCAGTGTTTTATAATTGTATTTGGTGGCTTCAGCATGACCATCAATCAGAATGTGGACTGGTCCAACTTCAGGTTAAAGAACTTTTCGATTTTGTCTTACTCATTGAACTATAAGGTTGTCATTATTAGACAGAAAATTTACTAGTAGTTCTGTTACACCAGATAAATGGACTTGAGAAGGACAACCAATCCTCCCAGTTCCATTAGAATTTAATATGATGTGTCAGAGAAAGTCATCAGCCAACAATATACACTGTGCTCATTCTCAACACACACCTGACACTGGGAGTGAGAAGTTTCTCTTTTCCATGAAGAACCCAGCTGGAAGTAATCTCTTCTTTACTAAATCCCTTTAGTACTTTGTTTATTCCTTATGGGATGCTCTCTCTGGAATACAGTGATTTCTGTGCTCATCTTATACTCCCTACTAAACTATAAGCAAGTACACTACACCATCACACTTTGGATACTCTCAAAGCACTATGGTATTATTTGTATTTTATCCAATACCCAGAATTAATGAGAGAACAAAATGCAATAGTAATACTGTCAATATCAAATTCATTAGTATTACAGATTAAATATAAACAGGTTTCTTAGGTTTAGTTTGGGAATCACATCACATCACCATTTATGTTATACAAGAAACTGCTTTGAGCTCCAATAACCTATGAACTCACCCTCACAATATAGCAAGGACTTCTTATACAGCAGGTATTACCAGAAAGGCCCCAAGCAAGTAGTCTATAGATCAGTAAAGATAAATTGTATATAAATTTATATACAAAATATATAGTAATTGTAAAGGTAGCTTTAGACTAAACCTTTTACTTTTTAAAAGAGAAGAATTTAAAAATAATATTTTGTGAAAACAGTGGGAAAATGCTTCAGAAATAACGCATGGATATATACTTGACCAGATGAATGTGTTAGTTAATCCAGAGAATCTAGGTTAAACAAAGCAATCACATGTCATTCATAAGCCAAAATTTCAACTTACCATTTATGTTTATTGCTGGTAATACAATTGACATCTTTGGTCTTGAGGTCTTGTTATGGGTGGTAGCTGGTAACAGCAGGTGATCCTAAGATTAACAAAGAACAATTTGTTACATATAACAATCAGCTTAGTCCTATAACAAGCCCAATTCAGAGTTTCTAGGATGCCAACATTTCAATGCTATCATAAAAAAAAAGGTGGGGCGGGGCTGGCTAAGCCCTTTTGTGCTCAGAACTCTGGCCTGAAGGACTAGGTGCAAGGCCTCTGTACTCGTCCCCCTGTGAGCAGGTGAAACCAGACTAAGCACCGAGGAAGAGAAAAAGGGATCTTCCGTCAGGAGGGAGGCGTCATCCTGGAGGACAGGAGTCCTTGAATCTGGCTTCAGACCTGTTTTGAAGACTGGGTAAAAAGCACTGCCCCATTTCTTCTGGACTCAGAGATCAAGCCCTAAGCCTTTGGAGTGGGAGCACTGACTTCAAGACCCTAGACTAACAGAGAACTAATGCTAGGGAGTATCAAATAGTGAGAACTCACACAAAGGAAACCACTTGAATACAAGACCCGGCATCACTCAACCACCCATGCAAGACGCCTGTGCCGGACATCTGTGCAGGATGCCTGATCTAAACAACAAACAAAAATAAAAACCCAATCATCAGCAGACAGGATTACCACCTCACTCAGCCTTGTCCATCAGAGGAAAACCAACCAAACAAACAACAACAACAAAAAGCTCAGCACAAATCTCACCCTACATGAAGCTTACACAAACTACTGGACCAACCTTAGGAGAGCAGAAACCAAAAGGAAGAAAGAATTCAACCTTGAAGCCTGGGAAAAGGAGACCTCAAACATAGTAAGTTAAAAAAAAAAAAGAAAAAGCAGAGAAATACTACACAAATGAAGGAACAAACTAGAAATACATAAGTCCAAATAAATGAAGAGGAAATAGGCAAACTACCTGAAAAAGAATTCAGAATAATGATAGTAAAGATGATCAAAAACCTTGAAAACAACATGGAGAAAATGCAAGAATCAATTAACAAAGACCTAGAAGAATTAAAGAATAAAGATGCAGAGACAAACAACATAATTACTGAAATTAAAAATACTCTAGAAGAAATCAATAGCAGAATACCTGAAGTAAAAGAATGAATCTGTGAGCTGGAAGATAAAATGTGGAAATAACTTCTGAAGAGCAGAATAAAGTAAAAAGAATGAAAATAACTGAGGATGGTCTCAGAGACCTCTGGGACAATATCACATGCACCAACATTCGAATTATAGGGTCCCAGAAGAGGAAGAGAAAAAGAAAGGGTATGAGAAAAATTTTGAAGAGATTATAGTTGAAAATTTCCCCAACATGGAAAAGGAAATAGTCAACCAAGTCCAAGAGGCACAAAGAGTCCTGTAAAGGATTAAACCCAAGGAGAAACACACCAAGACATATACTAATCAAACTAACAAAGACTAAATACAAAGAAAGAATATTAAAAGCAGCAAGGGAAAAGCAACAAGTACATTCAAGGGAAACCTCATATGCTTAACAGCTGATCTTGCAGCAGAAACTCTGCAGGCCAGAAGGGAATGGCAGGATATATTTAAAGTACTGAAAGGGAAAAATCTACAACAAAGATTATTGTACCCAGCAAGGATCTCACTCAAAATTGATGGAGAAATCAAAAGCTTTTCAGACAAACAGAAGTTGAGAGAATTCAGTACCACCAAACCAGCTTTACAACAAATGTTAAAGGGACTTCTACAGTCAAGAAATACAAGAGAAGAAACAAGATCTACACAATCAACCCCAAACAATTAAGAAAATGGCATAGGGACATATATACCAACAATTACTTTAAATGTAAATGGATTAAATGCTCCAACCAAAAGACACAGACTGGCTGAATGGATACAAAAACAAGACCCATCTATATGCTGTCTACAAGAAACCCACTTCAGACCTCTCACTTTCAGTGAGACTGAAAGTGAGAGGATGGAAAAATATACTCCATGCAAATGGGAAACAAAAGAAAGCTGGAGTAGCAATCCTCACATCAGACGAAATAGACCTTAAAATGAAGACGATTACAAGAGATAAGGAAGGACACTACATAATGATCAAGGGATCAATCCAAGAGGAAGACATAACGATGGTAAATATCTATGCACCCAACATAGGAGCACCTCAATACATAAGACAACACTAACAGACATAAAAGGAGAAATTGACAGTAACACAATAATAGTAGGAAACTTTAACATCCCACTCACACCAATGGACAGATCATCAAAACAGAAAATTAATAAGGAAACATAAGTCTTAAATGATGCATTAGATGAGCTGAATCTCATTGATATCTTCAGGGCATTCCATCCAAACGCAGAATACACCTTCTTCCCAAGGGCACATGGAACATTCTCCAGGATAGACCACATCTTGGGTCACGAATCAAACTTCAGTAAACTTAAGAAAATTGAAATCAAGCATCTTGTCTGACCACAATGCCATGAGACCAGATATCAATAATAAGAAAAAGCTGTAAGAAACACAAACACATGGAGATTAAACAACATGTTTCTAAATAACCAGAAGATTACTGAAGAAATCAAAAGGGAAATCAAGAAATTTCTAGAAACAAATGACAATGAAAACACAACTCAAAACCTATGGGATGCAGCAAAAGTAGTTCTAAGAGGGAAGTTTATAGCAATTCAATCCTACCTCAAGAAACAAGAAAAACATCAACTAGACAACCTAACTTTACATCTAAAACAACTGGAAAAAGAACAAAACCCCCCAAAAATTAGTAAAAGAAAACAAACCATAAAGATCCGAGCAGAAATAAATGATAAAGAAATGAAAGAAACAATAGTAAAGATTAAAAAAACTAAAAGCTGGTTCTTTGAGAAGATAAACAAAATTGACAAACCTTTAGCCAGACTCATCAAGAAAAAAAGGGAGAAGAATCAAATCAACAAACTTAAAAATGAAAAAGGAGAGGTTACAACAGACAGTGCAGAAATACAAAGGATTATAAGAGACTATTATGAACAACTATATGGCAAGAAAATGGATAACCTGGAAGAAATGGACAGAGTCTTAGAAAAGTTCCATCTTCCAAGACTGAACCAGGAAGAATTAGAAATTATGAACAACCCAATTACAAGCACTGAAATTGAAGCTGTGATAAAGAAAATCTCCCCAAAAACAAAAGCCCAGGACCAGACGGCTTCACAGGAGAATTCTATAAAACATTTAGAGAAGAGTTAATGCCTATCTTCTAAAACTCGTTCAAAAAACTGCAGAGGAAGGAACATTTCCAAGCTCATTCTACAAGGCCACCATCACCCTGATACCAAAACCAGACAAAGACAACACAAAAAAAGAAAACTACAGACCAATATCACTGATGAACATCGATGCAAAAATCCTCAACAAAATTTTAGCAAACAGAATTCAGCAACACATCAAAAAGCTCATATACCATGATCAAGTTGGGTTTATTCCAGGAATGCAAGGATTCTTCAATATATACCAATCAATCAATACCCTGTGATACCCTATATTAACAAGTTGAAAGATAAAAACCATATGATAATCTCAATAGATGCAGAAAAAGCCTTTGACAAAATTCAGCACCCATTTATGATTTTAACTCTTCAAAAAATAGGCATAGAAGGAACTTACCTCAACATAGTAAAGGCCATATATGATAAGCTTACAGCAAACATTATTCTCAATGGTGAAAAACTGAAAGCACTCCTCCTAAGATCAGGGACAAGACAAGAGTGTCCACTCTCACCACTATTATTCAACATAGCTCTGGAAGTCCTAGCCACAGTAATCAGAGAAGAAAAAGAAATAAAAGGAATCAAGATCAGAAAAGAAGAAGTAAGGCTCTCACTGTTTGCAGATGACATGATACTAAACATAGAAAAGTACAGTATGAGAAAATTACTAGAGCTAATCAGTGAATTTAGCAAAGTTGCAGGATACAAAATCAATACACAGAAATCACTTGCATTTCTATATACTAAAAATGAAAAATCAGAAAGAGAAATTAAGGAATTAATCCCATTCACCACTGCAACAAAAACAATTAAATATCTAAGAATAAACTTACCTAAGGAGACAAAAGAACTGTACAGAGAAAATTATAAGACACTAATGAAAGAAATCAAAGACGACATAAACAAATGGAGAGATATCCCATGTTCCTGGTTAGGAAGAATCAATATTGTGAAAATGACTATACTACCAAATGCAATCTAAGATTCAATGCGATCTTTATCAAATTACCAATGGCATTTTTCACAGAACTAGTACAAAAAATTTCACAATTCATATGGAAACACAAAAGACCCCGAGGAGCCAAAGCAGTCTTGAGAAAGAAGAATGGAGCTGGAGGAATCAACCTTCCTGACTTCAGATTATACTACAAAGCTAGAGTCATCAAGACAGTATGGTACTGGCACAAAAACAGAAATATAGACCAATGGAACAAGATATGAAGCCCAGAAGTAAACCCATGCACCTATGGGTACCTTATTTTTGACAAAGGAGGCAAGAATATACAGTGGAGCAAAGACAGCCTCTTCAATAAATGATGCTAGGAAAACTGGACAGATACGTGTAAAAGAATGAAATTAGAACACTTCCTAACACCATACACAAAAATAAACTCAAAATGGATTAAAGACCTAAATGTAAGACCAGAAACTATAGAACTCTTAGAGGGAAATATAGGCAGAACACTCGATGACATAAATGAAAGCAAGATCCTCTATGATCCACCCCCTAGAGTAATGGAAATAAAAACAAAGTAAACAAGTGGGACCTGATTAAACTTAAAAGCTTTTGCACAGCAAAGGAAACTGTAACCAAGGTGAAAAGAAGACTCTCAGAATGGGAGAAAATAATAGCAAATGAAACAACTGACAAAGGATTAATCTCTAAAATATACAAGCATCTCATACAACTCAATAGCAGAAACATAAACAACCCCATCAAAAAATGGGGAAAAGACCTAAACAGACATTTCTCCAAAGAAGACATACAGATGGCTAAAAAACACATGAAAAGATGCTCAACACTGCTCATTATTAGAGAAATGCAAATCAAAACTACAATGATATATCACCTCACACCAGTCATCAAAAAGTCTACAAATACTAAATACTGGAGAGGGTGTGGAGAAAAGGGAACGCTCCTCCACTGTTGGTGGGAATGTAAATTGATACAGCAACTATGGAAGACAGTATGGAGATTCCTTAAAAAACTAGGAATAAAACAACCATATGACCCAGCAATCCCACTCATAGGCAAATGAGGAAACCAAAATTGAAAAAGACACATGTATCCCATTGGTCACTGCAGCACTATTTACAACAGCTAGAACACAGAAGCAACCTAGATATCCATCGATAGATGAATGGATAAAAAAGTTGGGTACATATACACAATGGAATACTACTCGGCCATAAAAAGGAACACATTTGACTCCGTTTTGATGACGCAGATGAACCTAGAATCTATTACACAGACTGAAGTGAGTCAGAGAAAGATAAATATTGTATTCTGTGGTACTGAAGACTTCACTTTCACTTTTCATTTTCACGCACTGGAGGAGGAAATGGCAACCCACTCCAGTGTTCTTGCCTGGAGAATCCCAGGGACGGCGGGGCCTTGTGGGCTGCCGTCTATGGGGTCTCACAGAGTTGGACATGACTGAAGCGACTTAGCAGCAGCAGCAGCAGCAGTGGAGAAATAGACATAGAGAATAGACTTATGGACATGGGGAGAGGGGAGGAGAGGGTGAGACGTATGAAAAGAGTGAGATGGAAACTTACATTTAAAAAAAATGATAGTTTTTTATTTGAACCTGACTTTGGGATAATTAACTACAAATCATTTTATGATTCATTCATTCATAATGCAATACACATGAATTACTGAGTGACTATCATTAGCCCAGACCAGCCTGTGATGCTCAGTTATGTCTGACTCTGCCAGGCTCCTCTGTCCATGGAATTCCCTGGGCAAGAATACTGGAGTGGGTTGCCATTCCCTTCTTTAGGGGATCTTCCTGACCCAGTGATCAAGTCCAGTTCTCTGACATTGAGGGCAGATTCTTTACCATCTGAGCCACCAGGGAAAGACTATCACTACCAGATACTACAGAAAACTGCTAGTTCTGATAACATATATCCTGCAGTATACTATAAAGAGTATTGGTCAAGCAGTCAGAACAGAGGGCTTTTAATTCTAGGTCTGCCACTGAATAGCTGTATAATCTGGATCTATTTCCAATCCTATAAAATGAGGAGGCTGGACTAGATAATGTCAGAAGGTACTGAAGTTATCTAGTAGAGTCATCTTCAAATTTCTTTTTTAAAGAAGAGTAATGTTCCGCCCCCTCCTGAAAACAATACTGATCCCAAAAACTGATATGTAACAGAGAGGTTCTGATTCAAGCAAGACCAAGGCCTAGAGCCTTACCTGCTTGGCCTTCTCTTCTCCCTTTGAAGCAGCCAGTGTTAGGCTTCTCTTTCGGTAAGCAACAGAAAAATGCTAAATAAGATGCATAGTTCTTCCCCTTAAAAAGTGTATAGATTAGTGGAAGGGTAAAAAAAAAAAAATTATAAACGGATGCCTAGCAAAATTATATAATTCTAAATGTAATATTGGGGCTTCCCAGGTGACACAAATGAAAGAATTTGCCTGCCAATGCAGGAGACACAAGAGAGATGGGTTTGATCCCTGGGTCAGGAAGATCCTCTAGAAAAGGAAATGGCAACCCACTCCAGCATTTCTTGCCTAGAAAATAACATGAACTGAGGAACCTGGCCGGTTACAGTCCACAGCATTGCAAAGAATCAGACATGACTGAGTACATACACATAAATGTAATATTGCCAACTTTTGATCATCTATAAGTGACCCAGAGCATCTGAGGTTTCTAGTTTCCAACCACACAAATACTGAAGCCGAAGTAAGAATGAACCAAGAGGACTTTGGCTTCAGAAACAGGGAAGAATGAGTGTTTTGGAAAAGGTATATATGTCTTTTGTAGGTATGAAAAAGCTGGTTAAAAATGACTTTGACTTTGATATTAACTACTGTTTTCAATAACTCAGACACTTTTTTTCCTAGCAAAAACATAGGAATTGTCACAACAAAAAGGAAAAAGAGAAAAAAGTATACAGTAGTGTTTCTTCTTAAGGGAGCATGGTTAAACTGAGATAAAGCTAACCCGCAGTCTAACTCCTCTTGCTTTATTTTCTTGCTCCTGTGTTGCATCATTTGTTCAACAAACTTGCTCTATGGAAGGACTCATCAAAAAATAGGACTTGACATAGCTGAGAGTGATAAAAAATTCAATGCAACTTAATTCAATGTGATTATGAAATGTAAATATCAGCAAAGCTAAGAAAAAAATCTAGATTGTGAAAAACAAACAGAAATTAATGTACATGAACAGAACTGTACAGAAAACCTTTCCTGTAACTGCTTGTGCTTTGTCTAATTCAAGGCAACATCTCCATGAGAACATGTTTATTTTTTAAAAAAAAACAAAAAAATAGAGGGGAAAAGATGAGTGTGATTGTTCTGTTATAATTCCGGCACTGCAGCATGGGAAAGTTTTTTTTTTTTTTTAAGTGCATTGTTAGACACAAAGATCACACGTTTCTGAAAGTAAGATAACATATGATAGCCAAGACAAAACAAAATTTGCTGATCTTCGTGCCATAAAAATTATAAATAGCTAAACACCTATAATTAAAATACTGTTCAGGATCCCCCAAATTGAATGAGAAAACAAACCAACAAACTTACAAGCCCCAAATTAAGGCTACTGTAAAAATAAACATACTTTGATTCCACTGGTCACGGGTTAAGGTCAGGCTCAGACTTAAATCTGAATTTCCTGTTAGGATCTAGATGTCGTATCAAACTTCTTTAAACATGATTTTCAGAACATAATGCCTCCTGCTTTCTCTCTTCATTAAATTTCATACAAAGTAGTTACTTTTGCAGCAGAAAACCAAAAAAACACATTACTATTTGTGAAAAAGAAGAAATCACATCTTGAACGCATAAAAACTATTACAGTTAACCTTCCCTACCTCTAATTATTAAAGGTTTGCAAACTAGGAGTAAAACCTATAAAGTGCTTGTTTACAAAGAGACCTATAGGTTAGACATGCAGGGAATCAAAGCTGGTATACTAAAGACTCTGGGCTTCCCAGGTGGCGCTAGTGGTAAAGGACCTGCCCGCCAATGTAGGAGATAAAAGAGATGTGGGTTCTATCCCTGGGTTGGGAAGATTCTCTGGAGTAGGAAATGGCAAACCACTCCAATATTCTTGCCCGGAGAATCCCATGGACAGAGGAGCCTGGTGGACTACAGTCCATGGCGTTGCAAAGAGTTGGATATGACTGAAGTAACTTAGCATGCACCCACGAACTCTAACTGTGCCTATTTTATATTAAAAAATACTTTGCACACACACACACGCCTACAACAGTGTAGTTGCTTCATTTAATATTTACTTTCACTTCATCAAGTTAAATGTTTCTTGCCATAACAGTGAATCTTCAATCATTTGTTCTCTCCAACTATGTTTATCTCACGTTTGATGGTATTTCACTAATCCTATCAGTGACATCTTCAGAAAGGAATCAGTCAACATTTACTGACTTCTCACCATTCATTAAAAAAAAATTTACTGAGCATAGTAACCTACCATGTATTCAGCACTGTGCTACAGAGGATATTTTCTTTTAAAGAACACATATTCAAGTTTTTCTTAGGCAAAGAATGCTAATTGTGGCAGGAACAGTCATTGTGCTCGGTATCTGCTTTCCTTTTCCTATTCCTTTTCTAATATCATTTAGCTGGGCACGAAGCTACTCAGAAAAAGGACTATATTCCTGTGCAACCAAGTGAAGCTACACATTCAAGTTCTGGTCAGTGGACTGTGAGGAGAAATGGTACATGAACTTTGTCAGGGTGGTGATGGTGAAAGGCAAACTCGCTCCTTTTCTTGTTTCTCACCTGCTAGCTAGAATGCAGATGTGACTGCTGAAACTGGGGTAGCCATCTTGCATCAGGATACGGAAACTGCAATCTGAAATTTATGGAGCAATAAGGAGGAGCAAGGGATCCTAATGATCAAGGAGATACCAGAAGACCTCCATATGAGAAACAAACTTCTAATTTGTCTAAGTCACTACTATTTTGGACTTTTCTGTCACTTGTACTAAAACAACTCCAATGACTAGTTATATTACAAGTTTGTGAAATAATATAGTGGTTTTTACTCAAGAGAAATCTCAATAAGGGTTAAAATAATCAAAGAAGCTTTACTCTTTAACAGTGTAAAACAAACACCTTTGTTATCTGGCCTTCTTGATAATATTCCCCTCCCCTTTATTTATTAAAGAAATTGTCTAGGAAATTCAATCCTGGAAAAGTACAAGTACAATTAGATGAATCTGAACAAAATTCTTTCTTTCTTATTAAGTCAGTTAATATAATTCAACTGCAACAAAGGTGAAGTTACTTAGAAATAAAAAGTAGAAAAAAGATGTTGCCATAGAGATAAATTATTTTGTCACAGTCTTTCAAAACTATGTCACTACCTTTAAGATATCTCCAAATGGACTCCTAAAAAGCTTTTATAGGACTGAGATACCTAGGAATATCTTTGGGGAGAAAACTATGTGGACAAAATAGCATAATCAACACTTTGTTATTCTCAGAGGAAGTTAGAGAAATACTGGTGGGAAAACGCCAAAACGTTTCATTGTCAGAATAAAGCATCAGTTTTCCAATGTTATACAATATTGTGCATGAGAAAATATACTATTTTCATACAGCTTTCCCCATTCCCTCTTCCAAGCACTTTGTTAGAAAAACAAAATTATTAGTGCATAACACAGCATCCAAAGTTATCTGTTTCTTCTCTTTTTTTTTTTTAAAGAGCTAAAATTGGAGACTAACTTATCAAAAGAACAGGACCACATTTTGCCCAGCTGGAGGTTATGATGGAAAAGCACATTCAAACTGAGGTCCTACCAAGTTTTGTCTAATGTTGATTCTACATATCTGTGTAGGTAGAAACTGACCTTAACTTAAACTAACTCACTAGGTTAAATGACCCTTCCCGCTTCCCCTCTAAAACTTACTGCTGCCTCTAACACACTAAACATTCATGACTAGTTGGGTTATTTTTCCAAAACTACCTTTGCTAATTGCATTTGTTACTAACTGTGTAATTTAATAAACTACTACATAGGATGGTATGGGGAGGGAGGAGGGAGGAGGGTTCGGGATGGGGAACACATGTATACCTGTGGCGGATTCATTTTGATATTTGGCAAAACTAATACAATTATGTAAAGTTTAAAAATAAAATAAAATTAGAAAAAAAAAAAAAACAAACAGTGTGAATAGAAAGAGAGCACTGTGGGTGTAGCGCTTCCAAGTTGGCGCTAGTGGTAAAGAACCTGCCTGCCAATGCAGAAGAAAGAGACGCAGGATCGATCCCTGGCTCAGGAAGATCCCCTGGAGGAAGACACAGCAACTCACTCCAGTATTCTTGCCTGGAGAATTCCTTGGACAGAGGAGCCTGGAGGGCCACAGCCTATAGGGTCACAAAGACTCAGACACGACTGAAGTGACTTAGCATGCACACAGTGAGTAGAGTTTATTGCAAGAAAGACAACGTGGAACTTTAGTAGATGTGCACTCAAAAAGAACCGGCCCTACCTCAAAGCTTGCCAAATGAATGCATATTTATATAATTAATTGAGATAAAGTAAGACACACACACGTATATATCTTAAAAAAAAAAGATCCTTTGCTTTAACCAATTTTGTTAATTAACAGATTATCCCTAGTCTGTGTTTTACTAGGTAGAACAGCTTTGCCCATGTTAGGAAACTGAATCAGGGCTGCAGTCTTTTATTTTTGATAGAAAGGAATGCATTTAAAATTTATTTATTTGGCTGTGCTGGGTCTTTGCTGCCATGCAGGCTTGTCTCTAGTGGCAGTGTGCTCAGGCTTCTCACTGAAGTAGCTTCTCTTGCTGCAGGGCACAGGCTCTAGGCTGAGTGGGCTTCAGTAGCTGCAGTTCTGGCCGTTAGAGCACAGACTTCATAGATGTAGTCTATGTTTTCTTAGTTTCTCTGCAGCATGTGGGATTCCCCCGGGCCAGGGATTGAACAAGTGTCTCCTGCACTGGCAGGCAGATTCTTTACCACTGAGTCACCAGGGAAGCCCAGAAAGGAAGGTATTTAATATCTAACGATGTCCCCTAAGGATGAGGGAAACTCAGTCTGCAACAGGCAGTATCTGTGACACTAAACAGCTTTCACTTAGATCAACATGTCAAAGAGTCTTGCAGATCAGGCCCCTATTAATAACAATGACCTCTTGATATTTTAAATTTGAACCACGTAAACTGTATTACAGACATGGGGGTTGGTTTTCCAACCCAGAAAACTGTTAAAAACAGACCAAAAATAAAAAGAGCATCTATCCACATTTGAAAAACAGCTTTGTATTAAATTTTCTCTATCAATATGTTCCTACCTTTTGTTTCCTGTATCACTGCCTCATTTACCTTACCAAGTATCTTTCAGACTACCAAACTGAAGGCCAAAGCAGTAATTAAAGTCAGTTTTTCCTAGTTATTTATCAATTCACAACATTCTGAACTAATGTTAATTTCTAGTAGTTACATTAACTGTTGATCAGGAACCAAATCTGTCCTTTCATTTAAAGCAATTATAAA